>NC_135503.1:70906353-71238853 GCF_052857255.1 Amblyomma americanum | reverse complement strand
AGCGATTACCGTGCACTGTCCTGGCTTGCGAACTTGAAGGAACCCTCCGGCCGCCTCTCTCAATTTAGCGTGCGCCTCCAGGAATTCCACATTAGTGTTTTCCACAAATCTGTAGTCTAGCACAGCGATGCGGACAGCCTATCACGAGCCCCTGTCGACAAGTCGCCGAAAGACGACAATAAGGACGCGTTTTTGGGACCCATAAGTACCAGCGACTTCGCACAACGCTCAGACTCCGACCTTCCCGTTCATTATATGGAAGGCAAGGGTTCGACACCCCCCCCCCCCCCCCCTTGCAGCATTCAAGCCTGGTTTGTTTGCTTTCTGTCTGCTAAATGTCGTCCTCGTGAAAAAGAACTTCGCCCCCAACAAGACCACGCACCTCCTCGTCATTTCCAACAGCTTACGCGAGGTAATTCTGCAGGCTTCGCATGATGAACAAACAGCTGGCTATCTCGGGTTTTCTGGTATCCACCACCGTATTCAACACAACTTTTACTGGGCACGACTATGTGAAAAAATGCCGAGATTGTAAGCGACGAAAGACCCCTCCCACCCGACCCTCAGGATATCTGAACCCTATCCAACCCCCCTCAAGGCCCATTCAGAGGATCGGCATCAACTTGCTTGGCCCTCTCCCGAAGTCATCATCTGGAAACAAGTGGGTCATCGAGCCACCGAATACCTGACCCGCTACGCCGAGGCAAAATCTCTGCCTTACGGAACAGGAGCAGAAGTGCTCAAATATTTCGTAAAAAGCATACTGCTCCGACACGGCGCCCCCGATGTGCTCATCACAAAGGAACAGCGCTCACAGCGGAACTGACACAATCCATCCTGCGCAACACTCACACAAGCCACCGGAGGAGAACCGCATGCCATCTGCACACCAACGGCCCACCTGAGCGCCTGAACAGACATGGTTGCCATGTATATGGATGCCGAAAAGAAGGCTTCGGACGTCATCCAGCTTTACGTCGTCTTCGCCTACAACACCGCCGTGCAAGGGACCACCCAGATGGCGCCTTTTAGGCTCCTCCGTGAATAGGGAGCCGACGACCACGTTACCGACGTCGCTGCCTAGCTACAGCGCGTAGAAGAAGCGCGACGCCTGGCCTGCCTGGGAATTAAAGACCAGCAGCGCAGCCGACGTCCGGCGCTGGAATCTGTGCCGAAGACGTGCCGAATACAAGCCGGCTTACCATGCATGGGTGTGGACCCCCATTCCCCGTCGCGGACTAAGTGAAAAGCTTTTGCGCTGCTACTTCGGCCAGTACAAGATTGTTCGTCGACTTGGAAAAGTTGACAACGAAGAAGCCCCCGAGACCGTCACAGCGTTTAAGCAGCTCTGCACACGGCCAGAAGTTGTTCATGTGCGGATAAAGCTATTCGCGCTAAGGGACACCCTGCTTGCATTTTTAATTATTGTTCTTGCACTCTCGATGTTCATTTTTTCCCACATCTGTGTTCCCTGTAAATCATCGGGTCGATGCTTGTTTAAGAGCGGGTAATGACGCAAATCTTTTTCGGTGTTTGTTTGTTTATTGTTCAAAGCTTCTGGCAAAAGGCTTTACTGCTCTGTTTGTGATGCAAGACGCCACCAGACTTACCTCGATTGATGAAGCCTTGGCAGAGCCGATCCTACGTTGTTCCAGACTTTTGTGGTTACTTCGCTCGTCGTATCTCGAAAGTTCTTTGTCGGCTTTAAATTGAGCGCAGCCGAGAGTGGCCGGAATTTTGTCCGACGACCGCCGAGCATGATTGTTGCTACGCCGCCTCCGAGTCATTCACTTGTTGGAGGGTGCAACTCAGTCTAAATAGAAGTTCGTTTGCAAGCCCTTTTCGTTTTCTTTCTGCTCGCCGGACTGCCGTCACGATTACTTCATAATATTGCGCATATATTGTCCGGGATAAAAAAGATGGCAGCTCTATTTGAACCGCCAAAAGGAGCTAAATATCCAATAAATGCATTAGTACTTCGATCCGATCAAGGGCCTCTCGTATAGGTTTCAATTGCCTGCGTGTCTGAGACAGTCGACATGCAGACTCTCGGAAATACTTCCGGGCTGACCGCGCACGAATGCCTGCGTGGCGCGATGCCGTGTTAGCGTGGTTCATGCAGTGCAGACCCGCGAGCAATACAGTGTATTAGATGACGGTATTTTTTTTTGTAGCGATAGCTACATTACTGTAGCATTCCGAGCCTTCAGCATGGCGACACGCTGTCACCTGCTTGGTCACGTGATGCGGAGCAGCTGCCGGCGGCGCGGCGTCGTGGCTGATCACGTGGTTCGTCACGTGGTTGGTCACTTGACCAAGTTCCACTCGGCCAGCTGTAGCTATCGCGTCACTCCAGGGACCAGAGCTAAACCACCGGCAATTTTTTTTCGACCAGTACAATAATAATGTGAAATTCCGGTTGGAACTTCATTTTTTAAAGTTGTTTGGAAGATATCTGAGAAAAAACTTCTCTTTCCTGGAGTCTCGCAAGAAGCATTCTACGCTTTCAAGAAATTCATACTACACTGAACAAATTGTGTATATTTGCATACGCCCACAACTTCACCACCTGCTCCGTAAGGTGTGCAAGAAAACCTAAGAAATTGCACCCCTCGTTGCTTCGAAGTCTTCCATCCGCCCAGCGATTGGCGGTGTTCATGCTGTTTGGCTCAAGCCTTGCCACGAAGCCTTACTGCGAAGCATCGAGAAATTGGTTTTGTAGGCGGCGAGTTGTTTCATAACGATACGCTGCGGAAAAAATGGGAATGGTTTTATGCTGGGCTCCAGTTTCCGACAGCTGCTAGGCTCCGCCTGTGTCTTTTGCTTCATACACTTCCATTTTAAGAGCGTTAGCTTTTACTCATCACGTTTCGAGATTTAGTGGGGTCTGCTACCACCCGTGCTCACAGCGCCATCTGTGGCAGCAACTACTTATCACGTTTCGAGATTTCGTGAGGTATCCTACCACCCTGGGATCAAAGCACCATCTGTGGCTGCAGCTAGAAAATAGCGCATCTCGCATTGAGACTTGCAGCGCTATGTACAATAGCATTGTAGAAAAAACCACCTGCCACGTGCTAATGATGACGTTACGGTCCAATATCCGGGATAGAGGTTGAACTATGTGAGGATGACGTCACGGGACGAAATGGCGGCATAGTGTCGGTTTCTCGAATCCAAGATGGCGGCCATTAGAATTGGTTAGAAGCAGTACCAAAAATAAAAGTCGTCAAACTGCAAAGCCCATGAGAGCAGTTCTCCCAACGTGTTTTTTCGCGCCAATGCTGTCGCGGAATGTTTGGAACGATGCAGCCCACCTGAATTGCTTCCGCATGGGGTGAAGGTTGCACAAGGTGAGCATCGACGTCGAGTCGTCCCCACTCCTCTTGAACGGTCAGGGACGTAGTGCGGTAAATTCGAAACTGTTATATTCGTTTAACGGAATTTAAGCCCAGTCCAGCGGCGACATCAAAAGATTCTGATAGTCGTGCAGCTGAAACCTCCTCATATGCTTATGAACCGCCATACAAAACTGGCACATTATGAAGATTACTATAATCATGGAGACGAATGGAAATAAAGCGTCTTCGCGAGCTCATTCAGCAAAATGCTCTTCAGGGCTAGCTGATTACACATGATAGGACTACTAAAAGAGCATGAAATGAAGACCGCTAACGCTGACCAAAAAGACAGGGCACGGGCGATGAACATTGAGCGGCAAGTTGTTCTAGCGTAAAAAGAAAGACAAGCATAAACTTTAGCTCTTGACGGAGCAACCCAGAAAGAAGGGCTTTTACGTGGACAGAAGGAGTTTAGTGGGATGCGTTGAGGAGATAGCTGCTTACAATGTTGTCTGTTTATATATTTGTTCTTTTATTTATACCTTTGTGGCATACATCACTGTAGATTGAAATATGTTACATGATAATTGGCACATCATGCTGGAGCAGACAAAATGTAGTAACCAGTACTATATGTAATAAAGCAAAAAATTAAAACACGTTGGCCCATAAAGAACGTCATTAAGGAACATAATGCATTGCTTAAAGAGATCCGAAATAGTAAATGTAAGTAATGATGCTGAGAGAAGAGGAGGTGGGTCTAGCTTCTCGACGTGAGGCTTAAGAATGATTTGGATAAGAATCATGACATAGAATCATGCTGACATTAAACGTGTAGTCGAATGGCGACGTTATATGTGCGGGCTGAATAAGCAGTTATGCACTTAGCCTGTCATGATGATAAGCCTTATGAAAGAGATACAGCCGTGAAATTATTTGACGGGTTGCAAGGGATGTTAAGACCATGTTGGAGCAATAAAACTTGCCCGGCCACTTGGCTTGACGCGAAGTAACTGCGGCGCAAAAGAGACAAAGACGGTGAAGAAGCATATATAACAAAGATTAGTGCGGTCTAACAATTTTATTTAGCGAAGAAAATCAAGACGTATATATAGGCGATTTGAGCTCTTCACTTATAATTTATTGGAATGACGACAGTGCTTGAAAATTGCTCAGGCATGACAAACCAGCGAACAAGAGTGCATATCGCACAAAAGATATGTCACAAAACCATACAGTTACAACAAATCGCTGGGAAAGAAAAAATCACGCAAGTGTCTCATGTGCTAAACAAATGCAAGGACTACCAGCAGAGTGCCACAAAATATTTCGAAGCTATCGACTATCGCAACATCACAGAACAAGATAAGGGGCCCAAGCCCCGAACTGAAGGGGGCCAAGCGCCAAAATAACAGTAATTTATGCACTATGTCATGCATGAGAGTATTAAGGCTACTTCATCAACAACAAAGCAGTGACAGAATGCACCAACTCATAAATAAGCACAAACAAGAAAACACTAGATATTCCAATGGTAGCACACGCAGGAATGAAGCCGGATGTCACTTAAAATCGGATGGCACAAAACTAAAATACGTTCATAACACAGACATCGCAACACCAAAAAAAAAAATACTCGGCTATACAAAGGAAGATAGAAGCACCTCACAGATCTCCTGAAAAACTGAGCTGCTTAGAAAACCGAAGCGAATCCATACAAAAACAAAACTCCTTCCAGGACACTGAAACGGAAGGCTTGCTCATGCAATTGTGTGTGATTCCAATGTGAAAGGCTTCGATAGACAGATTCTCCGATTTTTCTTTTGACCCAGCCAAGAGCGGCGTGCTCTCAAATCAGGGAAAGCGAACATGTTTGTTCAGTTTCTTGTACTTCATGCAGAGCTGAGCCAAGAGCCCCTCTACGTTGCTTTTCACATGCAACAGGAGCTATACTGCTCTTTGTTTAAAACACCTGTTTTTCTGGCCTATGTAAACACTAGTAGAGGAATGATATGGGGTACACTGCTCCCAATTCGCAATTCGTGAATTTCCTTTCAATTCTGTTGGCGCATGAGATCTCGCTTTCATCTTTCATCATGACGCATGCCTTCGAAAGTTTGCATAGAGCTCAGAATGCCGCTCTCATGCTGCATTTCTTCGGGATTTTTTTGACGTTGTGCTTTCGCACAACGTCAAGAATTCACTGCTCGTCTTTATCTCTACAACTCCTTTAACTTAGTTCGCTCTCTTCATTTTGTGCGGCACTATTTCGTTGATGTTTTTCTGAGTTTATATCGTTCAACGTCGCAAATCCACTCAAGGTACGCGGGACGCCGTAGTGGAGGGCACCTGACAATTTTGGCCGCCTGGGGTTCTCTAAAGAGCACAGTACACGATTTTCTAGAATTTAGCCTCCATTTAAATGCGACCGCCACGGCCTGAATTGAACCCGCGCATTTCAGGTCAGCAGCCAAGCACTACAACTAACCCACCGTGGCGACATCACACTTTCGCTTACGGCCACCGCGGTGGCTCAGTGGTTATGGCGTTCGGCTGTTGACCCGAAGGACGTGGGGTCGATCCCGGCCGCGGCGGTCGAATTTCGATGGAGGCGAAATTCTAGAGGCCCGTGTACTGTGCGATGTCTGTGCACGTTAAAGAACCCCAAGTAGTCGAAATTTCCGGAGCGCTTCACTACAGCCTCTCGCATAGCCTGAGTTGCTTTGGGACGTTAAACCTCTGTAAACCAAACAAAACTGTCGCTTACGCTAGAAACGTATAAAGAGCGATCATTCCGCTTTGTGTCACTGTGCCCTAAAAAGTCATGCGACAATCAAGTTGATGAAACATTTCAGCGGCAGCTCAAGCGACAGCGAACAGCTTCTTAGGCAACGCTTTTTAGAAGCTGGAGCTACTGTTCCATGAGCTGAAACAAATTCGGAGAACGCGGTACGTTGCAGAAAGCATTGTTGTCGTTACTTCGAGCTCACGTGCTCCGTATTAGGTCTAGTAATTAAATAGAATAGTTTGCAGGATAATACATGCTGCGCATGCATTACAATGCTGCATGAAACCACTAAGTTGATAAAATATTTCAGTGGCAGTCCAAGCGACAGCGAACAGCTTCTTAGGCCACGCTTCTCAGGAGCTGGAGCTACTCTGTTTCATAACAAATTCGGAGAACGCGGTACGTTGCAGAAAGCATTGTTGTCGTTACGCCGAACTCACGCGCTCCGTATTAGTTCAAGTAAATAAATGTAATAGTTTGCAGGATAATACGTGCTGCGGCCGCATTCCAGTGCTGCATTAAACCGCCAAGTTGATGCAATATTTCAGCGGCAGCTCAAACGACAGCGAACCGCTTCTTAGGCAACGCTTTTCAGGAGCTGAAACGAACCTGTTCCATGAGCTGAAACAAATTCGGAGAACGCGGTACGTTGCACAAAGCATTGTTGACGTTACGCCGAGCTCAAGTTACCTGTATTAGGTCTAGTAAACAAATAGAAAAGTTTGCAAAATGAACTTCAGCAAGGCGGAAATTTGGGCGTGTTGGTATGTGTTCATTTTTGCTCACAGCGAAACAAGAACGGTACGCGAGATGAAAGACTGACACAAACAGACTTTCAGTGAGTCTTTCATCTCGTGTCACGTTCTTGTTGCGCTGGGAGAAAAATGAAAATTTGCAAAATAATACGAGCTGCGCCTGCATTACAATGCTGCATGAAAAGTTTTTAGATGCTCCTTGATGCCGTTGGCAAGTTCTCGCTCCGCTTCCCTTAGCGGACCGCAGACAGGGGCCCACGTAGTCTTCGAGGGCATCGTGTCGTACGGTTGCTAATACGTGGGCACTCCTCTGATATCCAGGTGAACTTGGACCTGTATTGATTAAGACTCCTTTCAGTGAAACACTTATAACTTATCATGGTAACATTAGTAAGGCTGGTTTCTTTCACAATATTTGCGTATCGCATATGTGCACAAGCAAAGCTCAACGAAGATATCAGGGGTAGACTGTTCATTCTAGAAGTGCGCCTGCGCAGCTCACGGGAAGTGGCGAGGAAAAGGTGTGGAGGCGGTAGAGTGGAGATAAGTAAGACAACGTGGAACCCCATAATGGATGTGTATCAGAAAGAAGGGACGGGCACTGTGACTTGCGGTGGAAGGTGCTTGAGATAAGAGAAAAATGTCTGTTGTCTTGCCGTCCCTGTTTGTCAGCCAGCCACTATGCTCATCGCCGCGTGACAATTGCAGAAACTGGAGTTCTTCACAGACGGACGGAGGAAAGAGGATCCAGAGAAGAAGAAAGTTATGCCGAGAAGGCTTTCTAGCACTAGTGCGCTTCACATATCAGGAATATCTTATTTTTTCTGTGCAACAGGCACCAGTGTACAATTGGCAGAGCTAAAATTTGGCTGAGAAAAAAAAATACCGACTGCCCGCAACCACAATTCATTCTATACTGTGTGATATTGATAATGAAAATGCTATAGAGCCCGCACCTATGGAGAGCGTGCAAAGTGAAAATTATTAACTAATAAACAAGCTTAGCCCTTCGGGCTGTATACAGGAATTTGTGGTACTAAAACAGCGGAGGACAAAAGCTGGCCACCGACCGCAGTAAGAGGACATGTGCGCCCAACCTTTCGCGAGAAGTTGTGGCACCGACGGAGGAAACGACAGAAAAATCGGTGAAACTTCCGAGAGAAAGATAAAAAAGACGAGACGTTAGCTAAATATTCATAATGTGTCATAACACTACTTCGTTACTTATTTTAAGGGTACTAACATGATGAGGTGCAGATAAGGCCGAGGAGAGCAAAAAAATTGTAGCTCACTAAGCTAGTTAGTCTCTTCATAGTTATTGTAAAAGACCAAGGCACGGAGTAGCCAACAAGAGAGAGCACTTTGTTAATCTGCTTTTTAAATCACTCCGTGCCTTCATATGCAGGAGATAGATAGAAAGGAGAAATATGGGTGGGTGGTTGATCTTTTGCAGCGAGGTGTACGGTCAGTGGAAGAAAGTTGTGTACCTCCCGCTACAAGGCGGCCCACGGAAGAGAATAGATGGGCCGGAGTGGAATTCGTGGCAGGTTAGCTGGTTCCACAGACTTCCGCGGGTAAAACTGGCAAAAAGAAGGCTTTCTTCCTTGTACTACACGGGAGTTCTAAGAGCAAGACCTCAATCCTGCTGCAGTACAGAAGATTAGACACTAAAATGCGAGATGCAGAAAAGAAAGGTGACACTTACCTCTTATCTGTGCCTCGTCTTTTTCACGCTAGATCTTTAAGATGAAATGTAAACCAATCAGGCCAATAAGGCGTACTCCTGCTATAATTAATGTCATCGCCGCGTCAGCTTGCGGCGTGTAAAACAGTTGAAGTGCCGTATTTTCCTTGTCCGTAGCCGCCTTGATTTGTCCTCTGTTCAACTATTTCTAATATGTACCAAGTGTTACAGTGAAGACTAAGTGATTTTCAAAAGTTTTGTTGGTAATATATGGCTTTTGTGGCATATTGCCAAGATTGGCGGACACCAGAAAACCGCTGGGTCATCTTAACTGGTAAGCTGGTTAATTATTAATTAACATTTTAACTGCTAGAATTAAGCGCCTGGCTACAATTAGCGATCTGTAGCCGGCCACAAGTAACCACCATACTAGTTCTTAGAATTTCGTAAACGCGATTACCCTTGCCGCTGTGGCTCGACAAAATTTGGCTATTTCGACTAGTTACATGCACTGGATGGGTTGCTTTGCCTGCATGCTCTTCAATGGCTCATGTATTCTGACACGATGCAGTCAAAATTAGTTGGGCCACAGCGCTGAGGCTAATCGCATTTCCGAAATTCTAAAAGCTGTTATGGCGGTTACTAACGATCGGCTACAAACCAGTAATTGCAACCGGGCGCATAACTTTATTAGTTGAAATGTTTATTATTCAAAAATCCTTAACCACCTAACTGGTTAAAATGATTCATTGGTTTTCTCTTCTCCGCCAAGCCTGGCAATACCATGCCGCAAAACCCATATTTTTACCTCGAAAATTCTATTTTTCGAAATTACTTAAAGCATACTCTGTGACGCCTGGTATGTCTAGGGGTTGGAATAACTTCTTCAATAATTATTTGGAAACCTCTTGGTTTGAAGGTGAGAAAAAATATTACTGCGAAAGCCCTATTCCGAAGGGTAAATGCCGAGCAAGATGTTGTGACGTTCGTGGTTTCTTCAAAGCGAAAAAAAAAATTAATCCGCGACTGGGATTCCAAACCACGGCGGTGCGAACAGACAAGCTGCGCTGGCCACTGCACGAGAGCACTCTGCTATCTCCGCAGCCGACCGAGCACTGTCTTAAACTGCCACACATTCGCGTTGTGCACTGCACATCGTCGTCTTCCTCAACTTCCATCTGAGGCGGTAACAGATCGGATCAGCGTAACCTCGATCAGTGCTTAGCCTTAGTCTAATATCGTTGCAAGGGTGCCGAAGACCGACCAAAGCTAAATCAAGAGCCAATCAGGCTAAGCACATGCTTTCTTACGTCTACTTTGTTTGACTACGTTAAAACCCTATAATTTTTTTCAGCGTTTACTTGAACCAGAAATTTCGCTTTTTTTCCGACGAATAATGTATACAAATCAGTTCACGTTTTTTTTTTTCGAGGACCGTAGATGTTTCTAAGCTATCAAAGCTTTAATGGTTTATCTCGGCCTTTTTGTTAGAACCGGCTGCTCCTGTACTAGAAAATGTTAAACAATCAACAAACGAAGTTTTCGCTGTTTGTTACCGTAGAAAAAAAAACTGTAAAAGTAGGAGTTAAGACGTTTGGCCGCGCTCAATGGCATTAGAGAAAGTTATGTTCTAAACTTTTGGTTGTCGTGTGTGCTGGCAGTCTGTGTTTAAAGCGATGGGTGCTCACTATTTGGTACGCGTGCTGAGGGAAATGGTAAAATTGTCGCTGATCACGGCAGAAGCTGAAATCGACGGCTGTTCGCGCTGCTTGTGCCTCGCTTTTTTTGTTTACGATGGCTTGCCACATACAAAAACAGTCGCTGCCCTTATACTCAGCAGAGAAATGTACTGAGCCAAGCGATGGCCCAATGCCGGTGACGATTTTGTGACCGGACGGTGCTGCGGAAGCCGACGATGCTTGTCAAGGAGGCGCAGCTTGTCTGTCGTACCTGCATCTCTCAGTTCACAGAGCAAAGCCTAAAAACCCACAACGACGATTCTTACACTGTGTTATAGCGCTCCTGATTTCATCATGTCCTTAAATTTCTTGAACTGGTAGAGCTAGAACCACCAGCTAGTTGTAGCATACATGTCAAAGATGATAACATTTGTTGGTTCAAGCCGAATTTCAAAAGATGAATTATGGGCACTGTTATCAGTGTCTGAAGAATAAAGTGAAAACCCCAAGATTTTAAATTACGAACTCGCAAGCCCAACGTTCGATGATTAAGCAGTCAGTAGACACCGTCATTTTACGCCATTGTAGTAATAGTTATATATGTACCCACTAACCCCGTAACGCTTCTCAACAAACTAACTTCAATATGCGGGTTCTCTTTTCTGTGTTCTCACAGCAGTCACAGTTTCTGCTACCAGTAAGGTTTCAAACGTAATACGGCAACAACAAAAACACTAAATTAAAGAAACAAATTACTCAGGTTAAGCCAGGAAAACGGAAAGCAGCAATAATTTCTCTTGATACAAAAATGCCTTCTGCTCAATACAAGAAAATATTGTATCAAATAGACCAGATCAGCAAGGTACCACAGGAATAAAATCAAAGTAAGATAATCAAGTTAAACATTAGACAAATCAGTAATTAAAATTCAAATATGTCATTGATGAAGAATATACAAATAAGTTCCCAGAGGCTTCTCCGTTAAGCCCTTTCCTGAATATATCAGTGGCTGACATATTTACTCTGGAACTTCGATGAATGGCCCATATAAAAGCCCTCAATCGCAGACGATCTCGTAATAACTATAAGCAAAATTTCTTCCAAAACAAACCTACAAGCTCTAACCACTGATGAGTTAAATGCCACCTTTCAGTGGGGACAAAGAACAGGCCTCGGGTTAAATCCGCGAAGTCAGTTTTCGCCACCATGGGTAATTATTATTCAATCTACTAGCCCAGCATCAGAATCTATGGCAGCAAATTGAAATACACGCAGGCAATAAAAATGCTTCGATACTTTTTATCCAAATTAAGATTTCTGCTCGTACTAAAATATTTTAGATGGATTTAGTATGCTTAATATATTTGAAAAAAAGATTTACAGACTCCTATAAAGCATTAAGGTGTACACTTAAGTAAAATATAAATGAGAGGCCAGAAGGAAACATAAACTATACACAACCAATTCGATTTCTGAGAAACTCATAATTAAATATAAATTAAAAACAATACAGACACCACCGCTGGTCCTCATCTATAAAGTCTACCCTCCAAGAACTGCTACTCGGTCTGATACGGCATACCGGCTGCTCTACTCTCTTTAGCAGCTGTTCACTGCTTAGCATTTGCTTTAGGAGTGAAACGCTTCCGTCGGCAAGGAGTCGAACTGCCACCGCACTTTCTCTACGGACCGGAGGAGTTTGAGGAGTTTTATTTCCTTCACTTGATTGTGTAATAAAGCGGAGCTACGTGATTGTGCGTGGGCCGCATTTCATGCAAATTACGTCCCTCACTGCTTTTACTGAATGTAAGTAAACAGATCTCCTTTTGAGCGGCAGGAAACAGTTATATGCTTGAGTGAAAATTATAAATAAGTACCATTCAGTGAAGGCTTGTTCTCGCGTACATGAGTATGACAAGATACCGTCTTGTAACTGTGCAAATTTCAGTGAAACAGCTGCGGCTCTATCGTTAAGTGAAAATATATGCCATTCGGAGGTGCCATTCATATTTTTGTGTATCTTTTCCGAAACAGCGCCTTTGCGAGAAAAAAAAAATGTTTGGCAGAAACGAGCAACGTTTGGGTTCAAAAAAAGCACTTCCGCAAACTTCATCTTAAAGCAGTGCGATACAAAGGACGTAGTTCTCGTTCCACTTCCGCAAAATTCCCGTAAGTAAAAGTTCGCGATTCACAGTAAAAGAAGTCAAATAATCCATTTAGTGATGAAGGTACACATGGTTTTAAAAACCAGAGAATTCGTTCCGAGTGGATATTTTATGCTGCGTGCAGATGTTGCCTGGAGTATTATCATCGTTTACTGAGCTGTGCTATCGATAACGCGACAGCGAGCTGTGGAATTCAACAGCAGGAATTCGCAAAATATGCCCAGGAAGCGAGATCAGGAGTCAAAGTAAAGCACATATACGTATTAAAAAGCAATAACGCTTGTTCCAGCGCCAATCAAGAGGCAGCGTAACTGGATCGCGACGAAGAGTTAAGCTGCTCGATTTCCCGCTCGACTGCAGCTTTATTTTCCAGTTTTTTTGTGTTCCTTATTAAATGCCGCAGAGAAGGAGACAATGCACCTAAGAAAACAGCACAAGTGTTTTGAGTTGTTTGCGCACTTGCGTTTTCTTCTCTCCGTTCTCATTTTGTTTGCGGTTTTTAATTGGGAAAAACCTTTCTTCCATCGCAGGAAGAAATTATTGCGAAAAATTCAGCGCTTGCTCTGTCTTTCTGCTAACCGTCATCTTCTTTGTTTTGCGCTCTTTTACTAGCCCTAATACGCTGTCATTCAGATTTTTTGCTGCGATGCATAGATTCCTTGGTATGGTGCAATAAGAGCAGAAATTTACCCAGAAAATACTCACACATTCCGCGGACGGCGGCCTTAGCCATCGCTTACTATAGAAGCACTGTATTTGGCAGATTCCCCAAGCCAGCATCACATAAGGATGGTGACACTTAAAATAAGAATCTGCCTTCTAGTTTTACCTTTAACTGTCAGTTGTAAATACAAACATGTAGCCCCCTCTACCTTGCTGCATGCGGACATAGGTAATTGCTGCAGCTATTGCGTCCGAGGCTGATTTAGACATCTGGTCATTCCTTCAGCCTGAGATGAAGCAGTCGCAGAGCTTAAAAACGACGCATTTGTCGATGAATCGGAATGCATACGGTTTTGAGTGAGATGAAAACCGTAAAAATATTCCCAAAAACTATATTTTAGGAAAATTAAAACATGTGTACACATTTTTCACCGAATTCCTCGCGTTCAAATGATGTCCTCGAACATTTGCGAAGTGCCTCAATTTTCCATGAAAAAAAGCTGCACGTTGGTTACCAGCGCAGCAAGCCATGCCCCACTGGACATGTCTATTCATCTGTTCAGAACTCCTTCCCTGGAGGGCGTCTTTGAGCACACAGTAAAAATATTGGCACCCTTAGGGGCGTTAGACTAACGAGGGCGCCCTTCCCACAACATTTATTTTTCTTGTTTTCTTCTGGAAAAGGTGCCAGTAAGCATGCCAACACCATTATTGTATCCATGGCCTCTCTGAAAGTGCACAGGTGCAAGGGTGTAGCAGCTTTATGGAGCTCACAGGATACTGAGGGTGTGCTGGTCTTCTTCACACAGGCCTCTCCCTGCGGCCCTAGGGTTTTGAGATCACAATCATGGAAGCGAATCTGCAGTGGAAGTTTACAAAAAGCGATTGGAAAAATGGTGGCCCAAAGCAGAACGGTTACGTAAGGTTAGAGGTGTAGGAAAACGCATTTAAAGAAAATGGCGAATCTTAACAGGAATTTACAACACGGTTAAACGAAAATAAAGAAAAGAGATGGTGGCAGCTTCCCCCACCTCGTTTCAAAAAGGACGCTCCTATCTTCTATCCATCCATCCAGCAGTAATATTCGAAACCAAGTTCGTCGACTAATAGCCGAGTTGTAGATGCCGCGGAGTAAATTCCGTATTGATGCGTGTTTCGTGTTGTGCTTGGGGCTTCGAAATAAGCCCCGCGTAATATTTTCCAACCATGCGGGGAGACGCGACTGCGTTCTCCATGTTCTACCGTTTGCTTAGTGCCGAATATTCGTCTCTTGAGTTTCGCTCGGATTTGCGGAACTTTATTTTCTGTCGTCGCTGCATTATTTGACGCTGAGGCTTGTTTGCTTGCATTTATATGTGTTTATCTGCCTTGATGAGCATATTTTCAACAAGCAGTGAGAAATATATTTAGAATCCCTTGTTGCGGTTTTTGGCCGGTTTGTTTTTGTGAATGCCAGCTTTCTACATGTTCCTCGCTATATACATGTCTACAGAGCACAACGTGCGCTCCCGTAACAACAGAAATGCTCTTGTTTGTTATTACAAGAATTATTGCTTCCTGTCAAAGTGGGCTTTTAGTCGTTAAGTTCGGCTTCAGAAATACTTCTGCCTGCTTTTTAATCACGCTCCTACTTGTCATGCATGTAACTTTTTTTTTCACAGCTTTTGATGCAAGTGTCCATGACAAGCAGGTGTTTACATTTTCGAACATTAGAATGCTGGCTAGGCGCTGTTGTTTTTATCAACTATGTGTTCTGTTTTTTTGGAATAGGGGACATCCATGAATTAATGCCTAACTCAAGATTTTGCTGTAATGGATATCTGTTACCAGCAGGTACTAAGCAAAAAGTTTGAACGGGTTGGTACAACAACTTTTCAACAGCTTCGAGGAGACGCCCTGATGTCTGCAGATGCAAAGACAAGCAGGGCAAGGACCAGCTACCGCAGTTTAATGAGACGAGTAGCTTGATATCACTGGAAACAAGTATTGAAAAAGCAACATAGTCTTTCGACTAGATCATCACTCTGTGCCCTTCTGCAAAAACGAAAAATAATTTGCTTATTTGATTCGAAGTTAAACCCAGTGCTCATACACTTTTTCTACTACATGTGATGTACATTTTGAAAAATTAAGAACGGTAAACAGTGAAGGCAAATTCCAAAAATGATGAAAACGACTGCAATCAAATCGTTGGGTGGGATCGCCGTTTGATCTGCGTCTTTATTGATTTCTTATCACGAACGTATTTTTTTTATTTTTGATTGGCTTCTCTTTGTTTTGTCGCGCGATTGTCAGTTTCTTGTAGTTTTGTGCTTCTTCGGTTGTTCGTTTTGTTTTGAAAATGCTGGCATGCACTTCGAGGAATGAAGATTCGCATAAACAGTCAGCTGCTAGTCAGCCTGTTGTTAAGTCTGTTGTTCGTTCTTTATTCGTGTGCCGGTGCACTGTTAGACTGTCAACAATGATTTCACGTGAGGTCCGTGGAGTAATCCGCGAAATCACAAGGAGAATAAGAATGGCATGGAGTTCATTTTGCAGGTACTCTGATGTAATGAAGAGCAGGTTATCGCTATCCTCCAAGAATAAAAGTATACAATACTTGTGTATTGCCAGTCCTCATTTATGGGGCTAAAACTTGGACGCTAACGAAAAGCTTGAAATAAAGTTGTGAACAGCATGGCGAGCTTTAGAAGAAAATAACCGTAGTGTTATGAATCAGGAAGAATGCAAAATGACTACGGAAAAAAACCAACCTGAGTTAATGACACGCCTAGTTGAAATAAAGATGAAGTGGGAATGGGTAGGGAATGGAAGGCGAAGAACAGGCAACCAATGGCCCCTGCACGGTCATTCTTTTTTTTTGCGCTCCCTTCGTAATCCTGACCTCATTTCAGTTTCCTGGGTTTGGCGCGCACATGCGCAAATCAACAACTCTGAAGTCTTGAGTGCGTAATTGTGTCACCCGGCGCGAAAAGGCAGTGTTGTGCCGTTGGGCAGATAAAAAGTGCGCGTGCATGCATTCTCTTCGAATTAGCGGCGCCGACGGTATTCCAAAAAAGCCATCTTCAGCAAGGATTTCACACGCTTCTTACATGCCAATGCGAGAAGCTGAAATTTAGGCTCCCTGCTTAGCGCAACTCATAATAGCTTGCTAACTTAGTAGCCTTTGAAGCGGCTGAGTATCGTTAATCGTGGATAGTTTATCTTTTATTTGTTGGTTGATTTATTGTGCCCTTAGGGTATACAGAGCATTTAAGAGGAGAAGGGCTGTTTGCAACAATAAAAGAATGACGAAGCAACATTGTGCAAGAATAAGAAACAATCGAGGACAAGAAGAAAAAATGCCAACAATCTTGTTAGAAAAGGAGACATGAAAACTTTTAACGAACAGTAAAAATATCAATACTCTTTGAATCAAAACAAGACAATAAATCAAACATTAAAACAAAATACAAATCCGGAGATTCGGTAATCAGAGTGGTCAGCACGTTTTGAAATTGAATGAAATCATTGATGCTTGTTAATAATGAGGGTAGGAATTCCATTGTTTACGGATTCGCGGAGAATATGATTGCACATTTGTGACTGTGTTAGAATGAGTACTGTGACCTTATGTCTGGGGTTGAGGCGATAAAAAAGAAGGGTGCTGGTTGAATCCAGCGGGAGCGAATTTGAGAGTAATGGTAGAGAAATCTTATGGCACAGAAAAAGGCGGGTGTGCTTTCGGCAGGTAGCTTGTCTCATGAGGTTTCAGGATGTGTACATTTGGATGACGCTAGCTAAACGATGGCAGTTAGCCAAAATGAAACGAGCTGTACAGTTCTGATTTCAACATCTGTGCCAGTGTGACTTGTCCCGTGTCCCACACACATGAAGCGTGTTCCATTTGTGATCCCTCGTAGGTGGTGTTTAGCAATTATTTCAGTGAAGATGAAGCAAGAGAGCAATTTCTTCCAAGGTAATCTAGTGTTTTGTTTTCTTGAGATGCTGTGTGTTCTATATCTCATATGCAGGACAGAGTTCAAGTTATATGAACACCGAGGTATCGGTTCGATGTTACGCTTTCAAGGCGATAACTATGTAGAAAAGAAGATGAACATGTGGGATTCGTCCGAGAAACTCCCACATATGTACGTTTTTTAATGATTCGTTCTGTTTGCCATGTATGACATCAATCAGTTATATTATTGAGGTCGCGCTCGAGAAAGTGGACAGATGATCATTAGTTAATTTAATCTAAATCATTGAGTCGTCGGCATATAAACAAATACAGGAGGTAACAGCAGTAGATTATATTACGAATAGTAGCTAGGGGATCAAGGACTGACCTTTGAGGAACCCCAGAGCTAATTGGTGCTGTCGAAGAATAAGTGCCATTAGCGCTGACGAACTGAACACGAGAAATAGAAAGTCACGAATGTAATTAAGAACTTCAGCGTACATTTTTAGTATGCTTAGTTTATATAAGAGCAGTTAGTGGTTAACGTTATCGAAAGCTTTTTGCAAAGTCATCAGATATGAAGTCTTTTGAAGAACCACGGCTAATGTTGGAGTGCAAGGCGTTAGTAAATGAAAGAAATTGAGCGTCACAAGAGAAAAACGTTCGAAACCCATGCTGAGTTCGAGAGAAGGAATTCTTATCTTCAAGAAAATTAAGAAGATGCGTAAATAATATATTTTTCATTATTTTGCATGGCATTAATAGGAGAGTTATGGGTCGATAGTTAATGAATTCAGTTTTTCTACGCCTTTATGTACTGGTGTGACCACAGCAGTCCTAAAATATTCTGGTAGGACCACATCATGGTAGGAATGCGAGAATAAGGATCTCAGAGTGGTAGGACCATATTCTTTTGTAATCTGTAAAAAAATTGCTATTAGTTCCATCAAGTCTGCAAGATGTTTGATCTAGATTCTCGATAAGCGGTATGATTCCAAGCGAGTAAAATATGGTGGTACCCACTGAAAAGAAATTACACGATTGAATTCCGGGGCGATGGCTATCATTGGTTGAGGCATTGACAAAGGTATCAATAAGAACTGTAGTACAAAGATGGTCGGGAGTAGGATCGCCAGTGGGTGCAACCAATGACATTCTGCGGTTTTTGCTAGGTTTTATTATATTCCAGAATTGTTTGGGATCAATATTAATAATGTTAGGGAGTGTCACATTAAAAAAAAGATTTTTTAGTAGTCTTCAGTTGCATTAACATGCTGAATCTACTGCCTTGTATGTGACTCTGGGCAGCTTATAATGAATCCTTAGCAGTTGTAAAAATCTTTTCTTTTTGTTACAAAGCAGACTTAAATATCTGTTTTGCCAAGGATCTTTGTTATTAGAGTAGACGCGCCGAAGAGGGATGTCACGATTAATCATTTCGGACACCGTATTTAGGAACATACACCATTTGGTTTCAAATTATCACTCGAGGTAATCCGGTAAAAAGTCGTCTAAAAAGAACCCAGTCGGTGGTTGATAGCCAGAAAATTTGCTTTATTATAATATAAAATGTTCTTGGAGCGTTTTGATGACGGAGCATGTGGCAGATTCAACATGAATTGTGAGACATTGTGTTTGTTCATGCCAGCAGATGTACAATGGGTGACGTGGTATCTTCTGGTGACGTTAGTTCCAGATCTGATGTTAGTACGATCCCTGCGTAGTGTTGCTCCGAGTTAAGGATAATTCTTCGCTAACTATTAGCATTTCCGTCACAGTGGCTGCTGATCTTTCATGTTTGTGTCAGCAGGTGTAATCCAACTAAGGCTACTACATTGTGGACGCGCGCTTTCAGACAGTGCGTGACACACATGGGGCTTGCTATTTGAGCAGATAGAAGACCACAAAACTTTATGACCAGGAGCTACTAAGGCGCCAAAAGCAGCGGTATCGTAGCTGCATATCAACTCCATCCTCGATTTACCATCGCAGTTTCGGTTTAGTATTTCCAATCAACCCGATGGCACAACGAAAGAAAGCCGTGCCTTGTTTACACTACTGAATAAGGAAATTTCTCTGACCCTCTCAGGCCCTGTTCGGTGCTAGAGTGCTGAAACCTAAAGTTTTCCTTTTTCTTCTCTTCACGACATCCTTAAAACGTTGCGAGATGAGTGTCGCCATCGAGAGCCCCCGGTAAGGGATCGATGGATGCGCTCTGCGTTGTTAGAACCATTCCTCCTTTTTACGGTTACTCCATGCCCGATTTACAAAGAAGAGCAAGACTTCCTGCACAGGCAGAGCCACTACACGACGACGGCCCCATTGTACTCATGGGCACCAGATGTGGCGCAAGCACGCAACGGACATCCCGTTCCGAAGCTCGGAAGATCTCTAGGAACGCAAACATCACTGGACGAAGCGGAACTACGCGCTCGCGGTCGACGAGTGGCGATAAAAATGATGAATTTTTGGCGTCGGTTTAGTTTTCTGGGGTCTGTAATGGCTCTAACGCCCGAAAATGGGGAGCGTAGACAGTTCTCTGTAAATGGGCTGGCATATGGAATCGCCGGGAGAACAAATGAAGCCATTTATTAAAGGACAGTAACGGCCCGTTTCAGTTGTAAGACTCCTGACCGGATTCCAGGAGAGGCTGAGCCAGGTTAGCAGTCCTCCATAAACCGACTCACATGTGGAAGCGATTCAGCGCTTGCATTTGTTGTTCACGATAGTAACGGCCTGTTTGAGTCCGAAGACGCCAACGTCGCGGGTCTTCTGGAAATCGACGCATACGCACAAGTGATCGACCCAGTTTTCATTCGCTTTCCGTTTTATTTCGTAGGGGAGAGCGTATATTAACGCTGTGAAAGTTCGTTCTGAGAGGATTCTGGTGTGGGCTAATTGGTTCATACTTTCTACGGAACAGATTAACGCGAGGCAACGGAACGAGGGCGAGGAGAAAAAACGCGAAACACAGGACAGGCGTCGAGCGCCCCTTCCGTTGCGCTGTGTTAATCCGTTTCATAGAAAGTTAGTCTTTGCAAGCTACCTAGTGGGTCAATCATTTCGTGGTGCCTTCTCGATATGCCGGGTTTTTTATGTGAATTTGATGTTCCATTTCCACTATGCGCTATATATAGAGAGAGTTATGAACGGTACTGAAACTGGAGGGCGTGCCCAAAGTCTCTAGATAAGCCTTGAAAAGTAGTGACAACTTTCTCCTCTCCCAGTCTCCTTTCCTGCGCGGCTCGCCTAGTCCACGATGTTCTGCCTAACGCGCCCGGTTGGTGCGGCTGCGCGCATCCGAGCGGTGCTTTGAAAGAACATGCAGAGTCAGGGTTCTGTCGTTGGGGGCAGTTAAAGCTTTGGTAATTGAGCTAGGCACATAGAAGAAGTGCCACATTCCACTCATGCTGTGCAAGTTTAATTTACGCGTTGTTATGCCGCAAACGTTTAACGCAATGAAAATGCGCAGCGCGGCGGTCGATTACCCGGGCGGTTTCTGGTCCGCTGCATCTCCTGTACTCTGCTGTTGAAGCTATTTTCAGCGCAGTGGCTGCACAAAACGCTTCTGTGTGGCGTATCGCATAGTGCGGGTGCGTAACCGTAGAAGCAGTGGACGTCTGTAGCCGCACAGGCGGCGTGATTTACAAAAGCTAGCGCAGAAAACATAACGAAAAGACACAACAGGTACTTTGAAAACGACTGCTTGTATATTCAAGCGAAGGAAACAAAGGTGAAGATATCCTACATTGGAACCAAGCGCAGCTTGAGTTTAGGTTTCTGTCATCAAGGCAGGACATTAACTTCTAGTCGAAACAAGAAATTTTAAATAACTTTGGCCTCAGCCGTGAGCGACAGCCGAGACCTGTGCTTGTGAGGCTTTTTTTGGAGAGAGACACACACGGGTGGGTGCCCGTTTAATGTCCTCGTCTCGCAACGAGGCACATGACAATACAACATTGCACAACAAGCTCGCTAGGTTATGTGAACAAGTACCCGGTTGTTATCAAAAGATGAGCTGCGTCAAGAAACATGAGTCTTGTTTCCTACAATGGCAGAGAATTTGGCATCTCGTGCGGTGCATTTCACGCATATCAAGCCTTTGTTTTTCTGATAATGATGCTAGCTTCAGCGTGAACAGGAACGTAGACGAAAGAGCACACAAGCAAAGATACGTGCGTTAAAAAAAAGCTGTTCTGCTTTCTTTCATACACAACACAATGACATGGCATGTAAATGATAGAATTAACAGCACCCTGACGCATTTCTTAAAGATTCAGAAGATAAACACGTGGTCAAAAAGGACGCTTATATCAAAGGCTATGCCGGTAATTAGATGCAAGACAAGTAGAAGTGTCATTCGAAGGCATGTACACGAGTTTCTTAGGACCAATACGGAAACTATGAGCTCTCTTTTGCAGGAAGCAATACCTCACTTAACAACGAACTGCGTTTTCGTGATTTTTGCTTTGCCGGTTGTGCATACATGCACATTGTGAGGGACGTTCAGGAGAGAAGCACAAAAATATCAAGGAGCACCGCCCGCAAACCACATTGTAAAAAGATCTTTGACTGCATATCACTACTATCACTCCAGCGAGAAACGAACAGAAAGAAAGAAAATATGCTGTGTGTCAATTAGGGTGGCGACGAACTTCTCTCACATGTTTCTGACACAGGAGAGCTTAAATGAATTCGCAAGTTTCGCACATAACAACGCAACACAGAGCACAAATATCTACCAGAGCGCACAAACAAACATAGTTGACGCTATTTCACCTTATTACGGGGTCGAAGAGCACCCCAGAGCGACTTAGAAGCCGCAGGCACGAACACAATTCAGTTACACTAACGGGGAATGCAATTCACTGCTCGGTAAGTCGTCGATAAACGCGGTTTACAGCATTCGCGCAGAGCATTCCGCGGCCGTCCGACATCAGTTAAGGCCGGTGGGCAGGCTCCGGTGCGGGCAGGCTGTCTCGATCACCTCACGCTCAAGTCTTTATACCGAAGGGGTATTGCTTGCCTGGAAGAAGCAGTTCTTGTGCCCTGCCCAGATAGGCGGGTAATGCTTCAAAGCCAATATTCCGCCCCATTTCTTCGCTTTCATATTCATTCTCTCGCACACGACACACAGCTTCTTCTCTCGGTATGAAATAGGCCTGATTCTGATTGCTTGGTCGCTTGCTGTAACGAAGTTTGCGCCGAAATTTCAAACAGAGGACCCCTGTAGACGCACTGCACACTGATAAGTCGATGACAACAGGCGCAGTTTCATGTCTTTCCGCCACAAAAACAATAAAATGTGAGAGCTTACGTACACGAAGCGACCAAGAAATCTCGAGCAGGTCTGCATCAGGAAACATGGGGCAAACATGGTGGACAGAAGACACCACGAAGCCTTTGACACGGTTGACCATTCGAAAGAAAATAAAGACTTATGGTTTAAGGGGGAAAATTTATGATTTAATCAACAGTTACTTTTCTAGTCGAGAGCAATGCGTTGTTCCCAGAAACTATATCTCCGCTCATCAAAAAATCACACTTGGCGTGCTGCAGGGCTCTGAACTCGGGCCCCTCCTTTTTTCTTTATACATCAATGACGTTCCACTGCTTCTGAACTATTCTGAAGCTGTTATATACGCTGATGACAAAGCGCTATTTTTTATAGAAGACACATAAGTGGATCTGGAGGGCAAAATTAACGAGGAACTTAGTAAAATTTCCCAGTGGTTTGTAAACAATCGGATCACACTTAATACCGATAAAACAAAGTATACTTTATTTCATTCAAGGAAAAAGAATATTAGCTGTGATAACTTATTTCTAACCTTAAACGGTACGTATTTGCTTAATGTCTCCCAAACCAAGTACTTGGGTGTCGTTTTTGAACCGGACATGCATTGGAGGCAGCAAATTAAAAATTTTTGCTCTAAATTAGCTTATGACTGTCATATTTTATTAAGGGCGAGGGAATGCTTTCGTGCACCGATTTTACTTATATTGTACTTCGCGTTTGTCCATAGTCACTTATGTTACTGCCTAGAGACTTGGGGCGGTACCTATAAAACGTATTTAGAACCAATCTTACGCCTGCAGAAGCGTGCTGTTCGTACCATAACATTTGCAAAGACAATTGACCCCAGCCGACCACTCTATCAAGAACTGCGAATATTACCGGTATCAGTTGCATACAAACTAAAGATAGCTCAAATAATAAACACAGTAATAAGAACTAATGATATAATTCCTCTTAAACTGTTTAGATCGCCACTGAGACAAACAGGAGCCGCCACTAATAATAGATTTAACCCACTGCCTTGTCAAAGCACTTACGGTCAAAGGTTATTAGAGTACAATAGTGCCCAGATATGGAATGAGATTCCCGATGACATCAAACTCGAACATAATTTTTCGGCCTTATTGAAAAACATATTTCTTGTCGGCCCAGAATTGTGGGACTGAATGCGTTTGTGCTTAGTTTTGTACATTCATAAACCTATTTTTTGTTGTTTTGCAGAATATGTACGTGCTTAACATATGTGAAATGCCGCTATTGTAGCATCTTACGTCTTTTTGTGTACGTATTTTGAATGTCTGCCATTCTTTAGTGAATATTATGTACTTGGACCTTTCACTAGCCGAGCTGGCTATTGGTGCAATTAAGTTTTGGTGTATTGGTTTTATAAAATAAAATGATGATGATGATGATGCTGAAGCTGCTGCCAAACCTAAGAGTAGGTGCTGTTCAATGGTGTGCGTCGGCGGCGCCGCGATTGTTTTCGCTACTTAGCAAAGCTGACCTCGAGACTTGAGGTGTGCCGTGTTGTTTTTGAACCATTTATGTGGTGAGTTCACCATAAATGGGTAATACAGAAGGTGCGTGTAGCTTCTAGGTGTGCGAAATCGGGCCGCAGAGCCTGGTAGAGATTTCGGAGCTCAGTTGTCTGCATCTTCGCCTGCGACGAAGCTCTCTGCAGCCTGTTCCATTAGTTGCACTCTATTCTCAACATGTTGTAGGTGGGTAAATTCCTGCCCATAAAGCTTCAGTTTACTTCATCTCAAGTTCTGTTTGCTGCAAGGCATCGTCTCTGCACCGTTTCTGACGAGGCACCTCTGGTGCAGAAGAACCTACGAACCTTTGTTCCCCTCATTCGTGAACTCTGTGCCACGTTTGTGTGAAATACGCAGGCGATTCAATGAACGACTGGAACGATGCCCACATTCCTGCATACGAGAAAAGGTGACATTTATGGAGCTACACGAACAGATTGCGACGTTGCTCGTTGATGAAATGAACATCAAGTACTATTGCGAACATTAAAAAGGCACCATAGCCGGACATTAAGCGATTTCTACAGAATCGCCCACAATGGGCTACGTCTTCATGATTCATTTCCTCCTCTCAGGCAAAGGGGATGTGATTCACGTTCTGCCTGCATCCTACTTAACTCGGAAACCTTACAGGAACTCTTCAAGACAAAAATTTGGAAGTTGGAAGCAGCAGGCCCAGAAGTCATAAATGCAGTTACTGACAAGAACACTCTGCATAGGAAGATGAGGTGTTTTGTACTGCGTATTGTGTGCCCACAGCCAGCCAATATAACCCGTTTTACTCTTTTATGTCGTCGACCGTGTTCCCACACTCAAATCTGCGAGAAATACCTAAAAAAATTCTAACAGTCAAAGAAGACACTGTTTCTACTTTCCTGACTGGCGCCTTCCAGGATTGGTGCTCAGTGAGCCCCAAGAATGAAAGCTGCATCATTTTAAGTCTTGAGGCAACTATTTTAATGTGACCAAAGCTCGACTGCAAAGTAAATTTCAAAGTTGTCAATCCGGCCCCTATGAATTTACAACGTAAATACGGTGTAAGCATCATGCAACGTTTGTCTCAGACGGACTTCAGATAAAGGGAGTCCCTCAAAATCATCAGTGTCTGTTTAACTGCCCTCTTCATCAGTATTACCACAGCAAAATTTTAGGTCGCTAACGTTAAGACCCTTCCAAAGGTCGCTGAATGAACGGCTCCCTGCCGAATCCGGAGAGTTCGATGGCATATCAAAGCCTCAGATTTCTTAATGGTATTGTACACTGGCTTGACTCTTGGAGCAGTTTCAACACGACCAATGGCGGCTTGCAAAGACAAAGGAAACTCGCTCTACCTTGGGACAAGCATGCTATTGCATTGTTAATTTGTTGCGGTATTGCCTATAGTTGAGCTCTGATTCAAATATGCCCTGTTACGCAAGTTTCAAACAGAAACTATTGAAGATCATTTCGAAGGGCCTTCAAGTTGCTGGTGCACAATTCCGTGCAACAGTTTCTGTACTCCGAAAAGAAAGTCCAGCCAGAAAAGAAGCTGACTCTTCGGCAGCGAAAATAAAACCTCGAAAGCGACACACAAGAAAGACCGGAGCACAACATTTTTGAGCTGATATATTGAAGATGATATTTCAAGCCCGAAATGGAAGTCCTCGCCTTCGTCACTCGCTACGTGTACTTGCAGCTGTGAAGAGGTTGTACTCATTTAAGGTTGTGCACTCGTATGGAAACTGAAATAAAAATTCCAATCGGAGAGAGCGAATTTAAAATCGTCGAGAGGAGAATAAAATTTATCGGACACAAGCACTGTACACACACGACCAGTTACAACGCTTGTTGCTAAAAAAGCATAGCACGGACAAAAAAAAAAACGAATCTCTTACTCGCATCTAGCTTCACTGCAGCCTTTTTTGCTGCCTAATATTTTAGTACATATTGACCTGGAAACTTGAGGAAATTATCGCACACCACAGACTCTCGGTTGACGTACAGTGCGTGCAGCAACGAACGTAGCTTTAAAGAACTTGGGTTGGCTGACAGAATGATACAATTAAAATCGCTGTAACAAAGAAGGCGCGAGACGGAAATAAGAAATCGAAGAGCAAGCGAAAATAAACTGACCCGGGTTAAGCTCAGCCGCCAAATATAGCCATTTCTAGAGTATTTTGGGTAGTTTCAGAATGTTCTAAAGCCTGAAAGCAGCTTTTTAAGAGTAAGGGTAGCTGTTCGGGCGAGTATTATGACTGTAAGACTAGTAGTATTAGATCAGGCAGGACAACACAAAGACGACATCACGTGCGCTAACGTTCAACTCACAAAAACCGTTCTGCGTTCAATAAAAAAATCAATTGAAAGTGAGCACATGTGCTGTCCTCTTGGTTTTGTTCCGTCTGGTTGAGCGCTACATGTCGTCAGCTTTGTAACATCGCGGAGTATACCTGGATGCTACAGAAAACTATAATCTACGTGACTGCGCTAATAAATGTCGCTTGCTAATTTCCTAGATAAGAGAAGCTGCGTAAAAACGCACGCCGGCTGTCACTCGAACAAGCGCCCGTGACAGATCCTATACGCGAACGGGTGGCAAGCGAACAGAGTAACCAGATGTCGGCGGCCCACTGGCGACGTGACGTCCCGGACTCCATGTTGGGGACTCGTTCAGCCTAGAAGGCGTTGCTAATATGCGAAATAATGGCAGTAGAAATTAGGCTGATCGCAACTGGACCATATACCACAGGCCTGAAGTGCATGGTTCCTGAAGGCACATCATCATTGAAAAAGTGAACGCCACTATGTTTGTTTCTCATTGCGGAGAAGCTGAACGTGCAGTATTTCAATAGTGGCGACAGTGTGTTTGTTGTTTCGACATCCTTATTTTATATACAGCAGAAAAGTCGGCGTGAACACCGGAAGACTTTCCGGAAGGTGTATAAGAATCGCTTTTGTTTTTGACAATAAATATGTTACATGCATGCATCCCTGTTGCCCTGGAGTTTCAACAAAATGAAAAAGATTAATCTGTTGTGCTGCTTGTCAGAAGAACGCTAATGAGTACTATAAGGTATGGCGATCGAAATTCGCAATTACTTGAATGTGGTGAGGAGCTGCAAGAAGATGATGTGTCTCTAAGAAGCCGTAACAGAAGGTCCCACTCCTAAGGAACTTGCAGGCGTATCGCGTCTAACTTGCAATGCCGCGCACTTCTAGTGCTTGTGAACGCGCCCATGCATGTAATCGAAATCGCTGCCTCACGCCCCAAGCTGGCATAAACATTTTAATTTTAAAGCCACATGTAGCTGACCTTGAAAAAGAGTTACTGTACCCTTAAGTTGACAAGGTTCATTCAGGCGTACCTTCCTGAAGAGAACCCGTTACACGAGTGCGCTGAGAAACTTTACCTTCTGTGGCGGAAGCCAGGCCCGCATTTTGAATTTACAGCTGCTACACTTTTAATTAAGTGAACGGAGAAAGTATACCTTCCGTGGCATCTTCGCCGAAGTCAGCGCACGCATATTTAATGTCCAGCTGCTGCACTTTTAATTAAAAATGGATTTGCATAAAAGAAACCATTCCTTCTTCTAGCGCGTGCGAGTGACGTTTCTTAAAGCCTGTGAGGAGGTGCTGAGTGAGAACTGCTTTTTAAAACTGAAGTAAAGAGTAGTACCGGTAGTGCCGGAGGATGAACCAAGGGAGGAAGAAAGTATTGCTTCGTTTTTGAAGTGTCATGTTAGAGGCTTATACCCCTATCACACGGGCACGTCAAAGGCTTTTGAGAATCAGGTCGTTATGTCCAAAGGCGTGCGGAGTGCAGCTGCATGGCGCAAATGTTGCGCCTTTGCTGCTAAAGGCCTTGGAGGCGAAGGCGCCCGTCCGAGTCCTTTGGAGGCCAAAGGCGCGGCCTTCGAGAACCTGCAATCACACTGCCCTCCAACGTCAGAAATTAAAAGCAATAAAGAAAAATAGATGCAGCCAACAATGTTTGAAAGCATCGTTAAAAATACTAAAGGTGCTGGCTTTGTTTTTTGTACGGATGTTTATACTTTATGCCCCGGTTTCAAGACAGTAAAAGAGTTGCAGCAACATCGAGTGCCCATGGTGGCCAAGGCAATACATAAAACCCGCGGCTGCGGATGAGAGTAGCTGTAGCACTTCTATTAAGAAAGCAATTAGAATAAAAAATTATCCGAGCTCAGCGAATGAAAAGAAAATCCTACTTGAATATTAAAACATTCACTTCGGCTGCCTCAAGCAAAGCACAGGGTGCTAAGCCTCAACGACTGTTTCACCTTTGGGCTGCACTGTGTAGCTGCGTCGCTGCTCTTTTAAACTTTCGCTCCTTTTATTAAAAGAGGTGCATTTGCTGGAAACGCCTTCGAAAAATGCAGTGCGACAGGGGCATTACGGAATCTTAGCAAAATGATAGCTCTTGGTGCGGCACGGCCAGCCGAATGTTCTAGCCTATAAAAGTATATATCAAGAGAGGCCGAACTTTGCGGTCCAAAGATTGCAATAAAAATAAAAAATAAAACAGACCATGATGCATCATCATCATCATCATCATCATCATCATCAGCCTTACTACACCCACTGCAGGGCAAAGGCCTCTCCCATGTCTCTCCAATTAACCCTATCCTTTGCCAGCTGCATCCACCCTTTGCCTGCAAACTTCTTAATCTCATCCGCCCATCTCACCTTCTGCCGCCCTCTGCTACGCTTACTTTCTCTTGGAACCCACACCGTTACACTTAAAGACCAGCGGTTATCTTGCCTTCGCATTACATGCCCTGCCCAAGCCCATTTATTTCTCTTGATTTCAACTAGGATGTCATTAACCCGTGTTTGTTCCCTCACCCACTCTGCCCGCTTCCGATCTCTTAACGTTACACTACTTATCATTTTTCTTTCCATGGCTCGCTGCGTTGTCCTTAACTTAAGCTGAACTCTTTTCGTTAGCCTCCACGTTTCTGCCCCGTAGGTGAGTACCGGTAAGATTATGCTGTTGTACACTTTCCTCTTGAGGGAAATTGGTAAACTGCCACTCATGATCTGCGAGAATTTGCCATATGCGCTCCACCCCATTCTTATCTTTCTAGTTATCTCCCTCTCATGATCCGGATCAGCTGTCACTACCTGCCCTAAGTAGACGTATTCCGGCACAATTTCTAGGCTCTCACTGCCAATTGTGAACTGTTGTTTCCTTGCTAGGCTGTTGAACATTACCTTGGTTTTCTGCATGTTAATTTTTAGACCCATCGATCTGCTCTGCCTGTCTAACTCGTTGATCATGATTTGCAGTTCACCTCCTGAGTAACTCAGCAAGGCAATGTCATCAGCAAATCTCAGATTATTTAGGTATTCTCCATTTATTCTTATTCCCAACTGTTCCCAATTCAGGCCTCGAAATATTTCCTGTAAACATGCGGTGAACAGCATTGGCGAGATCGTGTCTCCTTGCCTGACGCCCTTCCTTATTGGAATTTTATTGCTGACTTTATGGAGGACTATAGTAGCTGTGCAGTTGCTATATATATATATCTTCCAGTATTTTGACATAAGGCTCTTCTACCCCCTGATTACGCAATGCCTGTATGACTGCTGAGGTTTCCACTGAGTCGAATGCTTTCTCGTAATCAATGAAAGCTATATATAGAGGTTGGTTATATTCTGCGCATTTCTCTATCACCTGATTTATAGTGTGAATATGATCTATTGTGGAATATCCTTTACGAAAGCCTGCCTGATCATTTGGTTGATTAAAGTCTAACGTTGCCCTGACTCTATTAGCGATTACCTTAGTAAATACTTTGTAGGCAACGGATAGTAAGCTGATCGGCCTGTAATTTTTCAAGTCCTTGGCGTCTCCCTTCTTGTGAATTAAGATAATGTTTGCATTCTTCCAAGCTTCTGGTACAGTCGAGGTCATAAGGCATTGCGTATACAGGTTGGCTAGTTTTTCTAGCACGATGTCCCCTCCATCCTTCAACAGATCTGCTGTTACCTGATCCTCCCCAGCTGCTTTTCCCCTTTTTATTGCTTCTAAGGCTTTCTTTACTTCATCTTTCGTTACTGGCGGGATGACGCATTGCTGTGCACTGCTGTCTTTCTCATTAACGCTCTGATTACATTGGCTACTGTACAGGTCTATGCAGAACTCTTCGGCTACGTTAACTATCTTATCCATATTGCTAATGACATTGCCCTGCTTGTCTCTTAAAGCATACATCTGGTATTTACCTATGCCTAGTTTCCTCTTCACTGTTTTTAGGCTACCTCCGTTCTTTATAGCATGCTCGATTCTCTCTATATTAAACTTTCTTATGTCGGCTACCTTGCGCTTATTTATTAACTTTGATAGCTCCGTTAGTTCTATGATGCACTCGCCATATATTCTGTCGCCCTTCGTGATTACCTCAACGCTCTCACTAAATTTGCAGCGACTTGTTCCAGTTACTGTATTATATCTACATTTGCTATATTTTACAGGAAAACGATAATGCATGTTTTAAACGGATGCAAATCAGAAAAAAAATGAATAAATAGCTATAGTTTTCTGTCTCCTCGCTCCTTTGTCGTAAAACAAAAAAAAAAAGAAAAGCGTTAGTTCCCTGCGACCTTGGTGAGCTGGTCGCCGACCGAGCGGTGATAGCCGATGTAGCGACAAGCAAACAATGTTCTCCAATAGTTATCTGATTTTAATCTCATAACTAAGGAAAAAACTACGGTGCTGTCGTTTACTTTGAGGTTAAACTGTCTTACTAGGCAATACTTTCTGAATACAGAAGCCCTTTCTGCCAGCCGGCGGGACCATCAGGGTGCGTGTGTCAAGGAGCAATAGTGGCGCTTTACGTCAGCTGCGTGACGGCAGAGTAGTTTACTGTTCCTGCTTAGCCAACGCAACGCACAGGTTCCGAGCAAACAGTTCGTGACCCGGCCTTCGCTAGAATATGAGGGCATTCGAGATTTTTTTTACTTTTTTAGCAGTTGTTTCTTTATCGCGAAAACTAGGAAGAAATTGCCACTGCTGATTTCTCAAATTGTGCCCCATTCGATTTAGAGAGACTGCGAAATGTCATGTTGAGCCGCAAGCACACACGCCGCGCTGGCTCAGTGCTTAAGGCGCTCGGCTACTGATCCGGAGTTCCCGGGTTCGAACCCGACAGCAGCGACTGCGTTTCGATGGAGGCGAAACGCAAAAGGCGCCCGTGTACTGTGCGATGTCAGCGCACGTTAAAGATCCCCAGGTGGTCGAAATTATTCCAGAGCCCTTCACTACGGTACCTCTTGCTTCCTTATCTCTCTCAGTACCTCCTTTATCCCTTCTCTTACGGCGCGTTTCAGGTGTCCGCCGATATGTGCGACATTTCATTTCCCCGAAAACAAATTTTCATTTTTTTCCAAGCGCTATTAGTTTGGTTTTTCGTTTTGAGGTTTATTTGGCGGCATATTTTTGCATGCCTATTTAATTTTCAATGTTCACTTTTCTCTCACTTCACGCCGTACTTATTGCTTTGGGCCACCGCGAGTACTAAAATAAAGAGCAAGCAAATATCGCAAGAAAACTACCCACCCACAGGAGAGGAGAGAAGGTACCAGAGTCGCCAATATACCAAAAACAGTTTAAAGCGGACGTGGGCAAAAGGATGCTGCTATTAATCGCATCAAAGGCGGGATATTAGCAAGGAGTAGGGGCTTGGTGTTGGTTTCCAACTATTGATATCGCGATAAATTAAAAATAAAACAAATGTCTCCAAGGTCCCAGAACGATCGTAGCTGGCATGCCCACTTCTTGCAAGTTGTCTTCAGAACTATGCACAAGCATCAGTCTAGCAGTTTACGCGCACTACCTGCTGTCAAGCTTATGGCGAGAAGCTCCGGTGGACTTTAGTGTTGCGGCGACGAATGCAACCGTCCCATTAGAAAGCCATTCTGCATCCAGCTGTTTCGGATCCTACTAATGTTAGCGCAAGAAGTGTTGCCTCACAGAAGCGATCCTAACTTTTCTAAGTCACTGATAACACGTCCGGTCTTCCATTACTTGCCATCGGTGGCGCTGTTCTCATCGTTTTTTTTTCTTTTTTGCGCGGAATGACGCGCGGAGAACCTTCCCCGACACGTTTCCCCGGAGGAAACGTGTCAGGAAACGTGTCGCAACTTGCGTTCACCCCCTGGGTTGGAAGATGCCGTCTTCCTACGGATGTTGAGCGCGCTGGTGCGGATGTGTTGTATGGTGTTCACGTGCTTAATATTCACCCAGGAAGGGAAAAGCGTTGGCGCTAATTTCGTTTTCTAGAGCGAACTGCTTATCAACGCGTACCGTTAAGAAGCCCGCGTCGCTGAAAATGCGGTATCGTCTTTGGTGCCGGGAACTTCGAATAGGAGCGAAACATCGACGAAAAATCCCCAGAGAACCAACCAAGGAGGCAGATGGGCCACCTACGTCACGCAACGATGTGGCGTCATGACAACCTGATCAACGGAATGAGAGCGAACTGCTCACTCTGGAAGGTAGCAGTTGAATTAATTATTGGTCGCGAGAGGTTGCTCGGGAAGAGAAACTTTTGTCGCACAATCCCCACCGGTGGCAGTACCTGCCACCGCAGGGCAGTGGCGCATCCTTTAAGCGCTACACCGCTGCGCCAGGTATGGCTTGAGGACTGCCACCGATCTATGAATGCTAAGTAGAGAGTCGCCAATTTTGAATAAATGGCCATTAACGCTATCGCGTCATGCCTTTAAGGCGGACTTTAAATCTCCCCTGCGTCTTTTTGCTCCAAATAGGAGCCTAGTTGTCAGTACCCCTCGCTCGACAATGACAGTCGCCTTGTTCTGCGGATCTCAAATTCTGAGCACTTTTCTTTCTAACCGGTCATATTAGCTTTAATGAACCAGGAATCATGAAAACCGTAGACGAAGGAGTGCTTAAAATGATAAAAAATAATGCTAAACTTAAAATAAAGATGTTTTTAAGGACGCCCTGCTCCGATTATTTGAAAGCGTCCAAAAATAAAGAAACAAAACGATTTGCACTCAGGTGAGACAAAAGCAACAGCATTTGTCATCACTTTTTTGAAACTGTTCAAAACAAAACGAAGTAATGTGGTAGAAGTTAAATCAACTAGTCTATCGAAAATCCCCCATTCCGAGTACACATGAACTAATGGTGAACGACAAACATGTAGCTGTTCAACAATGACCTGATGAATTTAGCAAACTATCTTGACAACAAGGTTGCTAGTGCTCACTGTGTGAATGCATTAGGAGATACTACTAGGAACTCGAAGCCTAACTTTTCTGTTCCTTGTTAAAGTAATTTCTGTGATGCGTTTTGTTCATTTCGTAATAGGTCTGCACATAACAGCAAACAATTTTAATTGAGGTCTGTTGACGCACGTTTTACTCGCTTGTACCCCACTGCAAATAAATAGTATTTGCATTGCTGCTTTTTGTTTGGTACCTGCCTGCATCTTTTTATTTCAATTTTTTCCCATCTCATATTACCTCGTACACCAGGTCGCAGTGTCCATAAATTAAAAAAAAATCTTTCAGATATTTACATATAGCTCTCTCTACAGATGTATTTCTGCCAAAGGTGCACATTTCTAATGTAACGATCGTTTTCATGGGCGGAGATCGGAACAATTTATAAAACGCTCCTCTTATCTCCCTGCTACGGATCTTTTCAAATCGTGTTCGAAAAATAATCCGTACCCAAATCACTAAATATGTTGAAAAGCACAAATTGTTAACGCGGACAGATTTTACTTTTCTCAAATAAAAATTCACGGAGGTAGCATTACTCACTAAGAAAGGAATTAAACTAAAACTGTTTAAAGAAAAAGAAACGGTAGTTGGTATATACATACATTATTTGAAAGGTTTTGATCATCCAAATCTTATCTCATTATTAAAAGAATTTCATATATGTGGAGTGAAAGACTATCTACAGTACACTTAACTTCATATTTCCAAATTTGCATGCAAAGTGTTTCAATACTACCTGCAAGCCTCTAGACAGCATTCTTGGGCGGCCACACCTATTTAACCTACACGTAAACGGCACCACTAAAGATGGATCCCTTGCGCAATTTTTATCCTGTGCAGACGACCCTAACTTATTTTATTTTACCACGGTAACCTTCAATCATTACAGGCTGATGTTAACAAGGTCTTTCAAACCTCTACCAATGAAGTGGAGAGAACTCCCTCGAAATATACACTACACAAAAGAAGCAAGATGTTATTTGCACTCCAAAGCAATCAAGAACACCGCACGCCTTAGCTATCAAATTATAATATCAAAAAGGAAATATCGTCGCTGCAGGTATTACACTGGACGAATATCTAAGCAAAAACGCGCCATGGGACTCTCATGTAAATCATGTTATGACAAAAATATCCAGATCGCGCGAAATTTTAAGAGAATTCCACTCATTCCTAACAAAAGCTGCAAAATTGCACGTATACAATAATGTGACCTTTTCACCTATACGCTATTGTTTTCTTGATTCGTAGAAAACAACCCTCACTTAGCTAAATCACTTAAATTACAGAAAAAAACGCATTCGTCATTGCGTATGGGTATACCTGCAACCCCACTTAGGTGAATATTTGATCCGGTTTATTTAAATAGTCAGGGAAAGTAATCAATGGTTGCATAAATTGGCATAAAGGCAACTTCGGAATGATCAGGAAGAACTAAAGTCCATAGCACAGTTAACCAGGTCAACATGAGTGCGTGGCGCGCATTTTCTATAACATTGGGAAATTTCTTATTTATAGAGAAATTTCAGTCAGCAAATGCTACATCATTCTCTTACAACATTATTACATAACCTTGAACACAAGAAAGTTGAAATTAAAGAGAGTACCATCTCGAAAGTTCAATTTTTATTTGCAGCAAATATCAGGCAGCTGAAAGTGATTAACACTGCAAAAAATTATTTCCTATTCTTCTATTAAACCGATGGTCATTGTAACTATGCATATGTGCTTTGTGTTGTGATTAAGGACCCCTTCTGTCTTCTTCCTTTAGACGTACATACGTACATATTACAGATTTTTATACATTCTGCGATATATTTTGAAAGACGTATATCCTATTTTTTGGTTTCTATGCCTACACCGCTTGCTTGGTTCTGTAAACTCCAAGAGTACATACATGTTTTACTGGAATTACAACCTGTCGTCTCTCTATGCCTAGAAAAAGGAGCTCTCGCACGCAATCAAATGAACTTGGTTCAATTTTTGTTTCAGCCTTTACGTGTTTTCACAAAAAATAACCTTAATTTGAACTTGATTCGAATCACACTCAGGCGTTGTATACACCTGTTGTTAAGAAATCTTGTTAGCCATAGTGTATAAATAATGTATTGCGTAATATTACACCATATTCTTTGAAAATGTCGCAGATAATTATACCTCTTTCGGGGTTGGTATTTGCGCTGAGTGAACTTCCTTTTTATGAGCGGCTTTTTATGGTAAGTCTGAAACAATAATGTCCCACAACTGCCTGAGAAGAAGCTAGCATTAAATTTTTAATGAATAAGTAAGTAAGTAAAAAAAAAAGGGCTATCATTTTTTTATTGTAACAGTGCTACAATGCGGGCGTGAACATGAGGGCAACGAGCAGAGAAGCTACAGGGGAAAGAGCACGGGTTCTTGCACAATCGCCGTGCAGGTATAAAATAACAAATCTTCCCACTAGATTATATACTATCGCTACCACCTTCAGTGCTGACCAGCTGATTTCGGTGATAATGAAGCCCTGTTGGCACCTCATCCAGGGACGAAAGGCAAACTTCAATAGAATTGGAATGCTGTCTTCATATTTCTTTTGGACGGATGTTCAAAACAGGTAGCGAAGACAGACTGGATTCGTGTCGAGTCGTGTGCCTGCTCTCAAATTCTCATAAAGAAGGAAACATCTCTATTCTCATCTCGTAGGCTACAACGTGACACCAACAAAACAAAAGATAATTTTTAAATTTTGTGAGGCATGCGGCTCATCAAGAGGGAGAAGGATTCCAGGCAGGCAACTCAAGTCGCATCGGCCGCTCTCTTCACTGTGTTTTTGACCACTAAAAAAGTACATATATGAAAAGCCTTGATGTGCATAGATATTATGGAAGGAAATGAAAATGCATCTTTGTAGTATTTTGCGTCTTAAAAACGCAACTCTTTCTTGTTATGATGCTATACCTTTCTGCTCCGAAATAGATCATTTATTATTCAAAACCTCGCACAACAATTTTCCTGGATGCATAAAGCCCTTAAAACTGTCAATTCTTTGCATCCTCTACAGCTACACATTTGGAAGAGAAATTCATAGGGAAAAGGAGCCAAGGAGTTTGACTGTGCTTTGCGTTATCAAGGATATAAGCATGAAAGTCTTTGCAATAAAGAACACGAATACTCTAAATCAGAATTAGTTTTCGCGCTTTCTTGCCGAAATCAGAACTAGCTGCCAAAGCGGAGACTCGGAAGAATGCCTTTTCTACGCTGGTAAGGATATAAAACTGCTGCGTGAAGGCGAATTAAATCGGTCTCAACTTCCTGCGCTCCTCCAGCACTCAAGAGAGCCGGCACAGAGCATAGGAGATTGTCTAGACAGAAGCTTCCAGAGTCACTTAGAAGAAAGAATGCTCGTATCCAAAGAATCAGTCAACAAATGCTGAAGATCCAAAATAAACCGGCAAGGCCTGGCAATTCGAATGGTGGAATGGGGCGCGGCAGCTGCAGACAGCCTTATTGTGGTCGCTATGGCTGCGCCCTCAGAAGTCAGCTTGATAAATATTGAACACTCTCTTTCTTAGTCTCTTAATATACATCGCAGGTTTCGGAACACTTGGATATTGGGCATTGTGGAGTATGGCTTCGGTTTTGAGTCCCTATGGGCTCAGACGAAGAGCGAAAGTTTTGTTGTTTTTGTCAATCTATGTTGAGTATTCCCATTGAACCTATGCCTAGCTCTTTTTTGTTCTGCTTGATTACAGCCAGTACCTCAATTTTTTATTGTGTTTTTCACGCGTGACGCAATCATGTCATTCCGCGACGTCTTTGATCATTTTCTCCGCTTCCTATTACGTTCGGAATAATTCAAAACGTCTCAGGGACCCTATCAAAATTTGCGCTGTAGTCTCGAATTATACTAAGTTCAAAAGAGGCCATCATTCTGATTCCAATGGCTACCGAGTGCTTGTATTGTTATCGTCGTAACCTAGCTCAGTTTCTATTGAAAGAATCGCCTAAGCAAAGAGCTGCGTTTTCAGTCTCTCGGAGCTCCTCTCTGGCTGAGTGTCATCAGCACTATTAAACAACAGTGCTTTGTATTTCTGATGTATTGTGTTGGCTATAAGATTCAATACCGCAGGGTATGGTTTTCAGCACTATACTCGAGCACTTACGGTGTCGTTGAAGCTGGCAAGGTCCTCTGAGGTGAGGACAATACTGATCTTCTTTTTGAACAGATTTGGAGCTTCGAGAATGTCTTTAAGTACACCATTACAGGGCTCAAAAGTAGACTCTATGGCTCCGAGATTTTAGACAACCCGGTAAGGTAAGCTTTCCGCGAATGGGTACTAAAATAAAAGTGGCCTGAATTTACCTCCATATTTCTTTCTGGAGAGTTGAATAGGAGCTTCCCTATTATGATTATGATTCTTAAAGACAGGGGCATAAGGGCAACTCTCGTTAAGTCTCCTGATGTCTCTCTTCGCTGGAGACGTAGATCGAGACGACACATGGGCGAGCTACGCAGGGGAATCGCTTTGAAAGCCAAGGGACCACACGGCATAACCGGGCAGGCTCTGCGGGGTTTAGGGGGACCCGCCGTCACAACAAACGCCTTGCCACACGGCTGGCCGGCGACGGCATGCGGAGGTCGCAGGTCGAGTTTCGAGCAGAGGCCGCTTGTCGGCGCCAGCATCGCGCCGTCACCGCTCGTGCCATTCACCCTGCGTCAGTGGGGCTCTCCTCTTTCCCAACGCCACCATCAACGTCGTAACAAGACACTCCTCACCGATCTTCGCTGTGTTTTTCTCTTCTACGCTGTCTGTTAACGCGAAATCTCTGGAAGCGTGTAGCTGGCGGCACGAGATTTTTAGCGGCCGTGCAAATCAAGAAAACGCTGCTACTTTTTCTTGGAGAGCTGTTTCAGGAAAGCTGCTTTTCAAGGCTCCCACATGCAATCTGACAAACCGCAAGCAGGTGATATACAATTTAGATTAATTTCCAAGCTCAGGCATAACCTATATATGCCTACGCTTTAGAAATTTGAAAATAAAAAGTGTTTTTATTTACGTCTTTTATTTCACTTCATATTTCAGAATCATCGTTTTATTGGTGTAAATATTTTTCGCAATTTCGACTTTTTGGCCGTTCCACCACATAAGGTACGGGCGACATTCTCTGCCTGTTACGTGTGATAAAGCTTCTAGCATTTGGCAAACACATTAAATTGTGGTATCCGTTGAATTGTTCATTAAAAAAAACTGAACGCTGCTTAGTCAGAGAAGCCCTTAAAGTATTAACTAGACCTTTTATTTGTTGTTTGTAGCAATGTATAAATGCTCTTGTTTATTGTGAATTGTTATTGTGACTGTGCAATTTAAATCGCCTTAAAAAGTATTGTCCGCTTAGACGAAACTAAACAACCCCCTCCTGCATGAGCCGGGAAACGAGGCTCACAGTATTGTTCAATAAATAAATAAATAAATAAATAAATAAATAAATAAATAAATAAATAAAGTGTAAAAGTGTTTATTGGAAGCGCAGGTGGGCTGGCGGTGGTCGAACGGCTACACGGCGGACATACTCGCAGGCGTCACTCAAAATCCCGGCTGCCCTTCGTCTACCTCTTCGCTGCGCTGCTTGAACTCCTGCCGGTCGGTCCAATTACAAAAAATAAATAAAAAATAAACAAATAAATAAAGTGAGTAAATATAAATAAAAAATAAAGTGCAAAACTGCTTATTGGAAGTGCAGGTGGGCTGGCGGTGGTCGAACGGCTACACGGCGGACACACTCACAGGAGTCACTCGAAATCCCGGCTGCCCTTCGTCTACCTCTTCGCTGCGCTGCTTGAACTCCTGCCGGTCGGTCCCATTACAAAATAAAAAAATAAACAAATAAAAATAAGTAAGAAATTAAATAAATAAGTAAATAAATAAATAAATGAAGTGTATAAGTTTATAGGAAGCGCAGGTGGGCTGGCGGTGGTCGAACGGCGACACGGCGGACACACTCATAGGCGTCACTCGAAATCCCGGCTGCCCTTCGTCTACCTCTTCGCTGCGCTGCTTGAACTCCTGCCGGTCGGTCCCATTACAAAATAAAAAAATAAACAAGTAAAAAATAAGTAAGAAATTAAATAAATAAGTAAATAAATAAATAAATGAAGTGTATAAGTTTATAGGAAGTGCAGGTGGGCTGGCGGTGGTCGAACGGCGACACGGCGGACACACTCATAGGCGTCCCTCGAAATCCCGGCTGTCCTTCGTCTACCTCTTCGCTGCGCTGCTTGAACTCCTGCTGGTCGGTCTCATTAAAATAAAAAAATAAACAAGTAAAAAATAAGTAAGAAATTAAATAAATAAGTAAATGAATAAATAAATGAAGTGTATAAGTTTATAGGAAGTGCAGGTGGGCTGGCGGTGGTCGAACGGCGACACGGCGGACACACTCATAGGCGTCCCTCGAAATCCCGGCTGTCCTTCGTCTACCTCTTCGCTGCGCTGCTTGAACTCCTGCCGGTCGGTCCCATTACAAAATAAAAAAAATAAACAAATAAAAATAAGTAAGAAATTAAATAAATAAGTAAATAAATAAATAAATGAAGTGTATAAGTTTATAGGAAGCGCAGGTGGGCTGGCGGTGGTCGAACGGCGACACGGCGGACACACTCATAGGCGTCACTCGAAATCCCGGCTGCCCTTCGTCTACCTCTTCGCTGCGCTGCTTGAACTCCTGCCGGTCGGTCCCATTACAAAATAAAAAAATAAACAAGTAAAAAATAAGTAAGAAATTAAATAAATAAGTAAATAAATAAATAAATGAAGTGTATAAGTTTATAGGAAGTGCAGGTGGGCTGGCGGTGGTCGAACGGCGACACGGCGGACACACTCATAGGCGTCCCTCGAAATCCCGGCTGTCCTTCGTCTACCTCTTCGCTGCGCTGCTTGAACTCCTGCTGGTCGGTCTCATTAAAATAAAAAAATAAACAAGTAAAAATAAGTAAGAAATTAAATAAATAAGTAAATGAATAAATAAATGAAGTGTATAAGTTTATAGGAAGTGCAGGTGGGCTGGCGGTGGTCGAACGGCGACACGGCGGACACACTCATAGGCGTCCCTCGAAATCCCGGCTGTCCTTCGTCTACCTCTTCGCTGCGCTGCTTGAACTCCTGCCGGTCGGTCTCATTAAAATAAAAAAATAAACAAGTAAAAAATAAGTAAGAAATTAAATAAATAAGTAAATGAATAAATAAATGAAGTGTATAAGTTTATAGGAAGTGCAGGTGGGCTGGCGGTGGTCGAACGGCGACACGGCGGACACACTCATAGGCGTCCCTCGAAATCCCGGCTGTCCTTCGTCTACCTCTTCGCTGCGCTGCTTGAACTCCTGCCGGTCGGTCTCATTAAAATAAAAAAATAAACAAGTAAAAAATAAGTAAGAAATTAAATAAATAAGTAAATGAATAAATAAATGAAGTGTATAAGTTTATAGGAAGTGCAGGTGGGCTGGCGGTGGTCGAACGGCGACACGGCGGACACACTCATAGGCGTCCCTCGAAATCCCGGCTGCCCTTCGTCTACCTCTTCGCTGCGCTGCTTGAACTCCTGCCGGTCGGTCCCATTACAAAATTAAAAAAATAAACAAATAAAAAATAAGTAAGAAATTAAATAAATAAGTAAATGAATAAATAAATGAAGTGTATAAGTTTATAGGAAGTGCAGGTTGGCTGGCGGTGGTCGAACGGCGACACGGCGGACACACTCATAGGCGTCCCTCGAAATCCCGGCTGTCCTTCGTTTACCTCTTCGCTGCGCTGCTTGAACTCCTGCCGGTCGGTCCCATTACAAAATTAAAAAATAAACAAATAAAAAATAAGTAAGAAATTAAATAAATAAGTAAATGAATAAATAAATGAAGTGTATAAGTTTATAGGAAGTGCAGGTTGGCTGGCGGTGGTCGAACGGCGACACGGCGGACACACTCATAGGCGTCCCTCGAAATCCCGGCTGTCCTTCGTCTACCTCTTCGCTGCGCTGCTTGAACTCCTGCCGGTCGGTCCCATTACAAAATAAAAAAAATAAACAAATAAAAAATAAGTAAGAAATTAAATAAATAAGTAAATGAATAAATAAATGAAGTGTATAAGTTTATAGGAAGTGCAGGTGGGCTGGCGGTGGTCGAACGGCGACACGGCGGACACACTCATAGGCGTCCCTCGAAATCCCGGCTGTCCTTCGTCTACCTCTTCGCTGCGCTGCTTGAACTCCTGCCGGTCGGTCCCATTACAAAATTAAAAAAATAAACAAATAAAAAATAAGTAAGAAATTAAATAAATAAGTAAATGAATAAATAAATGAAGTGTATAAGTTTATAGGAAGTGCAGGTTGGCTGGCGGTGGTCGAACGGCGACACGGCGGACACACTCATAGGCGTCCCTCGAAATCCCGGCTGTCCTTCGTCTACCTCTTCGCTGCGCTGCTTGAACTCCTGCCGGTCGGTCCCATTACAAAATTAAAAAAATAAACAAATAAAAAATAAGTAAGAAATTAAATAAATAAGTAAATGAATAAATAAATGAAGTGTATAAGTTTATAGGAAGTGCAGGTGGGCTGGCGGTGGTCGAACGGCGACACGGCGGACACACTCATAGGCGTCACTCGAAATCCCGGCTGCCCTTCGTCTACCTCTTCGCTGCGCTGCTTGAACTCCTGCCGGTCGGTCCCATTACAAAATTAAAAAAATAAACAAATAAAAAATAAGTAAGAAATTAAATAAATAAGTAAATGAATAAATAAATGAAGTGTATAAGTTTATAGGAAGTGCAGGTTGGCTGGCGGTGGTCGAACGGCGACACGGCGGACACACTCATAGGCGTCCCTCGAAATCCCGGCTGTCCTTCGTTTACCTCTTCGCTGCGCTGCTTGAACTCCTGCCGGTCGGTCCCATTACAAAATTAAAAAATAAACAAATAAAAAATAAGTAAGAAATTAAATAAATAAGTAAATGAATAAATAAATGAAGTGTATAAGTTTATAGGAAGTGCAGGTTGGCTGGCGGTGGTCGAACGGCGACACGGCGGACACACTCATAGGCGTCCCTCGAAATCCCGGCTGTCCTTCGTCTACCTCTTCGCTGCGCTGCTTGAACTCCTGCCGGTCGGTCCCATTACAAAATAAAAAAAATAAACAAATAAAAAATAAGTAAGAAATTAAATAAATAAGTAAATGAATAAATAAATGAAGTGTATAAGTTTATAGGAAGTGCAGGTGGGCTGGCGGTGGTCGAACGGCGACACGGCGGACACACTCATAGGCGTCCCTCGAAATCCCGGCTGTCCTTCGTCTACCTCTTCGCTGCGCTGCTTGAACTCCTGCCGGTCGGTCCCATTACAAAATTAAAAAAATAAACAAATAAAAAATAAGTAAGAAATTAAATAAATAAGTAAATGAATAAATAAATGAAGTGTATAAGTTTATAGGAAGTGCAGGTTGGCTGGCGGTGGTCGAACGGCGACACGGCGGACACACTCATAGGCGTCCCTCGAAATCCCGGCTGTCCTTCGTTTACCTCTTCGCTGCGCTGCTTGAACTCCTGCCGGTCGGTCCCATTACAAAATTAAAAAAATAAACAAATAAAAAATAAGTAAGAAATTAAATAAATAAGTAAATGAATAAATAAATGAAGTGTATAAGTTTATAGGAAGTGCAGGTTGGCTGGCGGTGGTCGAACGGCGACACGGCGGACACACTCATAGGCGTCACTCGAAATCCCGGCTGTCCTTCGTTTACCTCTTCGCTGCGCTGCTTGAACTCCTGCCGGTCGGTCCCATTACAAAATTAAAAAAATAAACAAATAAAAAATAAGTAAGAAATTAAATAAATAAGTAAATAAATAAATAAATGAAGTGTATAAGTTTATAGGAAGTGCAGGTGGGCTGGCGGTGGTCGAACGGCGACACGGCGGACACACTCATAGGCGTCCCTCGAAATCCCGGCTGTCCTTCGTTTACCTCTTCGCTGCGCTGCTTGAACTCCTGCCGGTCGGTCCCATTACAAAATAAAAAAAATAAACAAATAAAAAATAAGTAAGAAATTAAATAAATAAGTAAATGAATAAATAAATGAAGTGTATAAGTTTATAGGAAGTGCAGGTTGGCTGGCGGTGGTCGAACGGCGACACGGCGGACACACTCATAGGCGTCACTCGAAATCCCGGCTGTCCTTCGTTTACCTCTTCGCTGCGCTGCTTGAACTCCTGCCGGTCGGTCCCATTACAAAATTAAAAAAATAAACAAATAAAAAATAAGTAAGAAATTAAATAAATAAGTAAATAAATAAATAAATGAAGTGTATAAGTTTATAGGAAGTGCAGGTGGGCTGGCGGTGGTCGAACGGCGACACGGCGGACACACTCATAGGCGTCCCTCGAAATCCCGGCTGTCCTTCGTTTACCTCTTCGCTGCGCTGCTTGAACTCCTGCCGGTCGGTCCCATTACAAAATTAAAAAATAAACAAATAAAAAATAAGTAAGAAATTAAATAAATAAGTAAATGAATAAATAAATGAAGTGTATAAGTTTATAGGAAGTGCAGGTTGGCTGGCGGTGGTCGAACGGCGACACGGCGGACACACTCATAGGCGTCCCTCGAAATCCCGGCTGTCCTTCGTCTACCTCTTCGCTGCGCTGCTTGAACTCCTGCCGGTCGGTCCCATTACAAAATAAAAAAAATAAACAAATAAAAAATAAGTAAGAAATTAAATAAATAAGTAAATGAATAAATAAATGAAGTGTATAAGTTTATAGGAAGTGCAGGTGGGCTGGCGGTGGTCGAACGGCGACACGGCGGACACACTCATAGGCGTCCCTCGAAATCCCGGCTGCCCTTCGTCTACCTCTTCGCTGCGCTGCTTGAACTCCTGCCGGTCGGTCCCATTACAAAATTAAAAAGTAAACAAATAAAAAATAAGTAAGAAATTAAATAACTAAGTAAATAAATAAATAAATGAAGTGTATAAGTTTATAGGAAGTGCAGGTGGGCTGGCGGTGGTCGAACGGCGACACGGCGGACACACTCATAGGCGTCCCTCGAAATCCCGGCTGCCCTTCGTCTACCTCTTCGCTGCGCTGCTTGAACTCCTGCCGGTCGGTCCCATTACAAAATTAAAAAATAAACAAATAAAAAATAAGTAAGAAATTAAATAAATAAGTAAATGAATAAATAAATGAAGTGTATAAGTTTATAGGAAGTGCAGGTGGGCTGGCGGTGGTCGAACGGCGACACGGCGGACACACTCATAGGCGTCCCTCGAAATCCCGGCTGCCCTTCGTCTACCTCTTCGCTGCGCTGCTTGAACTCCTGCCGGTCGGTCCCATTACAAAATTAAAAAAATAAACAAATAAAAAATAAGTAAGAAATTAAATAAATAAGTAAATGAATAAATAAATGAAGTGTATAAGTTTATAGGAAGTGCAGGTTGGCTGGCGGTGGTCGAACGGCGACACGGCGGACACACTCATAGGCGTCCCTCGAAATCCCGGCTGTCCTTCGTCTACCTCTTCGCTGCGCTGCTTGAACTCCTGCCGGTCGGTCCCATTACAAAATTAAAAAATAAACAAATAAAAAATAAGTAAGAAATTAAATAAATAAGTAAATGAATAAATAAATGAAGTGTATAAGTTTATAGGAAGTGCAGGTGGGCTGGCGGTGGTCGAACGGCGACACGGCGGACACACTCATAGGCGTCACTCGAAATCCCGGCTGTCCTTCGTTTACCTCTTCGCTGCGCTGCTTGAACTCCTGCCGTTCGGTCCCATTACAAAATTAAAAAATAAACAAATAAAAAATAAGTAAGAAATTAAATAAATAAGTAAATGAATAAATAAATGAAGTGTATAAGTTTATAGGAAGTGCAGGTGGGCTGGCGGTGGTCGAACGGCGACACGGCGGACACACTCATAGGCGTCCCTCGAAATCCCGGCTGCCCTTCGTCTACCTCTTCGCTGCGCTGCTTGAACTCCTGCCGGTCGGTCCCATTACAAAATTAAAAAATAAACAAATAAAAAATAAGTAAGAAATTAAATAAATAAGTAAATGAATAAATAAATGAAGTGTATAAGTTTATAGGAAGTGCAGGTGGGCTGGTGGTGGTCGAACGGCGACACGGCGGACACACTCATAGGCGTCCCTCGAAATCCCGGCTGCCCTTCGTCTACCTCTTCGCTGCGCTGCTTGAACTCCTGCCGGTCGGTCCCATTACAAAATTAAAAAAATAAACAAATAAAAAATAAGTAAGAAATTAAATAAATAAGTAAATGAATAAATAAATGAAGTGTATAAGTTTATAGGAAGTGCAGGTGGGCTGGCGGTGGTCGAACGGCGACACGGCGGACACACTCATAGGCGTCCCTCGAAATCCCGGCTGCCCTTCGTCTACCTCTTCGCTGCGCTGCTTGAACTCCTGCCGGTCGGTCCCATTACAAAATTAAAAAATAAACAAATAAAAAATAAGTAAGACATTAAATAAATAAGTAAATAAATAAATAAATGAAGTGTATAAGTTTATAGGAAGTGCAGGTGGGCTGGCGGTGGTCGAACGGCGACACGGCGGACACACTCATAGGCGTCCCTCGAAATCCCGGCTGCCCTTCGTCTACCTCTTCGCTGCGCTGCTTGAACTCCTGCCGGTCGGTCCCATTACAAAATTAAAAAAATAAACAAATAAAAAATAAGTAAGAAATTAAATAACTAAGTAAATAAATAAATAAATGAAGTGTATAAGTTTATAGGAAGTGCAGGTGGGCTGGCGGTGGTCGAACGGCGACACGGCGGACACACTCATAGGCGTCCCTCGAAATCCCGGCTGTCCTTCGTCTACCTCTTCGCTGCGCTGCTTGAACTCCTGCCGGTCGGTCCCATTACAAAATAAAAAAGTAAACAAATAAAAAATAAGTAAGAAATTAAATAACTAAGTAAATAAATAAATAAATGAAGTGTATAAGTTTATAGGAAGTGCAGGTGGGCTGGCGGTGGTCGAACGGCGACACGGCGGACACACTCATAGGCGTCACTCGAAATCCCGGCTGCCCTTCGTCTACCTCTTCGCTGCGCTGCTTGAACTCCTGCCGGTCGGTCCCATTACAAAATAAAAAAGTAAACAAATAAAAAATAAGTAAGAAATTAAATAACTAAGTAAATAAATAAATAAATGAAGTGTATAAGTTTATAGGAAGTGCAGGTGGGCTGGCGGTGGTCGAACGGCGACACGGCGGACACACTCATAGGCGTCACTCGAAATCCCGGCTGCCCTTCGTCTACCTCTTCGCTGCGCTGCTTGAACTCCTGCCGGTCGGTCCCATTACAAAATAAAAAAATAAACAAGTAAAAAATAAGTAAGAAATTAAATACCTAAGTAAATAAATAAATAAATGAAGTGTATAAGTTTATAGGAAGTGCAGGTGGGCTGGCGGTGGTCGAACGGCGACACGGCGGACACACTCGCAGGAGTCACTCGAAATCCCGGCTGCCCTTCGTCTACCTCTTCGCTGCGCTGCTTGAACTCCTGCCGGTCGGTCCCATTACAAAATAAAAAAAATAAACAAATAAAAAATAAGTAAGAAATTAAATAAATAAATAAATGAATAAATAAATGAAGTGTATAAGTTTATAGGAAGTGCAGGTGGGCTGGCGGTGGTCGAACGGCGACACGGCGGACACACTCATAGGCGTCACTCGAAATCCCGGCTGCCCTTCGTCTACCTCTTCGCTGCGCTGCTTGAACTCCTGCCGGTCGGTCCCATTACAAAATAAAAAAATAAACAAGTAAAAAATAAGTAAGAAATTAAATAAATAAGTAAATAAATAAATAAATGAAGTGTATAAGTTTATAGGAAGTGCAGGTGGGCTGGCGGTGGTCGAACGGCGACACGGCGGACACACTCATAGGCGTCACTCGAAATCCCGGCTGCCCTTCGTCTACCTCTTCGCTGCGCTGCTTGAACTCCTGCCGGTCGGTCCCATTACAAAATAAAAAAGTAAACAAATAAAAAATAAGTAAGAAATTAAATAACTAAGTAAATAAATAAATAAATGAAGTGTATAAGTTTATAGGAAGTGCAGGTGGGCTGGCGGTGGTCGAACGGCGACACGGCGGACACACTCATAGGCGTCACTCGAAATCCCGGCTGCCCTTCGTCTACCTCTTCGCTGCGCTGCTTGAACTCCTGCCGGTCGGTCCCATTACAAAATAAAAAATAAACAAATAAAAAATAAGTAAGACATTAAATAAATAAGTAAATAAATAAATAAATGAAGTGTATAAGTTTATAGGAAGTGCAGGTGGGCTGGCGGTGGTCGAACGGCGACACGGCGGACACACTCGCAGGAGTCACTCGAAATCCCGGCTGCCCTTCGTCTACCTCTTCGCTGCGCTGCTTGAACTCCTGCCGGTCGGTCCCATTACAAAATAAAAAAAATAAACAAATAAAAAATAAGTAAGAAATTAAATAAATAAGTAAATGAATAAATAAATGAAGTGTATAAGTTTATAGGAAGTGCAGGTTGGCTGGCGGTGGTCGAACAGCTACACGGCGGACACACTCATAGGCGTCACTCGAAATCCCGGCTGCCCTTCGTCTACCTCTTCGCTGCGCTGCTTGAACTCCTGCCGGTCGGTCCCATTACAAAATAAAAAAATAAACAAATAAAAAATAAGTAAGAAATTAAATAAATAAGTAAATAAATAAATAAATGAAGTGTATAAGTTTATAGGAAGTGCAGGTGGGCTGGCGGTGGTCGAACGGCGACACGGCGGACACACTCATAGGCGTCACTCGAAATCCCGGCTGCCCTTCGTCTACCTCTTCGCTGCGCTGCTTGAACTCCTGCCGGTCGGTCCCATTACAAAATAAAAAAATAAACAAGTAAAAAATAAGTAAGAAATTAAATAACTAAGTAAATAAATAAATAAATGAAGTGTATAAGTTTATAGGAAGTGCAGGTGGGCTGGCGGTGGTCGAACGGCGACACGGCGGACACACTCATAGGCGTCCCTCGAAATCCCGGCTGCCCTTCGTCTACCTCTTCGCTGCGCTGCTTGAACTCCTGCCGGTCGGTCCCATTACAAAATAAAAAAGTAAACAAATAAAAAATAAGTAAGAAATTAAATAACTAAGTAAATAAATAAATAAATGAAGTGTATAAGTTTATAGGAAGTGCAGGTTGGCTGGCGGTGGTCGAACGGCGACACGGCGGACACACTCAGTAGGCGTCCCCTCGAAATCCCGGCTGCCCTTCGTCTACCTCTTCGCTGCGCTGCTTGAACTCCTGCCGGTCGGTCCCATTACAAATAAAAAAGTAACAAATAAAAAAATAAGTAAGAAATTAAATAACTAAGTAAATAAATAAATAAATGAAGTGTATAAGTTTATAGGAAGTGCAGGTTGGCTGGCGGTGGTCGAACGGCGACACGGCGGACACACTCATAGGCGTCCCTCGAAATCCCGGCTGCCCTTCGTCTACCTCTTCGCTGCGCTGCTTGAACTCCTGCCGGTCGGTCCCATTACAAAATAAAAAAGTAAACAAATAAAAAATAAGTAAGAAATTAAATAACTAAGTAAATAAATAAATAAATGAAGTGTATAAGTTTATAGGAAGTGCAGGTGGGCTGGCGGTGGTCGAACGGCGACACGGCGGACACACTCATAGGCGTCACTCGAAATCCCGGCTGCCCTTCGTCTACCTCTTCGCTGCGCTGCTTGAACTCCTGCCGGTCGGTCCCATTACAAAATAAAAAAATAAACAAGTAAAAAATAAGTAAGAAATTAAATAACTAAGTAAATAAATAAATAAATGAAGTGTATAAGTTTATAGGAAGTGCAGGTGGGCTGGCGGTGGTCGAACGGCGACACGGCGGACACACTCATAGGCGTCACTCGAAATCCCGGCTGCCCTTCGTCTACCTCTTCGCTGCGCTGCTTGAACTCCTGCCGGTCGGTCCCATTACAAAATAAAAAAGTAAACAAATAAAAAATAAGTAAGAAATTAAATAACTAAGTAAATAAATAAATAAATGAAGTGTATAAGTTTATAGGAAGTGCAGGTTGGCTGGCGGTGGTCGAACGGCGACACGGCGGACACACTCATAGGCGTCCCTCGAAATCCCGGCTGCCCTTCGTCTACCTCTTCGCTGCGCTGCTTGAACTCCTGCCGGTCGGTCCCATTACAAAATAAAAAAGTAAACAAATAAAAAATAAGTAAGAAATTAAATAACTAAGTAAATAAATAAATAAATGAAGTGTATAAGTTTATAGGAAGTGCAGGTTGGCTGGCGGTGGTCGAACGGCGACACGGCGGACACACTCATAGGCGTCCCTCGAAATCCCGGCTGCCCTTCGTCTACCTCTTCGCTGCGCTGCTTGAACTCCTGCCGGTCGGTCCCATTACAAAATAAAAAAATAAACAAATAAAAAATAAGTAAGAAATTAAATAAATAAGTAAATAAATAAATAAATGAAGTGTATAAGTTTATAGGAAGTGCAGGTGGGCTGGCGGTGGTCGAACGGCGACACGGCGGACACACTCATAGGCGTCACTCGAAATCCCGGCTGCCCTTCGTCTACCTCTTCGCTGCGCTGCTTGAACTCCTGCCGGTCGGTCCCATTACAAAATAAAAAAATAAACAAGTAAAAAATAAGTAAGAAATTAAATAACTAAGTAAATAAATAAATAAATGAAGTGTATAAGTTTATAGGAAGTGCAGGTGGGCTGGCGGTGGTCGAACGGCGACACGGCGGACACACTCATAGGCGTCCCTCGAAATCCCGGCTGCCCTTCGTCTACCTCTTCGCTGCGCTGCTTGAACTCCTGCCGGTCGGTCCCATTACAAAATAAAAAGTAAACAAATAAAAAATAAGTAAGAAATTAAATAACTAAGTAAATAAATAAATAAATGAAGTGTATAAGTTTATAGGAAGTGCAGGTTGGCTGGCGGTGGTCGAACGGCGACACGGCGGACACACTCATAGGCGTCCCTCGAAATCCCGGCTGCCCTTCGTCTACCTCTTCGCTGCGCTGCTTGAACTCCTGCCGGTCGGTCCCATTACAAAATAAAAAAGTAAACAAATAAAAAATAAGTAAGAAATTAAATAACTAAGTAAATAAATAAATAAATGAAGTGTATAAGTTTATAGGAAGTGCAGGTTGGCTGGCGGTGGTCGAACGGCGACACGGCGGACACACTCATAGGCGTCCCTCGAAATCCCGGCTGCCCTTCGTCTACCTCTTCGCTGCGCTGCTTGAACTCCTGCCGGTCGGTCCCATTACAAAATAAAAAAGTAAACAAATAAAAAATAAGTAAGAAATTAAATAACTAAGTAAATAAATAAATAAATGAAGTGTATAAGTTTATAGGAAGTGCAGGTGGGCTGGCGGTGGTCGAACGGCGACACGGCGGACACACTCATAGGCGTCACTCGAAATCCCGGCTGCCCTTCGTCTACCTCTTCGCTGCGCTGCTTGAACTCCTGCCGGTCGGTCCCATTACAAAATAAAAAAATAAACAAGTAAAAAATAAGTAAGAAATTAAATAACTAAGTAAATAAATAAATAAATGAAGTGTATAAGTTTATAGGAAGTGCAGGTGGGCTGGCGGTGGTCGAACGGCGACACGGCGGACACACTCATAGGCGTCACTCGAAATCCCGGCTGCCCTTCGTCTACCTCTTCGCTGCGCTGCTTGAACTCCTGCCGGTCGGTCCCATTACAAAATAAAAAAGTAAACAAATAAAAAATAAGTAAGAAATTAAATAACTAAGTAAATAAATAAATAAATGAAGTGTATAAGTTTATAGGAAGTGCAGGTTGGCTGGCGGTGGTCGAACGGCGACACGGCGGACACACTCATAGGCGTCCCTCGAAATCCCGGCTGCCCTTCGTCTACCTCTTCGCTGCGCTGCTTGAACTCCTGCCGGTCGGTCCCATTACAAAATAAAAAAGTAAACAAATAAAAAATAAGTAAGAAATTAAATAACTAAGTAAATAAATAAATAAATGAAGTGTATAAGTTTATAGGAAGTGCAGGTTGGCTGGCGGTGGTCGAACGGCGACACGGCGGACACACTCATAGGCGTCCCTCGAAATCCCGGCTGCCCTTCGTCTACCTCTTCGCTGCGCTGCTTGAACTCCTGCCGGTCGGTCCCATTACAAAATAAAAAAGTAAACAAATAAAAAATAAGTAAGAAATTAAATAACTAAGTAAATAAATAAATAAATGAAGTGTATAAGTTTATAGGAAGTGCAGGTTGGCTGGCGGTGGTCGAACGGCGACACGGCGGACACACTCATAGGCGTCCCTCGAAATCCCGGCTGCCCTTCGTCTACCTCTTCGCTGCGCTGCTTGAACTCCTGCCGGTCGGTCCCATTACAAAATAAAAAAGTAAACAAATAAAAAATAAGTAAGAAATTAAATAACTAAGTAAATAAATAAATAAATGAAGTGTATAAGTTTATAGGAAGTGCAGGTGGGCTGGCGGTGGTCGAACGGCGACACGGCGGACACACTCATAGGCGTCACTCGAAATCCCGGCTGCCCTTCGTCTACCTCTTCGCTGCGCTGCTTGAACTCCTGCCGGTCGGTCCCATTACAAAATAAAAAAGTAAACAAATAAAAAATAAGTAAGAAATTAAATAACTAAGTAAATAAATAAATAAATGAAGTGTATAAGTTTATAGGAAGTGCAGGTGGGCTGGCGGTGGTCGAACGGCGACACGGCGGACACACTCATAGGCGTCACTCGAAATCCCGGCTGCCCTTCGTCTACCTCTTCGCTGCGCTGCTTGAACTCCTGCCGGTCGGTCCCATTACAAAATAAAAAAATAAACAAATAAAAAATAAGTAAGACATTAAATAAATAAGTAAATAAATAAATAAATGAAGTGTATAAGTTTATAGGAAGTGCAGGTGGGCTGGCGGTGGTCGAACGGCGACACGGCGGACACACTCATAGGCGTCCCTCGAAATCCCGGCTGTCCTTCGTTTACCTCTTCGCTGCGCTGCTTGAACTCCTGCCGGTCGGTCCCATTACAAAATAAAAAAGTAAACAAATAAAAAATAAGTAAGAAATTAAATAACTAAGTAAATAAATAAATAAATGAAGTGTATAAGTTTATAGGAAGTGCAGGTGGGCTGGCGGTGGTCGAACGGCGACACGGCGGACACACTCGCAGGAGTCACTCGAAATCCCGGCTGCCCTTCGTCTACCTCTTCGCTGCGCTGCTTGAACTCCTGCCGGTCGGTCCCATTACAAAATAAAAAAAATAAACAAATAAAAAATAAGTAAGAAATTAAATAAATAAGTAAATGAATAAATAAATGAAGTGTATAAGTTTATAGGAAGTGCAGGTTGGCTGGCGGTGGTCGAACAGCTACACGGCGGACACACTCATAGGCGTCACTCGAAATCCCGGCTGCCCTTCGTCTACCTCTTCGCTGCGCTGCTTGAACTCCTGCCGGTCGGTCCCATTACAAAATAAAAAATAAACAAATAAAAAATAAGTAAGACATTAAATAAATAAGTAAATAAATAAATAAATGAAGTGTATAAGTTTATAGGAAGTGCAGGTGGGCTGGCGGTGGTCGAACGGCGACACGGCGGACACACTCATAGGCGTCACTCGAAATCCCGGCTGCCCTTCGTCTACCTCTTCGCTGCGCTGCTTGAACTCCTGCCGGTCGGTCCCATTACAAAATAAAAAAAATAAACAAATAAAAAATAAGTAAGAAATTAAATAAATAAGTAAATGAATAAATAAATGAAGTGTATAAGTTTATAGGAAGTGCAGGTTGGCTGGCGGTGGTCGAACAGCTACACGGCGGACACACTCATAGGCGTCACTCGAAATCCCGGCTGCCCTTCGTCTACCTCTTCGCTGCGCTGCTTGAACTCCTTCCGGTCGGTCCCATTACAAAATAAAAAAATAAACAAATAAAAAATAAGTAAGAAATTAAATAAATAAGTAAATAAATAAATAAATGAAGTGTATAAGTTTATAGGAAGTGCAGGTGGGCTGGCGGTGGTCGAACGGCGACACGGCGGACACACTCGCAGGAGTCACTCGAAATCCCGGCTGCCCTTCGTCTACCTCTTCGCTGCGCTGCTTGAACTCCTGCCGGTCGGTCCCATTACAAAATAAAAAAAATAAACAAATAAAAAATAAGTAAGAAATTAAATAAATAAGTAAATGAATAAATAAATGAAGTGTATAAGTTTATAGGAAGTGCAGGTTGGCTGGCGGTGGTCGAACAGCTACACGGCGGACACACTCATAGGCGTCACTCGAAATCCCGGCTGCCCTTCGTCTACCTCTTCGCTGCGCTGCTTGAACTCCTGCCGGTCGGTCCCATTACAAAATAAAAAAAATAAACAAATAAAAAATAAGTAAGACATTAAATAAATAAATAAATAAATAAATAAATGAAGTGTATAAGTTTATAGGAAGTGCAGGTGGGCTGGCGGTGGTCGAACGGCGACACGGCGGACACACTCGCAGGAGTCACTCGAAATCCCGGCTGCCCTTCGTCTACCTCTTCGCTGCGCTGCTTGAACTCCTGCCGGTCGGTCCCATTACAAAATAAAAAAAATAAACAAATAAAAAATAAGTAAGAAATTAAATAAATAAGTAAATGAATAAATAAATGAAGTGTATAAGTTTATAGGAAGTGCAGGTTGGCTGGCGGTGGTCGAACAGCTACACGGCGGACACACTCATAGGCGTCACTCGAAATCCCGGCTGCCCTTCGTCTACCTCTTCGCTGCGCTGCTTGAACTCCTGCCGGTCGGTCCCATTACAAAATAAAAAATAAACAAATAAAAAATAAGTAAGACAATAAATAAATAAGTAAATAAATAAATAAATGAAGTGTATAAGTTTATAGGAAGTGCAGGTGGGCTGGCGGTGGTCGAACGGCGACACGGCGGACACACTCATAGGCGTCACTCGAAATCCCGGCTGCCCTTCGTCTACCTCTTCGCTGCGCTGCTTGAACTCCTGCCGGTCGGTCCCATTACAAAATAAAAAAAATAAACAAATAAAAAATAAGTAAGAAATTAAATAAATAAGTAAATGAATAAATAAATGAAGTGTATAAGTTTATAGGAAGTGCAGGTTGGCTGGCGGTGGTCGAACAGCTACACGGCGGACACACTCATAGGCGTCACTCGAAATCCCGGCTGCCCTTCGTCTACCTCTTCGCTGCGCTGCTTGAACTCCTGCCGGTCGGTCCCATTACAAAATAAAAAAATAAACAAATAAAAAATAAGTAAGAAATTAAATAAATAAGTAAATAAATAAATAAATGAAGTGTATAAGTTTATAGGAAGTGCAGGTGGGCTGGCGGTGGTCGAACGGCGACACGGCGGACACACTCATAGGCGTCACTCGAAATCCCGGCTGCCCTTCGTCTACCTCTTCGCTGCGCTGCTTGAACTCCTGCCGGTCGGTCCCATTACAAAATAAAAAAATAAACAAATAAAAAATAAGTAAGAAATTAAATAAATAAGTAAATAAATAAATAAATAAAGTGTATAAGTTTATAGGAAGTGCAGGTGGGCTGGCGGTGGTCGAACGGCGACACGGCGGACACACTCATAGGCGTCACTCGAAATCCCGGCTGCCCTTCGTCTACCTCTTCGCTGCGCTGCTTGAACTCCTGCCGGTCGGTCCCATTACAAAATAAAAAAAATAAACAAATAAAAAATAAGTAAGAAATTAAATAAATAAGTAAATAAATAAATAAATGAAGTGTATAAGTTTATAGGAAGTGCAGGTGGGCTGGCGGTGGTCGAACGGCGACACGGCGGACACACTCATAGGCGTCACTCGAAATCCCGGCTGCCCTTCGTCTACCTCTTCGCTGCGCTGCTTGAACTCCTGCCGGTCGGTCCCATTACAAAATAAAAAAAATAAACAAATAAAAAATAAGTAAGAAATTAAATAAATAAGTAAATAAATAAATAAATGAAGTGTATAAGTTTATAGGAAGTGCAGGTGGGCTGGCGGTGGTCGAACGGCGACACGGCGGACACACTCATAGGCGTCACTCGAAATCCCGGCTGCCCTTCGTCTACCTCTTCGCTGCGCTGCTTGAACTCCTGCCGGTCGGTCCCATTACAAAATAAAAAAAATAAACAAATAAAAAATAAGTAAGAACTTAAATAAATAAGTAAATAAATAAATAAATGAAGTGTATAAGTTTATAGGAAGTGCAGGTGGGCTGGCGGTGGTCGAACGGCGACACGGCGGACACACTCATAGGCGTCACTCGAAATCCCGGCTGCCCTTCGTCTACCTCTTCGCTGCGCTGCTTGAACTCCTGCCGGTCGGTCCCATTACAAAATAAAAAAAATAAACAAATAAAAAATAAGTAAGAAATTAAATAAATAAGTAAATGAATAAATAAATGAAGTGTATAAGTTTATAGGAAGTGCAGGTGGGCTGGCGGTGGTCGAACGGCGACACGGCGGACACACTCATAGGCGTCACTCGAAATCCCGGCTGCCCTTCGTCTACCTCTTCGCTGCGCTGCTTGAACTCCTGCGGTCGGTCCCATTACAAAATAAAAAAAAATAAACAAATAAAAAAATAAGTAAGAAATTAAATAAATAAGTAAATGAATAAATAAATGAAGTGTATAAGTTTATAGGAAGTGCAGGTGGGCTGGCGGTGGTCGAACGGCGACACGGCGGACACACTCATAGGCGTCACTCGAAATCCCGGCTGCCCTTCGTCTACCTCTTCGCTGCGCTGCTTGAACTCCTGCCGGTCGGTCCCATTACAAAATAAAAAAATAAACAAATAAAAAATAAGTAAGAAATTAAATAAATAAGTAAATAAATAAATAAATGAAGTGTATAAGTTTATAGGAAGTGCAGGTGGGCTGGCGGTGGTCGAACCGCTACACGGCGGACACACTCGCAGGCGTCACTCGAAATCCCGGCTGCCCTTCGTCTACCTCTTCGCTGCGCTGCTTGAACTCCTGCCGGTCGGTCCCATTACAAAATAAAAAAATAAACAAATAAAAAATAAGTAAGAAATTAAATAAATAAGTAAATGAATAAATAAATGAAGTGTATAAGTTTATAGGAAGTGCAGGTTGGCTGGCGGTGGTCGAACAGCTACACGGCGGACACACTCATAGGCGTCACTCGAAATCCCGGCTGCCCTTCGCCTACCTCTTCGCTGCGCTGCTTGAACTCCTGCCGGTCGGTCCCATTACAAAATAAAAAAATAAACAAATAAAAAATAAGTAAGAAATTAAATAAATAAGTAAATGAATAAATAAATGAAGTGTATAAGTTTATAGGAAGTGCAGGTTGGCTGGCGGTGGTCGAACAGCTACACGGCGGACACACTCATAGGCGTCACTCGAAATCCCGGCTGCCCTTCGTCTACCTCTTCGCTGCGCTGCTTGAACTCCTGCCGGTCGGTCCCATTACAAAATAAAAAAATAAACAAATAAAAAATAAGTAAGAAATTAAATAAATAAGTAAATAAATAAATAAATGAAGTGTATAAGTTTATAGGAAGCGCAGGTGGGCTGGCGGTGGTCGAACGGCGACACGGCGGACACACTCATAGGCGTCACTCGAAATCCCGGCTGCCCTTCGTCTACCTCTTCGCTGCGCTGCTTGAACTCCTGCCGGTCGGTCCCATTACAAAATAAGAAAGTAAACAAATAAAAAATAATTAGGAATTAAATAAATAAGTAAATAAATAAATAAATAATGAAGTGTATAAGTTTATAGGAAGTGCAGGTGGGCTGGCGGTGGTCGAACGGCGACACGGCGGACACACTCATAGGCGTCACTCGAAATCCCGGCTGCCCTTCGTCTACCTCTTCGCTGCGCTGCTTGAACTCCTGCCGGTCGGTCCCATTACAAAATAAAAAATAAACAAATAAAAAATAAGTAAGACATTAAATAAATAAGTAAATAAATAAATAAATGAAGTGTATAAGTTTATAGGAAGTGCAGGTGGGCTGGCGGTGGTCGAACGGCGACACGGCGGACACACTCATAGGCGTCACTCGAAATCCCGGCTGCCCTTCGTCTACCTCTTCGCTGCGCTGCTTGAACTCCTGCCGGTCGGTCCCATTACAAAATAAAAAAATAAACAAATAAAAAATAGGTAAGAAAAAAATAAATAAGTGAATAAATAAATAAATGAAGTGTATAAGTTTATAGGAAGTGCAGGTGGGCTGGCGGTGGTCGAACGGCGACACGGCGGACACACTCATAGGCGTCACTCGAAATCCCGGCTGCCCTTCGTCTACCTCTTCGCTGCGCTGCTTGAACTCCTGCCGGTCGGTCCCATTACAAAATAAAAAAATAAACAAATAAAAAATAGGTAAGAAAAAAATAAATAAGTGAATAAATAAATAAATGAAGTGTATAAGTTTATAGGAAGTGCAGGTGGGCTGGCGGTGGTCGAACGGCGACACGGCGGACACACTCATAGGCGTCACTCGAAATCCCGGCTGCCCTTCGTCTACCTCTTCGCTGCGCTGCTTGAACTCCTGCCGGTCGGTCCCATTACAAAATAAAAAAAAATAAACAAATAAAAAATAAGTAAGAAATTAAATAAATAAGTAACTAAATAAATAAATGAAGTGTATAAGTTTATAGGAAGTGCAGGTGGGCTGGCGGTGGTCGAACGGCGACACGGCGGACACACTCATAGGCGTCACTCGAAATCCCGGCTGCCCTTCGTCTACCTCTTCGCTGCGCTGCTTGAACTCCTGCCGGTCGGTCCCATTACAAAATAAAAAAAAAATAAACAAATAAAAAATAAGTAAGAAATTAAATAAATAAGTAACTAAATAAATAAATGAAGTGTATAAGTTTATAGGAAGTGCAGGTGGGCTGGCGGTGGTCGAACGGCGACACGGCGGACACACTCATAGGCGTCACTCGAAATCCCGGCTGCCCTTCGTCTACCTCTTCGCTGCGCTGCTTGAACTCCTGCCGGTCGGTCCCATTACAAAATAAAAAAATAAACAAATAAAAAATAGGTAAGAAAAAAATAAATAAGTGAATAAATAAATAAATGAAGTGTATAAGTTTATAGGAAGTGCAGGTGGGCTGGCGGTGGTCGAACGGCGACACGGCGGACACACTCATAGGCGTCACTCGAAATCCCGGCTGCCCTTCGTCTACCTCTTCGCTGCGCTGCTTGAACTCCTGCCGGTCGGTCCCATTACAAAATAAAAAAAAAAAATAAACAAATAAAAAATAAGTAAGAAATTAAATAAATAAGTAACTAAATAAATAAATGAAGTGTATAAGTTTATAGGAAGTGCAGGTGGGCTGGCGGTGGTCGAACGGCGACACGGCGGACACACTCATAGGCGTCACTCGAAATCCCGGCTGCCCTTCGTCTACCTCTTCGCTGCGCTGCTTGAACTCCTGCCGGTCGGTCCCATTACAAAATAAAAAAATAAACAAATAAAAAATAGGTAAGAAAAAATAAATAAGTGAATAAATAAATAAATGAAGTGTATAAGTTTATAGGAAGTGCAGGTGGGCTGGCGGTGGTCGAACGGCGACACGGCGGACACACTCATAGGCGTCACTCGAAATCCCGGCTGCCCTTCGTCTACCTCTTCGCTGCGCTGCTTGAACTCCTGCCGGTCGGTCCCATTACAAAATAAAAAAAAAATAAACAAATAAAAAATAAGTAAGAAATTAAATAAATAAGTAACTAAATAAATAAATGAAGTGTATAAGTTTATAGGAAGTGCAGGTGGGCTGGCGGTGGTCGAACGGCGACACGGCGGACACACTCATAGGCGTCACTCGAAATCCCGGCTGCCCTTCGTCTACCTCTTCGCTGCGCTGCTTGAACTCCTGCCGGTCGGTCCCATTACAAAATAAAAAAATAAACAAATAAAAAATAGGTAAGAAAAAAATAAATAAGTGAATAAATAAATAAATGAAGTGTATAAGTTTATAGGAAGTGCAGGTGGGCTGGCGGTGGTCGAACGGCGACACGGCGGACACACTCATAGGCGTCACTCGAAATCCCGGCTGCCCTTCGTCTACCTCTTCGCTGCGCTGCTTGAACTCCTGCCGGTCGGTCCCATTACAAAATAAAAAAAAATAAACAAATAAAAAATAAGTAAGAAATTAAATAAATAAGTAACTAAATAAATAAATGAAGTGTATAAGTTTATAGGAAGTGCAGGTGGGCTGGCGGTGGTCGAACGGCGACACGGCGGACACACTCATAGGCGTCACTCGAAATCCCGGCTGCCCTTCGTCTACCTCTTCGCTGCGCTGCTTGAACTCCTGCCGGTCGGTCCCATTACAAAATAAAAAAATAAACAAATAAAAAATAGGTAAGAAAAAAATAAATAAGTGAATAAATAAATAAATGAAGTGTATAAGTTTATAGGAAGTGCAGGTGGGCTGGCGGTGGTCGAACGGCGACACGGCGGACACACTCGCAGGAGTCACTCGAAATCCCGGCTGCCCTTTGTCTACCTCTTCGCTGCGCTGCTTGAACTCCTGCCGGTCGGTCCCATTACAAAATAAAAAAAAATAAACAAATAAAAAATAAGTAAGAAATTAAATCAATAAGTAACTAAATAAATAAATGAAGTGTATAAGTTTATAGGAAGTGCAGGTGGGCTGGCGGTGGTCGAACGGCGACACGGCGGACACACTCGCAGGAGTCACTCGAAATCCCGGCTGTCCTTCGTCTACCTCTTCGCTGCGCTGCTTGAACTCCTGCCGGTCGGTCCCATTACAAAATAAAAAAAAATAAAAAAATAAAAAATAAGTAAGAAATTAAATCAATAAGTAACTAAATAAATAAATGAAGTGTATAAGTTTATAGGAAGTGCAGGTGGGCTGGCGGTGGTCGAACGGCGACACGGCGGACACACTCGCAGGAGTCACTCGAAATCCCGGCTGCCCTTCGTCTACCTCTTCGCTGCGCTGCTTGAACTCCTGCCGGTCGGTCCCATTACAAAATAAAAAAAAATAAACAAATAAAAAATAAGTAAGAAATTAAATCAATAAGTAACTAAATAAATAAATGAAGTGTATAAGTTTATAGGAAGTGCAGGTGGGCTGGCGGTGGTCGAACGGCGACACGGCGGACACACTCGCAGGAGTCACTCGAAATCCCGGCTGTCCTTCGTCTACCTCTTCGCTGCGCTGCTTGAACTCCTGCCGGTCGGTCCCATTACAAAATAAAAAAATAAACAAATAAAAAATAGGTAAGAAAAAAATAAATAAGTGAATAAATAAATAAATGAAGTGTATAAGTTTATAGGAAGTGCAGGTGGGCTGGCGGTGGTCGAACGGCGACACGGCGGACACACTCGCAGGAGTCACTCGAAATCCCGGCTGTCCTTCGTCTACCTCTTCGCTGCGCTGCTTGAACTCCTGCCGGTCGGTCCCATTACAAAATAAAAAAAAATAAACAAATAAAAAATAAGTAAGAAATTAAATCAATAAGTAACTAAATAAATAAATGAAGTGTATAAGTTTATAGGAAGTGCAGGTGGGCTGGCGGTGGTCGAACGGCGACACGGCGGACACACTCGCAGGAGTCACTCGAAATCCCGGCTGCCCTTTGTCTACCTCTTCGCTGCGCTGCTTGAACTCCTGCCGGTCGGTCCCATTACAAAATAAAAAAAATAAACAAATAAAAAATAAGTAAGAAATTAAATAAATAAGTAACTAAATAAATAAATGAAGTGTATAAGTTTATAGGAAGTGCAGGTGGGCTGGCGGTGGTCGAACGGCGACACGGCGGACACACTCGCAGGAGTCACTCGAAATCCCGGCTGCCCTTCGTCTACCTCTTCGCTGCGCTGCTTGAACTCCTGCCGGTCGGTCCCATTACAAAATAAAAAAATAAACAAATAAAAAATAAGTAAGAAATTAAATAAATAAGTAAATAAATAAATAAATGAAGTGTATAAGTTTATAGGAAGCGCAGGTGGGCTGGCGGTGGTCGAACGGCGACACGGCGGACACACTCATAGGCGTCACTCGAAATCCCGGCTGCCCTTCGTCTACCTCTTCGCTGCGCTGCTTGAACTCCTGCCGGTCGGTCCCATTACAAAATAAGAAAGTAAACAAATAAAAAATAATTAGGAATTAAATAAATAAGTAAATAAATAAATAAATAAATGAAGTGTATAAGTTTATAGGAAGTGCAGGTGGGCTGGCGGTGGTCGAACGGCGACACGGCGGACACACTCATAGGCGTCACTCGAAATCCCGGCTGCCCTTCGTCTACCTCTTCGCTGCGCTGCTTGAACTCCTGCCGGTCGGTCCCATTACAAAATAAAAAATAAACAAATAAAAAATAAGTAAGACATTAAATAAATAAGTAAATAAATAAATAAATGAAGTGTATAAGTTTATAGGAAGTGCAGGTGGGCTGGCGGTGGTCGAACGGCGACACGGCGGACACACTCATAGGCGTCACTCGAAATCCCGGCTGCCCTTCGTCTACCTCTTCGCTGCGCTGCTTGAACTCCTGCCGGTCGGTCCCATTACAAAATAAAAAAATAAACAAATAAAAAATAGGTAAGAAAAAAATAAATAAGTGAATAAATAAATAAATGAAGTGTATAAGTTTATAGGAAGTGCAGGTGGGCTGGCGGTGGTCGAACGGCGACACGGCGGACACACTCATAGGCGTCACTCGAAATCCCGGCTGCCCTTCGTCTACCTCTTCGCTGCGCTGCTTGAACTCCTGCCGGTCGGTCCCATTACAAAATAAAAAAATAAACAAATAAAAAATAGGTAAGAAAAAAATAAATAAGTGAATAAATAAATAAATGAAGTGTATAAGTTTATAGGAAGTGCAGGTGGGCTGGCGGTGGTCGAACGGCGACACGGCGGACACACTCATAGGCGTCACTCGAAATCCCGGCTGCCCTTCGTCTACCTCTTCGCTGCGCTGCTTGAACTCCTGCCGGTCGGTCCCATTACAAAATAAAAAAAAATAAACAAATAAAAAATAAGTAAGAAATTAAATAAATAAGTAACTAAATAAATAAATGAAGTGTATAAGTTTATAGGAAGTGCAGGTGGGCTGGCGGTGGTCGAACGGCGACACGGCGGACACACTCATAGGCGTCACTCGAAATCCCGGCTGCCCTTCGTCTACCTCTTCGCTGCGCTGCTTGAACTCCTGCCGGTCGGTCCCATTACAAAATAAAAAAAAAATAAACAAATAAAAAATAAGTAAGAAATTAAATAAATAAGTAACTAAATAAATAAATGAAGTGTATAAGTTTATAGGAAGTGCAGGTGGGCTGGCGGTGGTCGAACGGCGACACGGCGGACACACTCATAGGCGTCACTCGAAATCCCGGCTGCCCTTCGTCTACCTCTTCGCTGCGCTGCTTGAACTCCTGCCGGTCGGTCCCATTACAAAATAAAAAAAATAAACAAATAAAAAATAGGTAAGAAAAAAATAAATAAGTGAATAAATAAATAAATGAAGTGTATAAGTTTATAGGAAGTGCAGGTGGGCTGGCGGTGGTCGAACGGCGACACGGCGGACACACTCATAGGCGTCACTCGAAATCCCGGCTGCCCTTCGTCTACCTCTTCGCTGCGCTGCTTGAACTCCTGCCGGTCGGTCCCATTACAAAATAAAAAAAAAAATAAACAAATAAAAAATAAGTAAGAAATTAAATAAATAAGTAACTAAATAAATAAATGAAGTGTATAAGTTTATAGGAAGTGCAGGTGGGCTGGCGGTGGTCGAACGGCGACACGGCGGACACACTCATAGGCGTCACTCGAAATCCCGGCTGCCCTTCGTCTACCTCTTCGCTGCGCTGCTTGAACTCCTGCCGGTCGGTCCCATTACAAAATAAAAAAATAAACAAATAAAAAATAGGTAAGAAAAAATAAATAAGTGAATAAATAAATAAATGAAGTGTATAAGTTTATAGGAAGTGCAGGTGGGCTGGCGGTGGTCGAACGGCGACACGGCGGACACACTCATAGGCGTCACTCGAAATCCCGGCTGCCCTTCGTCTACCTCTTCGCTGCGCTGCTTGAACTCCTGCCGGTCGGTCCCATTACAAAATAAAAAAAAAATAAACAAATAAAAAATAAGTAAGAAATTAAATAAATAAGTAACTAAATAAATAAATGAAGTGTATAAGTTTATAGGAAGTGCAGGTGGGCTGGCGGTGGTCGAACGGCGACACGGCGGACACACTCATAGGCGTCACTCGAAATCCCGGCTGCCCTTCGTCTACCTCTTCGCTGCGCTGCTTGAACTCCTGCCGGTCGGTCCCATTACAAAATAAAAAAATAAACAAATAAAAAATAGGTAAGAAAAAAATAAATAAGTGAATAAATAAATAAATGAAGTGTATAAGTTTATAGGAAGTGCAGGTGGGCTGGCGGTGGTCGAACGGCGACACGGCGGACACACTCATAGGCGTCACTCGAAATCCCGGCTGCCCTTCGTCTACCTCTTCGCTGCGCTGCTTGAACTCCTGCCGGTCGGTCCCATTACAAAATAAAAAAAAATAAACAAATAAAAAATAAGTAAGAAATTAAATAAATAAGTAACTAAATAAATAAATGAAGTGTATAAGTTTATAGGAAGTGCAGGTGGGCTGGCGGTGGTCGAACGGCGACACGGCGGACACACTCATAGGCGTCACTCGAAATCCCGGCTGCCCTTCGTCTACCTCTTCGCTGCGCTGCTTGAACTCCTGCCGGTCGGTCCCATTACAAAATAAAAAAATAAACAAATAAAAAATAGGTAAGAAAAAAATAAATAAGTGAATAAATAAATAAATGAAGTGTATAAGTTTATAGGAAGTGCAGGTGGGCTGGCGGTGGTCGAACGGCGACACGGCGGACACACTCGCAGGAGTCACTCGAAATCCCGGCTGCCCTTTGTCTACCTCTTCGCTGCGCTGCTTGAACTCCTGCCGGTCGGTCCCATTACAAAATAAAAAAAAATAAACAAATAAAAAATAAGTAAGAAATTAAATCAATAAGTAACTAAATAAATAAATGAAGTGTATAAGTTTATAGGAAGTGCAGGTGGGCTGGCGGTGGTCGAACGGCGACACGGCGGACACACTCGCAGGAGTCACTCGAAATCCCGGCTGTCCTTCGTCTACCTCTTCGCTGCGCTGCTTGAACTCCTGCCGGTCGGTCCCATTACAAAATAAAAAAAAATAAAAAAATAAAAAATAAGTAAGAAATTAAATCAATAAGTAACTAAATAAATAAATGAAGTGTATAAGTTTATAGGAAGTGCAGGTGGGCTGGCGGTGGTCGAACGGCGACACGGCGGACACACTCGCAGGAGTCACTCGAAATCCCGGCTGCCCTTCGTCTACCTCTTCGCTGCGCTGCTTGAACTCCTGCCGGTCGGTCCCATTACAAAATAAAAAAAAATAAACAAATAAAAAATAAGTAAGAAATTAAATCAATAAGTAACTAAATAAATAAATGAAGTGTATAAGTTTATAGGAAGTGCAGGTGGGCTGGCGGTGGTCGAACGGCGACACGGCGGACACACTCGCAGGAGTCACTCGAAATCCCGGCTGTCCTTCGTCTACCTCTTCGCTGCGCTGCTTGAACTCCTGCCGGTCGGTCCCATTACAAAATAAAAAAATAAACAAATAAAAAATAGGTAAGAAAAAAATAAATAAGTGAATAAATAAATAAATGAAGTGTATAAGTTTATAGGAAGTGCAGGTGGGCTGGCGGTGGTCGAACGGCGACACGGCGGACACACTCGCAGGAGTCACTCGAAATCCCGGCTGTCCTTCGTCTACCTCTTCGCTGCGCTGCTTGAACTCCTGCCGGTCGGTCCCATTACAAAATAAAAAAAAATAAACAAATAAAAAATAAGTAAGAAATTAAATCAATAAGTAACTAAATAAATAAATGAAGTGTATAAGTTTATAGGAAGTGCAGGTGGGCTGGCGGTGGTCGAACGGCGACACGGCGGACACACTCGCAGGAGTCACTCGAAATCCCGGCTGCCCTTTGTCTACCTCTTCGCTGCGCTGCTTGAACTCCTGCCGGTCGGTCCCATTACAAAATAAAAAAAATAAACAAATAAAAAATAAGTAAGAAATTAAATAAATAAGTAACTAAATAAATAAATGAAGTGTATAAGTTTATAGGAAGTGCAGGTGGGCTGGCGGTGGTCGAACGGCGACACGGCGGACACACTCGCAGGAGTCACTCGAAATCCCGGCTGCCCTTTGTCTACCTCTTCGCTGCGCTGCTTGAACTCCTGCCGGTCGGTCCCATTACAAAATAAAAAAATAAACAAATAAAAAATAGGTAAGAAAAAAATAAATAAGTGAATAAATAAATAAATGAAGTGTATAAGTTTATAGGAAGTGCAGGTGGGCTGGCGGTGGTCGAACGGCGACACGGCGGACACACTCGCAGGAGTCACTCGAAATCCCGGCTGTCCTTCGTCTACCTCTTCGCTGCGCTGCTTGAACTCCTGCCGGTCGGTCCCATTACAAAATAAAAAAAAATAAACAAATAAAAATAAGTAAGAAATTAAATAAATAAGTAACTAAATAAATAAATGAAGTGTATAAGTTTATGGGAAGTGCAGGTGGGCTGGCGGTGGTCGAACGGCGACACGGCGGACACACTCGCAGGAGTCACTCGAAATCCCGGCTGTCCTTCGTCTACCTCTTCGCTGCGCTGCTTGAACTCCTGCCGGTCGGTCCCATTACAAAATAAAAAAAAATAAACAAATAAAAAATAAGTAAGAAATTAAATAAATAAGTAACTAAATAAATAAATGAAGTGTATAAGTTTATAGGAAGTGCAGGTGGGCTGGCGGTGGTCGAACGGCGACACGGCGGACACACTCGCAGGAGTCACTCGAAATCCCGGCTGTCCTTCGTCTACCTCTTCGCTGCGCTGCTTGAACTCCTGCCGGTCGGTCCCATTACAAAATAAAAAAAAATAAACAAATAAAAAATAAGTAAGAAATTAAATAAATAAGTAACTAAATAAATAAATGAAGTGTATAAGTTTATAGGAAGTGCAGGTGGGCTGGCGGTGGTCGAACGGCGACACGGCGGACACACTCGCAGGAGTCACTCGAAATCCCGGCTGCCCTTTGTCTACCTCTTCGCTGCGCTGCTTGAACTCCTGCCGGTCGGTCCCATTACAAAATAAAAAAAATAAACAAATAAAAAATAAGTAAGACATTAAATAAATAAGTAAATAAATAAATAAATGAAGTGTATAAGTTTATAGGAAGTGCAGGTGGGCTGGCGGTGGTCGAACGGCGACACGGCGGACACACTCATAGGCGTCACTCGAAATCCCGGCTGCCCTTCGTCTACCTCTTCGCTGCGCTGCTTGAACTCCTGCCGGTCGGTCCCATTACAAAATAAAAAAAATAAACAAATAAAAAATAAGTAAGAAATTAAATAAATAAGTAAATGAATAAATAAATGAAGTGTATAAGTTTATAGGAAGTGCAGGTTGGCTGGCGGTGGTCGAACAGCTACACGGCGGACACACTCATAGGCGTCACTCGAAATCCCGGCTGCCCTTCGTCTACCTCTTCGCTGCGCTGCTTGAACTCCTGCCGGTCGGTCCCATTACAAAATAAAAAAATAAACAAATAAAAAATAAGTAAGAAATTAAATAAATAAGTAAATAAATAAATAAATGAAGTGTATAAGTTTATAGGAAGTGCAGGTGGGCTGGCGGTGGTCGAACGGCGACACGGCGGACACACTCATAGGCGTCACTCGAAATCCCGGCTGCCCTTCGTCTACCTCTTCGCTGCGCTGCTTGAACTCCTGCCGGTCGGTCCCATTACAAAATAAAAAAATAAACAAATAAAAAATAAGTAAGAAATTAAATAAATAAGTAAATAAATAAATAAATAAAGTGTATAAGTTTATAGGAAGTGCAGGTGGGCTGGCGGTGGTCGAACGGCGACACGGCGGACACACTCATAGGCGTCACTCGAAATCCCGGCTGCCCTTCGTCTACCTCTTCGCTGCGCTGCTTGAACTCCTGCCGGTCGGTCCCATTACAAAATAAAAAAAATAAACAAATAAAAAATAAGTAAGAAATTAAATAAATAAGTAAATAAATAAATAAATGAAGTGTATAAGTTTATAGGAAGTGCAGGTGGGCTGGCGGTGGTCGAACGGCGACACGGCGGACACACTCATAGGCGTCACTCGAAATCCCGGCTGCCCTTCGTCTACCTCTTCGCTGCGCTGCTTGAACTCCTGCCGGTCGGTCCCATTACAAAATAAAAAAAATAAACAAATAAAAAATAAGTAAGAAATTAAATAAATAAGTAAATAAATAAATAAATGAAGTGTATAAGTTTATAGGAAGTGCAGGTGGGCTGGCGGTGGTCGAACGGCGACACGGCGGACACACTCATAGGCGTCACTCGAAATCCCGGCTGCCCTTCGTCTACCTCTTCGCTGCGCTGCTTGAACTCCTGCCGGTCGGTCCCATTACAAAATAAAAAAAATAAACAAATAAAAAATAAGTAAGAACTTAAATAAATAAGTAAATAAATAAATAAATGAAGTGTATAAGTTTATAGGAAGTGCAGGTGGGCTGGCGGTGGTCGAACGGCGACACGGCGGACACACTCATAGGCGTCACTCGAAATCCCGGCTGCCCTTCGTCTACCTCTTCGCTGCGCTGCTTGAACTCCTGCCGGTCGGTCCCATTACAAAATAAAAAAAATAAACAAATAAAAAATAAGTAAGAAATTAAATAAATAAGTAAATGAATAAATAAATGAAGTGTATAAGTTTATAGGAAGTGCAGGTGGGCTGGCGGTGGTCGAACGGCGACACGGCGGACACACTCATAGGCGTCACTCGAAATCCCGGCTGCCCTTCGTCTACCTCTTCGCTGCGCTGCTTGAACTCCTGCCGGTCGGTCCCATTACAAAATAAAAAAAAATAAACAAATAAAAAAATAAGTAAGAAATTAAATAAATAAGTAAATGAATAAATAAATGAAGTGTATAAGTTTATAGGAAGTGCAGGTGGGCTGGCGGTGGTCGAACGGCGACACGGCGGACACACTCATAGGCGTCACTCGAAATCCCGGCTGCCCTTCGTCTACCTCTTCGCTGCGCTGCTTGAACTCCTGCCGGTCGGTCCCATTACAAAATAAAAAAATAAACAAATAAAAAATAAGTAAGAAATTAAATAAATAAGTAAATAAATAAATAAATGAAGTGTATAAGTTTATAGGAAGTGCAGGTGGGCTGGCGGTGGTCGAACCGCTACACGGCGGACACACTCGCAGGCGTCACTCGAAATCCCGGCTGCCCTTCGTCTACCTCTTCGCTGCGCTGCTTGAACTCCTGCCGGTCGGTCCCATTACAAAATAAAAAAAATAAACAAATAAAAAATAAGTAAGAAATTAAATAAATAAGTAAATGAATAAATAAATGAAGTGTATAAGTTTATAGGAAGTGCAGGTTGGCTGGCGGTGGTCGAACAGCTACACGGCGGACACACTCATAGGCGTCACTCGAAATCCCGGCTGCCCTTCGTCTACCTCTTCGCTGCGCTGCTTGAACTCCTGCCGGTCGGTCCCATTACAAAATAAAAAAAATAAACAAATAAAAAATAAGTAAGAAATTAAATAAATAAGTAAATGAATAAATAAATGAAGTGTATAAGTTTATAGGAAGTGCAGGTTGGCTGGCGGTGGTCGAACAGCTACACGGCGGACACACTCATAGGCGTCACTCGAAATCCCGGCTGCCCTTCGTCTACCTCTTCGCTGCGCTGCTTGAACTCCTGCCGGTCGGTCCCATTACAAAATAAAAAAATAAACAAATAAAAAATAAGTAAGAAATTAAATAAATAAGTAAATAAATAAATAAATGAAGTGTATAAGTTTATAGGAAGCGCAGGTGGGCTGGCGGTGGTCGAACGGCGACACGGCGGACACACTCATAGGCGTCACTCGAAATCCCGGCTGCCCTTCGTCTACCTCTTCGCTGCGCTGCTTGAACTCCTGCCGGTCGGTCCCATTACAAAATAAGAAAGTAAACAAATAAAAAATAATTAGGAATTAAATAAATAAGTAAATAAATAAATAAATAAATGAAGTGTATAAGTTTATAGGAAGTGCAGGTGGGCTGGCGGTGGTCGAACGGCGACACGGCGGACACACTCATAGGCGTCACTCGAAATCCCGGCTGCCCTTCGTCTACCTCTTCGCTGCGCTGCTTGAACTCCTGCCGGTCGGTCCCATTACAAAATAAAAAATAAACAAATAAAAAATAAGTAAGACATTAAATAAATAAGTAAATAAATAAATAAATGAAGTGTATAAGTTTATAGGAAGTGCAGGTGGGCTGGCGGTGGTCGAACGGCGACACGGCGGACACACTCATAGGCGTCACTCGAAATCCCGGCTGCCCTTCGTCTACCTCTTCGCTGCGCTGCTTGAACTCCTGCCGGTCGGTCCCATTACAAAATAAAAAAATAAACAAATAAAAAATAGGTAAGAAAAAAATAAATAAGTGAATAAATAAATAAATGAAGTGTATAAGTTTATAGGAAGTGCAGGTGGGCTGGCGGTGGTCGAACGGCGACACGGCGGACACACTCATAGGCGTCACTCGAAATCCCGGCTGCCCTTCGTCTACCTCTTCGCTGCGCTGCTTGAACTCCTGCCGGTCGGTCCCATTACAAAATAAAAAAATAAACAAATAAAAAATAGGTAAGAAAAAAATAAATAAGTGAATAAATAAATAAATGAAGTGTATAAGTTTATAGGAAGTGCAGGTGGGCTGGCGGTGGTCGAACGGCGACACGGCGGACACACTCATAGGCGTCACTCGAAATCCCGGCTGCCCTTCGTCTACCTCTTCGCTGCGCTGCTTGAACTCCTGCCGGTCGGTCCCATTACAAAATAAAAAAAAATAAACAAATAAAAAATAAGTAAGAAATTAAATAAATAAGTAACTAAATAAATAAATGAAGTGTATAAGTTTATAGGAAGTGCAGGTGGGCTGGCGGTGGTCGAACGGCGACACGGCGGACACACTCATAGGCGTCACTCGAAATCCCGGCTGCCCTTCGTCTACCTCTTCGCTGCGCTGCTTGAACTCCTGCCGGTCGGTCCCATTACAAAATAAAAAAAAAATAAACAAATAAAAAATAAGTAAGAAATTAAATAAATAAGTAACTAAATAAATAAATGAAGTGTATAAGTTTATAGGAAGTGCAGGTGGGCTGGCGGTGGTCGAACGGCGACACGGCGGACACACTCATAGGCGTCACTCGAAATCCCGGCTGCCCTTCGTCTACCTCTTCGCTGCGCTGCTTGAACTCCTGCCGGTCGGTCCCATTACAAAATAAAAAAATAAACAAATAAAAAATAGGTAAGAAAAAAATAAATAAGTGAATAAATAAATAAATGAAGTGTATAAGTTTATAGGAAGTGCAGGTGGGCTGGCGGTGGTCGAACGGCGACACGGCGGACACACTCATAGGCGTCACTCGAAATCCCGGCTGCCCTTCGTCTACCTCTTCGCTGCGCTGCTTGAACTCCTGCCGGTCGGTCCCATTACAAAATAAAAAAAAAAATAAACAAATAAAAAATAAGTAAGAAATTAAATAAATAAGTAACTAAATAAATAAATGAAGTGTATAAGTTTATAGGAAGTGCAGGTGGGCTGGCGGTGGTCGAACGGCGACACGGCGGACACACTCATAGGCGTCACTCGAAATCCCGGCTGCCCTTCGTCTACCTCTTCGCTGCGCTGCTTGAACTCCTGCCGGTCGGTCCCATTACAAAATAAAAAAATAAACAAATAAAAAATAGGTAAGAAAAAATAAATAAGTGAATAAATAAATAAATGAAGTGTATAAGTTTATAGGAAGTGCAGGTGGGCTGGCGGTGGTCGAACGGCGACACGGCGGACACACTCATAGGCGTCACTCGAAATCCCGGCTGCCCTTCGTCTACCTCTTCGCTGCGCTGCTTGAACTCCTGCCGGTCGGTCCCATTACAAAATAAAAAAAAAATAAACAAATAAAAAATAAGTAAGAAATTAAATAAATAAGTAACTAAATAAATAAATGAAGTGTATAAGTTTATAGGAAGTGCAGGTGGGCTGGCGGTGGTCGAACGGCGACACGGCGGACACACTCATAGGCGTCACTCGAAATCCCGGCTGCCCTTCGTCTACCTCTTCGCTGCGCTGCTTGAACTCCTGCCGGTCGGTCCCATTACAAAATAAAAAAATAAACAAATAAAAAATAGGTAAGAAAAAAATAAATAAGTGAATAAATAAATAAATGAAGTGTATAAGTTTATAGGAAGTGCAGGTGGGCTGGCGGTGGTCGAACGGCGACACGGCGGACACACTCATAGGCGTCACTCGAAATCCCGGCTGCCCTTCGTCTACCTCTTCGCTGCGCTGCTTGAACTCCTGCCGGTCGGTCCCATTACAAAATAAAAAAAAATAAACAAATAAAAAATAAGTAAGAAATTAAATAAATAAGTAACTAAATAAATAAATGAAGTGTATAAGTTTATAGGAAGTGCAGGTGGGCTGGCGGTGGTCGAACGGCGACACGGCGGACACACTCATAGGCGTCACTCGAAATCCCGGCTGCCCTTCGTCTACCTCTTCGCTGCGCTGCTTGAACTCCTGCCGGTCGGTCCCATTACAAAATAAAAAAATAAACAAATAAAAAATAGGTAAGAAAAAAATAAATAAGTGAATAAATAAATAAATGAAGTGTATAAGTTTATAGGAAGTGCAGGTGGGCTGGCGGTGGTCGAACGGCGACACGGCGGACACACTCGCAGGAGTCACTCGAAATCCCGGCTGCCCTTTGTCTACCTCTTCGCTGCGCTGCTTGAACTCCTGCCGGTCGGTCCCATTACAAAATAAAAAAAAATAAACAAATAAAAAATAAGTAAGAAATTAAATCAATAAGTAACTAAATAAATAAATGAAGTGTATAAGTTTATAGGAAGTGCAGGTGGGCTGGCGGTGGTCGAACGGCGACACGGCGGACACACTCGCAGGAGTCACTCGAAATCCCGGCTGTCCTTCGTCTACCTCTTCGCTGCGCTGCTTGAACTCCTGCCGGTCGGTCCCATTACAAAATAAAAAAAAATAAAAAAATAAAAAATAAGTAAGAAATTAAATCAATAAGTAACTAAATAAATAAATGAAGTGTATAAGTTTATAGGAAGTGCAGGTGGGCTGGCGGTGGTCGAACGGCGACACGGCGGACACACTCGCAGGAGTCACTCGAAATCCCGGCTGCCCTTCGTCTACCTCTTCGCTGCGCTGCTTGAACTCCTGCCGGTCGGTCCCATTACAAAATAAAAAAAAATAAACAAATAAAAAATAAGTAAGAAATTAAATCAATAAGTAACTAAATAAATAAATGAAGTGTATAAGTTTATAGGAAGTGCAGGTGGGCTGGCGGTGGTCGAACGGCGACACGGCGGACACACTCGCAGGAGTCACTCGAAATCCCGGCTGTCCTTCGTCTACCTCTTCGCTGCGCTGCTTGAACTCCTGCCGGTCGGTCCCATTACAAAATAAAAAAATAAACAAATAAAAAATAGGTAAGAAAAAAATAAATAAGTGAATAAATAAATAAATGAAGTGTATAAGTTTATAGGAAGTGCAGGTGGGCTGGCGGTGGTCGAACGGCGACACGGCGGACACACTCGCAGGAGTCACTCGAAATCCCGGCTGTCCTTCGTCTACCTCTTCGCTGCGCTGCTTGAACTCCTGCCGGTCGGTCCCATTACAAAATAAAAAAAAATAAACAAATAAAAAATAAGTAAGAAATTAAATCAATAAGTAACTAAATAAATAAATGAAGTGTATAAGTTTATAGGAAGTGCAGGTGGGCTGGCGGTGGTCGAACGGCGACACGGCGGACACACTCGCAGGAGTCACTCGAAATCCCGGCTGCCCTTTGTCTACCTCTTCGCTGCGCTGCTTGAACTCCTGCCGGTCGGTCCCATTACAAAATAAAAAAAATAAACAAATAAAAAATAAGTAAGAAATTAAATAAATAAGTAACTAAATAAATAAATGAAATGTATAAGTTTATAGGAAGTGCAGGTGGGCTGGCGGTGGTCGAACGGCGACACGGCGGACACACTCGCAGGAGTCACTCGAAATCCCGGCTGCCCTTTGTCTACCTCTTCGCTGCGCTGCTTGAACTCCTGCCGGTCGGTCCCATTACAAAATAAAAAAATAAACAAATAAAAAATAGGTAAGAAAAAAATAAATAAGTGAATAAATAAATAAATGAAGTGTATAAGTTTATAGGAAGTGCAGGTGGGCTGGCGGTGGTCGAACGGCGACACGGCGGACACACTCGCAGGAGTCACTCGAAATCCCGGCTGTCCTTCGTCTACCTCTTCGCTGCGCTGCTTGAACTCCTGCCGGTCGGTCCCATTACAAAATAAAAAAAAATAAACAAATAAAAAATAAGTAAGAAATTAAATAAATAAGTAACTAAATAAATAAATGAAGTGTATAAGTTTATGGGAAGTGCAGGTGGGCTGGCGGTGGTCGAACGGCGACACGGCGGACACACTCGCAGGAGTCACTCGAAATCCCGGCTGTCCTTCGTCTACCTCTTCGCTGCGCTGCTTGAACTCCTGCCGGTCGGTCCCATTACAAAATAAAAAAAAATAAACAAATAAAAAATAAGTAAGAAATTAAATAAATAAGTAACTAAATAAATAAATGAAGTGTATAAGTTTATAGGAAGTGCAGGTGGGCTGGCGGTGGTCGAACGGCGACACGGCGGACACACTCGCAGGAGTCACTCGAAATCCCGGCTGTCCTTCGTCTACCTCTTCGCTGCGCTGCTTGAACTCCTGCCGGTCGGTCCCATTACAAAATAAAAAAAAATAAACAAATAAAAAATAAGTAAGAAATTAAATAAATAAGTAACTAAATAAATAAATGAAGTGTATAAGTTTATAGGAAGTGCAGGTGGGCTGGCGGTGGTCGAACGGCGACACGGCGGACACACTCGCAGGAGTCACTCGAAATCCCGGCTGCCCTTTGTCTACCTCTTCGCTGCGCTGCTTGAACTCCTGCCGGTCGGTCCCATTACAAAATAAAAAAAATAAACAAATAAAAAATAAGTAAGAAATTAAATAAATAAGTAACTAAATAAATAAATGAAGTGTATAAGTTTATAGGAAGTGCAGGTGGGCTGGCGGTGGTCGAACGGCGACACGGCGGACACACTCGCAGGAGTCACTCGAAATCCCGGCTGCCCTTCGTCTACCTCTTCGCTGCGCTGCTTGAACTCCTGCCGGTCGGTCCCATTACAAAATAAAAAAAAATAAACAAATAAAAAATAGGTAAGAAAAAAATAAATAAGTGAATAAATAAATAAATGAAGTGTATAAGTTTATAGGAAGTGCAGGTGGGCTGGCGGTGGTCGAACGGCGACACGGCGGACACACTCGCAGGAGTCACTCGAAATCCCGGCTGTCCTTCGTCTACCTCTTCGCTGCGCTGCTTGAACTCCTGCCGGTCGGTCCCATTACAAAATAAAAAAAAATAAACAAATAAAAAATAAGTAAGAAATTAAATAAATAAGTAACTAAATAAATAAATGAAGTGTATAAGTTTATAGGAAGTGCAGGTGGGCTGGCGGTGGTCGAACGGCGACACGGCGGACACACTCGCAGGAGTCACTCGAAATCCCGGCTGTCCTTCGTCTACCTCTTCGCTGCGCTGCTTGAACTCCTGCCGGTCGGTCCCATTACAAAATAAAAAAAAATAAACAAATAAAAAATAAGTAAGAAATTAAATAAATAAGTAACTAAATAAATAAATGAAGTGTATAAGTTTATAGGAAGTGCAGGTGGGCTGGCGGTGGTCGAACAGCTACACGGCGGACACACTCGCAGGCGTCACTCGAAATCCCGGCTGCCCTTCGTCTACCTCTTCGCTGCGCTGCTTGAACTCCTGCCGGTCGGTCCCATTGCAAAATAAAAAAGTAAACAAATAAAAAATAAGTAAGAAATTAAATAAATAAGTAAATGAATAAATAAATGAAGTGTATAAGTTTATAGGAAGTGCAGGTTGGCTGGCGGTGGTCGAACAGCTACACGGCGGACACACTCGCAGGAGTCACTCGAAATCCCGGCTGCCCTTTGTCTACCTCTTCGCTGCGCTGCTTGAACTCCTGCCGGTCGGTCCCATTGCAAAATAAAAAAATAAACAAATAAAAAATAAGTAAGAAATTAAATAAATAAGTAAATGAATAAATAAATGAAGTGTATAAGTTTATAGGAAGTGCAGGTTGGCTGGCGGTGGTCGAACAGCTACACGGCGGACACACTCGCAGGCGTCACTCGAAATCCCGGCTGCCCTTTGTCTACCTCTTCGCTGCGCTGCTTGAACTCCTGCCGGTCGGTCCCATTACAAAATAATAAAAAAATAAACAAATAAAAAATAAGTAAGAAATTAAATAAATAAGTAAATAAATAAATAAATGAAGTGTATAAGTTTATAGGAAGTGCAGGTTGGCTGGCGGTGGTCGAACAGCTACACGGCGGACACACTCGCAGGCGTCACTCGAAATCCCGGCTGCCCTTTGTCTACCTCTTCGCTGCGCTGCTTGAACTCCTGCCGGTCGGTCCCATTACAAAATAAAAAAAAAAATAAACAAATAAAAAATAAGTAAGAAATTAAATAAATAAGTAACTAAATAAATAAATGAAGTGTATAAGTTTATAGGAAGTGCAGGTGGGCTGGCGGTGGTCGAACGGCGACACGGCGGACACACTCGCAGGAGTCACTCGAAATCCCGGCTGCCCTTCGTCTACCTCTTCGCTGCGCTGCTTGAACTCCTGCCGGTCGGTCCCATTACAAAATAAAAAAATAAACAAATAAAAATAGGTAAGAAAAAAATAAATAAGTGAATAAATAAATAAATGAAGTGTATAAGTTTATAGGAAGTGCAGGTGGGCTGGCGGTGGTCGAACGGCGACACGGCGGACACACTCGCAGGAGTCACTCGAAATCCCGGCTGCCCTTTGTCTACCTCTTCGCTGCGCTGCTTGAACTCCTGCCGGTCGGTCCCATTACAAAATAAAAAAAAATAAACAAATAAAAAATAAGTAAGAAATTAAATCAATAAGTAACTAAATAAATAAATGAAGTGTATAAGTTTATAGGAAGTGCAGGTGGGCTGGCGGTGGTCGAACGGCGACACGGCGGACACACTCGCAGGAGTCACTCGAAATCCCGGCTGCCCTTTGTCTACCTCTTCGCTGCGCTGCTTGAACTCCTGCCGGTCGGTCCCATTACAAAATAAAAAAAATAAACAAATAAAAATAAGTAAGAAATTAAATAAATAAGTAACTAAATAAATAAATGAAGTGTATAAGTTTATAGGAAGTGCAGGTGGGCTGGCGGTGGTCGAACGGCGACACGGCGGACACACTCGCAGGAGTCACTCGAAATCCCGGCTGCCCTTTGTCTACCTCTTCGCTGCGCTGCTTGAACTCCTGCCGGTCGGTCCCATTACAAAATAAAAAAAATAAACAAATAAAAAATAAGTAAGAAATTAAATAAATAAGTAACTAAATAAATAAATGAAGTGTATAAGTTTATAGGAAGTGCAGGTGGGCTGGCGGTGGTCGAACGGCGACACGGCGGACACACTCGCAGGAGTCACTCGAAATCCCGGCTGCCCTTTGTCTACCTCTTCGCTGCGCTGCTTGAACTCCTGCCGGTCGGTCCCATTACAAAATAAAAAAAAATAAACAAATAAAAAATAAGTAAGAAATTAAATAAATAAGTAACTAAATAAATAAATGAAGTGTATAAGTTTATAGGAAGTGCAGGTGGGCTGGCGGTGGTCGAACGGCGACACGGCGGACACACTCGCAGGAGTCACTCGAAATCCCGGCTGCCCTTTGTCTACCTCTTCGCTGCGCTGCTTGAACTCCTGCCGGTCGGTCCCATTACAAAATAAAAAAAAAATAAACAAATAAAAAATAAGTAAGAAATTAAATAAATAAGTAACTAAATAAATAAATGAAGTGTATAAGTTTATAGGAAGTGCAGGTGGGCTGGCGGTGGTCGAACGGCGACACGGCGGACACACTCGCAGGAGTCACTCGAAATCCCGGCTGCCCTTCGTCTACCTCTTCGCTGCGCTGCTTGAACTCCTGCCGGTCGGTCCCATTACAAAATAAAAAAAATAAACAAATAAAAAATAAGTAAGAAATTAAATAAATAAGTAACTAAATAAATAAATGAAGTGTATAAGTTTATAGGAAGTGCAGGTGGGCTGGCGGTGGTCGAACGGCGACACGGCGGACACACTCGCAGGAGTCACTCGAAATACCGGCTGCCCTTTGTCTACCTCTTCGCTGCGCTGCTTGAGCTCCTGCCGGTCGGTCCCATTACAAAATAAAAAAAAATAAACAAATAAAAAATAAGTAAGAAATTAAATAAATAAGTAACAAATAAATAAATGAAGTGTATAAGTTTATAGGAAGTGCAGGTGGGCTGGCGGTGGTCGAACGGCGACACGGCGGACACACTCGCAGGAGTCACTCGAAATCCCGGCTGCCCTTTGTCTACCTCTTCGCTGCGCTGCTTGAACTCCTGCCGGTCGGTCCCATTACAAAATAAAAAAAAATAAACAAATAAAAAATAAGTAAGAAATTAAATAAATAAGTAACTAAATAAATAAATGAAGTGTATAAGTTTATAGGAAGTGCAGGTGGGCTGGCGGTGGTCGAACGGCGACACGGCGGACACACTCGCAGGAGTCACTCGAAATCCCGGCTGCCCTTCGTCTACCTCTTCGCTGCGCTGCTTGAACTCCTGCCGGTCGGTCCCATTACAAAATAAAAAAATAAACAAATAAAAAATAGGTAAGAAAAAAATAAATAAGTGAATAAATAAATAAATGAAGTGTATAAGTTTATAGGAAGTGCAGGTGGGCTGGCGGTGGTCGAACGGCGACACGGCGGACACACTCATAGGCGTCACTCGAAATCCCGGCTGTCCTTCGTCTACCTCTTCGCTGCGCTGCTTGAACTCCTGCCGGTCGGTCCCATTACAAAATAAAAAAAATAAACAAATAAAAAATAAGTAAGAAATTAAATAAATAAGTAACTAAATAAATAAATGAAGTGTATAAGTTTATAGGAAGTGCAGGTGGGCTGGCGGTGGTCGAACGGCGACACGGCGGACACACTCATAGGCGTCACTCGAAATCCCGGCTGTCCTTCGTCTACCTCTTCGCTGCGCTGCTTGAACTCCTGCCGGTCGGTCCCATTACAAAATAAAAAAAAATAAACAAATAAAAAATAAGTAAGAAATTAAATAAATAAGTAACTAAATAAATAAATGAAGTGTATAAGTTTATAGGAAGTGCAGGTGGGCTGGCGGTGGTCGAACGGCGACACGGCGGACACACTCGCAGGAGTCACTCGAAATCCCGGCTGCCCTTTGTCTACCTCTTCGCTGCGCTGCTTGAGCTCCTGCCGGTCGGTCCCATTACAAAATAAAAAAAATAAACAAATAAAAAATAAGTAAGAAATTAAATAAATAAGTAACTAAATAAATAAATGAAGTGTATAAGTTTATAGGAAGTGCAGGTGGGCTGGCGGTGGTCGAACGGCGACACGGCGGACACACTCGCAGGAGTCACTCGAAATCCCGGCTGCCCTTTGTCTACCTCTTCGCTGCGCTGCTTGAACTCCAGCCGGTCGGTCCCATTACAAAATAAAAAAATAAACAAATAAAAAATAGGTAAGAAAAAAATAAATAAGTGAATAAATAAATAAATGAAGTGTATAAGTTTATAGGAAGTGCAGGTGGGCTGGCGGTGGTCGAACGGCGACACGGCGGACACACTCATAGGCGTCACTCGAAATCCCGACTGTCCTTCGTCTACCTCTTCGCTGCGCTGCTTGAACTCCTGCCGGTCGGTCCCATTACAAAATAAAAAGTAAACAAATAAAAAATAAGTAAGAAATTAAATAACTAAGTAAATAAATAAATAAATGAAGTGTATAAGTTTATAGGAAGTGCAGGTTGGCTGGCGGTGGTCGAACGGCGACACGGCGGACACACTCATAGGCGTCCCTCGAAATCCCGGCTGCCCTTCGTCTACCTCTTCGCTGCGCTGCTTGAACTCCTGCCGGTCGGTCCCATTACAAAATAAAAAAGTAAACAAATAAAAAATAAGTAAGAAATTAAATAACTAAGTAAATAAATAAATAAATGAAGTGTATAAGTTTATAGGAAGTGCAGGTTGGCTGGCGGTGGTCGAACGGCGACACGGCGGACACACTCGCAGGAGTCACTCGAAATCCCGGCTGCCCTTCGTCTACCTCTTCGCTGCGCTGCTTGAACTCCTGCCGGTCGGTCCCATTACAAAATAAAAAAATAAACAAATAAAAAATAAGTAAGAAATTAAATAAGTAAGTAAATGAATAAATAAATGAAGTGTATAAGTTTATAGGAAGTGCAGGTTGGCTGGCGGTGGTCGAACAGCTACACGGCGGACACACTCGCAGGCGTCACTCGAAATCCCGGCTGCCCTTCGTCTACCTCTTCGCTGCGCTGCTTGAACTCCTGCCGGTCGGTCCCATTACAAAATAAAAAAATAAACAAATAAAAAATAAGTAAGAAATTAAATAAATAAGTAAATAAATAAATAAATGAAGTGTATAAGTTTATAGGAAGTGCAGGTGGGCTGGCGGTGGTCGAACCGCTACACGGCGGACACACTGATAGGCGTCCCTCGAAATCCCGGCTGTCCTTCGTCTACCTCTTCGCTGCGCTGCTTGAACTCCTGCCGGTCGGTCCCATTACAAAATAAAAAAGTAAACAAATAAAAAATAATTAAGAAATAAATAAATAAGTAAATAAATAAATAAATGAAGTGTATAAGTTTATAGGAAGTGCAGGTGGGCTGGCGGTGGTCGAACGGCGACACGGCGGACACACTCGCAGGCGTCACTCGAAATCCCGGCTGCCCTTCGTCTACCTCTTCGCTGCGCTGCTTGAACTCCTGCCGGTCGGTCCCATTACAAAATAAAAAAAAATAAACAAATAAAAAATAAGTAAGAAATTAAATAAATAAGTAACTAAATAAATAAATGAAGTGTATAAGTTTATAGGAAGTGCAGGTGGGCTGGCGGTGGTCGAACGGCGACACGGCGGACACACTCGCAGGAGTCACTCGAAATCCCGGCTGCCCTTCGTCTACCTCTTCGCTGCGCTGCTTGAACTCCTGCCGGTCGGTCCCATTACAAAATAAAAAAAAAATAAACAAATAAAAAATAAGTAAGAAATTAAATAAATAAGTAACTAAATAAATAAATGAAGTGTATAAGTTTATAGGAAGTGCAGGTGGGCTGGCGGTGGTCGAACGGCGACACGGCGGACACACTCGCAGGAGTCACTCGAAATCCCGGCTGCCCTTTGTCTACCTCTTCGCTGCGCTGCTTGAACTCCTGCCGGTCGGTCCCATTACAAAATAAAAAAAAATAAACAAATAAAAAATAAGTAAGAAATTAAATAAATAAGTAACTAAATAAATAAATGAAGTGTATAAGTTTATAGGAAGTGCAGGTGGGCTGGCGGTGGTCGAACGGCGACACGGCGGACACACTCGCAGGAGTCACTCGAAATCCCGGCTGCCCTTCGTCTACCTCTTCGCTGCGCTGCTTGAACTCCTGCCGGTCGGTCCCATTACAAAATAAAAAAAAATAAACAAATAAAAAATAAGTAAGAAATTAAATAAATAAGTAACTAAATAAATAAATGAAGTGTATAAGTTTATAGGAAGTGCAGGTGGGCTGGCGGTGGTCGAACGGCGACACGGCGGACACACTCGCAGGAGTCACTCGAAATCCCGGCTGCCCTTCGTCTACCTCTTCGCTGCGCTGCTTGAACTCCGGCCGGTCGGTCCCATTACAAAATAAAAAAAAATAAACAAATAAAAAATAAGTAAGAAATTAAATAAATAAGTAACTAAATAAATAAATGAAGTGTATAAGTTTATAGGAAGTGCAGGTGGGCTGGCGGTGGTCGAACGGCGACACGGCGGACACACTCGCAGGAGTCACTCGAAATCCCGGCTGCCCTTCGTCTACCTCTTCGCTGCGCTGCTTGAACTCCTGCCGGTCGGTCCCATTACAAAATAAAAAAAAATAAACAAATAAAAAATAAGTAAGAAATTAAATAAATAAGTAACTAAATAAATAAATGAAGTGTATAAGTTTATAGGAAGTGCAGGTGGGCTGGCGGTGGTCGAACGGCGACACGGCGGACACACTCGCAGGAGTCACTCGAAATCCCGGCTGTCCTTCGTCTACCTCTTCGCTGCGCTGCTTGAACTCCTGCCGGTCGGTCCCATTACAAAATAAAAAAAAATAAACAAATAAAAAATAAGTAAGAAATTAAATAAATAAGTAAATAAATAAATAAATGAAGTGTATAAGTTTATAGGAAGTGCAGGTGGGCTGGCGGTGGTCGAACGGCGACACGGCGGACACACTCATAGGCGTCACTCGAAATCCCGGCTGCCCTTCGTCTACCTCTTCGCTGCGCTGCTTGAACTCCTGCCGGTCGGTCCCATTACAAAATAAAAAAATAAACAAATAAAAAATAAGTAAGAAATTAAATAAATAAGTAACTAAATAAATAAATGAAGTGTATAAGTTTATAGGAAGTGCAGGTGGGCTGGCGGTGGTCGAACGGCGACACGGCGGACACACTCGCAGGAGTCACTCGAAATCCCGGCTGCCCTTCGTCTACCTCTTCGCTGCGCTGCTTGAACTCCTGCCGGTCGGTCCCATTACAAAATAAAAAAAAATAAACAAATAAAAAATAAGTAAGAAATTAAATAAATAAGTAACTAAATAAATAAATGAAGTGTATAAGTTTATAGGAAGTGCAGGTGGGCTGGCGGTGGTCGAACGGCGACACGGCGGACACACTCGCAGGAGTCACTCGAAATCCCGGCTGTCCTTCGTCTACCTCTTCGCTGCGCTGCTTGAACTCCTGCCGGTCGGTCCCATTACAAAATAAAAAAAAATAAACAAATAAAAAATAAGTAAGAAATTAAATAAATAAGTGAATAAATAAATAAATGAAGTGTATAAGTTTATAGGAAGTGCAGGTGGGCTGGCGGTGGTCGAACGGCGACACGGCGGACACACTCATAGGCGTCACTCGAAATCCCGGCTGCCCTTTGTCTACCTCTTCGCTGCGCTGCTTGAACTCCTGCCGGTCGGTCCCATTACAAAATAAAAAAAAATAAACAAATAAAAAATAAGTAAGAAATTAAATAAATAAGTAAATAAATAAATAAATGAAGTGTATAAGTTTATAGGAAGTGCAGGTGGGCTGGCGGTGGTCGAACGGCGACACGGCGGACACACTCGCAGGAGTCACTCGAAATCCCGGCTGCCCTTTGTCTACCTCTTCGCTGCGCTGCTTGAACTCCTGCCGGTCGGTCCCATTACAAAATAAAAAAAAATAAACAAATAAAAAATAAGTAAGAAATTAAATAAATAAGTAACTAAATAAATAAATGAAGTGTATAAGTTTATAGGAAGTGCAGGTGGGCTGGCGGTGGTCGAACGGCGACACGGCGGACACACTCGCAGGAGTCACTCGAAATCCCGGCTGTCCTTCGTCTACCTCTTCGCTGCGCTGCTTGAACTCCTGCCGGTCGGTCCCATTACAAAATAAAAAAAAATAAACAAATAAAAAATAAGTAAGAAATTAAATAAATAAGTAACTAAATAAATAAATGAAGTGTATAAGTTTATAGGAAGTGCAGGTGGGCTGGCGGTGGTCGAACGGCGACACGGCGGACACACTCGCAGGAGTCACTCGAAATCCCGGCTGTCCTTCGTCTACCTCTTCGCTGCGCTGCTTGAACTCCTGCCGGTCGGTCCCATTACAAAATAAAAAAAATAAACAAATAAAAAATAAGTAAGAAATTAAATAAATAAGAATAAATAAATGAAGTGTATAAGTTTATAGGAAGTGCAGGTTGGCTGGCGGTGGTCGAACAGCTACACGGCGGACACACTCGCAGGAGTCACTCGAAATCCCGGCTGCCCTTTGTCTACCTCTTCGCTGCGCTGCTTGAACTCCTGCCGGTCGGTCCCATTGCAAAATAAAAAAATAAACAAATAAAAAATAAGTAAGAAATTAAATAAATAAGTAAATGAATAAATAAATGAAGTGTATAAGTTTATAGGAAGTGCAGGTTGGCTGGCGGTGGTCGAACAGCTACACGGCGGACACACTCGCAGGAGTCACTCGAAATCCCGGCTGCCCTTTGTCTACCTCTTCGCTGCGCTGCTTGAACTCCTGCCGGTCGGTCCCATTACAAAATAAAAAAATAAACAAATAAAAAATAAGTAAGAAATTAAATAAATAAGTAAATAAATAAATAAATGAAGTGTATAAGTTTATAGGAAGTGCAGGTGGGCTGGCGGTGGTCGAACAGCTACACGGCGGACACACTCGCAGGCGTCACTCGAAATCCCGGCTGCCCTTCGTCTACCTCTTCGCTGCGCTGCTTGAACTCCTGCCGGTCGGTCCCATTACAAAATAAAAAAGTAAACAAATAAAAAATAAGTAAGAAATTAAATAAATAAGTAAATAAATAAATAAATGAAGTGTATAAGTTTATAGGAAGTGCAGGTGGGCTGGCGGTGGTCGAACAGCTACACGGCGGACACACTCGCAGGCGTCACTCGAAATCCCGGCTGCCCTTCGTCTACCTCTTCGCTGCGCTGCTTGAACTCCTGCCGGTCGGTCCCATTACAAAATAAAAAAGTAAACAAATAAAAAATAAGTAAGAAATTAAATAAATAAGTAAATAAATAAATAAATGAAGTGTATAAGTTTATAGGAAGTGCAGGTTGGCTGGCGGTGGTCGAACAGCTACACGGCGGACACACTCGCAGGAGTCACTCGAAATCCCGGCTGCCCTTTGTCTACCTCTTCGCTGCGCTGCTTGAACTCCTGGCGGTCGGTCCCATTGCAAAATAAAAAAATAAACAAATAAAAAATAAGTAAGAAATTAAATAAATAAGTAAATAAATAAATAAATGAAGTGTATAAGTTTATAGGAAGTGCAGGTGGGCTGGCGGTGGTCGAACCGCTACACGGCGGACACACTGATAGGCGTCCCTCGAAATCCCGGCTGTCCTTCGTCTACCTCTTCGCTGCGCTGCTTGAACTCCTGCCGGTCGGTCCCATTACAAAATAAAAAAGTAAACAAATAAAAAATAATTAAGAAATTAAATAAATAAGTAAATAAATAAATAAATGAAGTGTATAAGTTTATAGGAAGTGCAGGTGGGCTGGCGGTGGTCGAACCGCTACACGGCGGGACACACTGATAGGCGTCCCTCGAAATCCCGGCTGTCCTTCGTCTACCTCTTCGCTGCGCTGCTTGAACTCCTGCCGGTCGGTCCCATTACAAAATAAAAAAGTAAACAAATAAAAAATAATTAAGAAATTAAATAAATAAGTAAATAAATAAATAAATGAAGTGTATAAGTTTATAGGAAGTGCAGGTGGGCTGGCGGTGGTCGAACGGCGACACGGCGGACACACTCGCAGGCGTCACTCGAAATCCCGGCTGCCCTTCGTCTACCTCTTCGCTGCGCTGCTTGAACTCCTGCCGGTCGGTCCCATTACAAAATAAAAAAAAATAAACAAATAAAAAATAAGTAAGAAATTAAATAAATAAGTAACTAAATAAATAAATGAAGTGTATAAGTTTATAGGAAGTGCAGGTGGGCTGGCGGTGGTCGAACGGCGACACGGCGGACACACTCACAGGAGTCACTCGAAATCCCGGCTGCCCTTCGTCTACCTCTTCGCTGCGCTGCTTGAACTCCTGCCGGTCGGTCCCATTACAAAATAAAAAAAATAAAGAAATAAAAATAAGTAAGAAATAAAATAAATAAGTAAATAAATAAATAAATGAAGTGTATAAGTTTATAGGAAGCGCAGGTGGGCTGGCGGTGGTCGAACGGCGACACGGCGGACACACTCGCAGGCGTCACTCGAAATCCCGGCTGCCCTTCGTCTACCTCTTCGCTGCGCTGCTTGAACTCCTGCCGGTCGGTCCCATTACAAAATAAAAAAAATAAACAAATAAAAATAAGTAAGAAAAAAATAAATAAGTAAATAAATAAATAAATGAAGTGTATAAGTTTATAGGAAGCGCAGGTGGGCTGGCGGTGGTCGAACGGCGACACGGCGGACACACTCGCAGGCGTCACTCGAAATCCCGGCTGCCCTTCGTCTACCTCTTCGCTGCGCTGCTTGAACTCCTGCCGGTCGGTCCCATTACAAAATAAAAAAGTAAACAAATAAAAAATAATTAAGAAATTAAATAAATAAGTAAATAAATAAATAAATGAAGTGTATAAGTTTATAGGAAGTGCAGGTGGGCTGGCGGTGGTCGAACCGCTACACGGCGGACACACTGATAGGCGTCCCTCGAAATCCCGGCTGTCCTTCGTCTACCTCTTCGCTGCGCTGCTTGAACTCCTGCCGGTCGGTCCCATTACAAAATAAAAAAGTAAACAAATAAAAAATAATTAAGAAATTAAATAAATAAGTAAATAAATAAATAAATGAAGTGTATAAGTTTATAGGAAGTGCAGGTGGGCTGGCGGTGGTCGAACGGCGACACGGCGGACACACTCGCAGGCGTCACTCGAAATCCCGGCTGCCCTTCGTCTACCTCTTCGCTGCGCTGCTTGAACTCCTGCCGGTCGGTCCCATTACAAAATAAAAAAAAATAAACAAATAAAAAATAAGTAAGAAATTAAATAAATAAGTAACTAAATAAATAAATGAAGTGTATAAGTTTATAGGAAGTGCAGGTGGGCTGGCGGTGGTCGAACGGCGACACGGCGGACACACTCACAGGAGTCACTCGAAATCCCGGCTGCCCTTCGTCTACCTCTTCGCTGCGCTGCTTGAACTCCTGCCGGTCGGTCCCATTACAAAATAAAAAAAATAAACAAATAAAAATAAGTAAGAAATTAAATAAATAAGTGAATAAATAAATAAATGAAGTGTATAAGTTTATAGGAAGCGCAGGTGGGCTGGCGGTGGTCGAACGGCGACACGGCGGACACACTCGCAGGCGTCACTCGAAATCCCGGCTGCCCTTCGTCTACCTCTTCGCTGCGCTGCTTGAACTCCTGCCGGTCGGTCCCATTACAAAATAAAAAAAATAAACAAATAAAAATAAGTAAGAAAAAAATAAATAAGTAAATAAATAAATAAATGAAGTGTATAAGTTTATAGGAAGCGCAGGTGGGCTGGCGGTGGTCGAACGGCGACACGGCGGACACACTCGCAGGCGTCACTCGAAATCCCGGCTGCCCTTCGTCTACCTCTTCGCTGCGCTGCTTGAACTCCTGCCGGTCGGTCCCATTACAAAATAAAAAAAAATAAACAAATAAAAAATAAGTAAGAAAAAAATAAATAAGTAAATAAATAAATAAATGAAGTGTATAAGTTTATAGGAAGCGCAGGTGGGCTGGCGGTGGTCGAACGTCGACACGGCGGACACACTCTTGAACTCCTGCCGGTCGGTCCCATTACAAAATAAAAAAAAATAAACAAATAAAAAATAAGTAAGAAAAAAATAAATAAGTAAATAAATAAATAAATGAAGTGTATAAGTTTATAGGAAGCGCAGGTGGGCTGGCGGTGGTCGAACGGCGACACGGCGGACACACTCGCAGGCGTCACTCGAAATCCCGGCTGCCCTTCGTCTACCTCTTCGCTGCGCTGCTTGAACTCCTGCCGGTCGGTCCCATTACAAAATAAAAAAAATAAACAAATAAAAAATAAGTAAGAAAAAAATAAATAAGTAAATAAATAAATAAATGAAGTGTATAATTTTTTAGGAAGCGCAGGTGGGCTGGCGGTGGTCGAACGGCGACACGGCGGACACACTCACAGGCGTCACTCGAAATCCCGGCTGCCCTTCGTCTACCTCTTCGCTGCGCTGCTTGAACTCCTGCCGGTCGGTCCCATTACAAAATAAAAAAAATAAACAAATAAAAAATAAGTAAGAAAAAAATAAATAAGTAAATAAATAAATAAATGAAGTGTATAAGTTTATAGGAAGCGCAGGTGGGCTGGCGGTGGTCGAACGGCGACACGGCGGACACACTCGCAGGCGTCACTCGAAATCCCGGCTGCCCTTCGTCTACCTCTTCGCTGCGCTGCTTGAACTCCTGCCGGTCGGTCCCATTACAAAATAAAAAAAATAAACAAATAAAAAATAAGTAAGAAAAAAATAAATAAGTAAATAAATAAATAAATGAAGTGTATAAGTTTATAGGAAGCGCAGGTGGGCTGGCGGTGGTCGAACGGCGACACGGCGGACACACTCACAGGCGTCACTCGAAATCCCGGCTGCCCTTCGTCTACCTCTTCGCTGCGCTGCTTGAACTCCTGCCGGTCGGTCCCATTACAAAATAAAAAAAATAAACAAATAAAAAATAAGTAAGAAAAAAATAAATAAGTAAATAAATAAATAAATGAAGTGTATAAGTTTATAGGAAGCGCAGGTGGGCTGGCGGTGGTCGAACGGCGACACGGCGGACACACTCGCAGGCGTCACTCGAAATCCCGGCTGCCCTTCGTCTACCTCTTCGCTGCGCTGCTTGAACTCCTGCCGGTCGGTCCCATTACAAAATAAAAAAAATAAACAAATAAAAATAAGTAAGAAAAAAATTAATAAGTAAATAAATAAATAAATGAAGTGTATAAGTTTATAGGAAGCGCAGGTGGGCTGGCGGTGGTCGAACAGCTACACGGCGGACACACTCGCAGGCGTCACTCGAAATCCCGGCTGCCCTTCGTCTACCTCTTCGCTGCGCTGCTTGAACTCCTGCCGGTCGGTCCCATTACAAAATAAAAAAAATAAACAAATAAAAAATAAGTAAGACAAAAATAAATAAGTAAATAAATAAATAAATGAAGTGTATAAGTTTATAGGAAGCGCAGGTGGGCTGGCGGTGGTCGAACGGCGACACGGCGGACACACTCACAGGCGTCACTCGAAATCCCGGCTGCCCTTCGTCTACCTCTTCGCTGCGCTGCTTGAACTCCTGCCGGTCGGTCCCATTACAAAATAAAAAAAATAAACAAATAAAAAATAAGTAAGAAATTAAATAAATAAGTAACTAAATAAATAAATGAAGTGTATAAGTTTATAGGAAGCGCAGGTGGGCTGGCGGTGGTCGAACGGCGACACGGCGGACACACTCACAGGCGTCACTCGAAATCCCGGCTGCCCTTCGTCTACCTCTTCGCTGCGCTGCTTGAACTCCTGCCGGTCGGTCCCATTACAAAATAAAAAAAATAAACAAATAAAAATAAGTAAGAAAAAATAAATAAGTAAATAAATAAATAAATGAAGTGTATAAGTTTATAGGAAGCGCAGGTGGGCTGGCGGTGGTCGAACAGCTACACGGCGGACACACTCGCAGGCGTCACTCGAAATCCCGGCTGCCCTTCGTCTACCTCTTCGCTGCGCTGCTTGAACTCCTGCCGGTCGGTCCCATTACAAAATAAAAAAAATAAACAAATAAAAAATAAGTAAGAAAAAAATAAATAAGTAAATAAATAAATAAATGAAGTGTATAAGTTTATAGGAAGCGCAGGTGGGCTGGCGGTGGTCGAACGGCGACACGGCGGACACACTCACAGGCGTCACTCGAAATCCCGGCTGCCCTTCGTCTACCTCTTCGCTGCGCTGCTTGAACTCCTGCCGGTCGGTCCCATTACAAAATAAAAAAAATAAACAAATAAAAAATAAGTAAGAAATTAAATAAATAAGTAAATAAATAAATAAATGAAGTGTATAAGTTTATAGGAAGCGCAGGTGGGCTGGCGGTGGTCGAACGGCGACACGGCGGACACACTCACAGGCGTCACTCGAAATCCCGGCTGCCCTTCGTCTACCTCTTCGCTGCGCTGCTTGAACTCCTGCCGGTCGGTCCCATTACAAAATAAAAAAAATAAACAAATAAAAAATAAGTAAGAAAAAAATAAATAAGTAAATAAATAAATAAATGAAGTGTATAAGTTTATTGGAAGCGCAGGTGGGCTGGCGGTGGTCGAACGGCGACACGGCGGACACACTCACAGGCGTCACTCGAAATCCCGGCTGCCCTTCGTCTACCTCTTCGCTGCGCTGCTTGAACTCCTGCCGGTCGGTCCCATTACAAAATAAAAAAAATAAACAAATAAAAAATAAGTAAGAAAAAAATAAATAAGTAAATAAATAAATAAATGAAGTGTATAAGTTTATAGGAAGCGCAGGTGGGCTGGCGGTGGTCGAACGGCGACACGGCGGACACACTCACAGGCGTCACTCGAAATCCCGGCTGCCCTTCGTCTACCTCTTCGCTGCGCTGCTTGAACTCCTGCCGGTCGGTCCCATTACAAAATAAAAAAAATAAACAAATAAAAAATAAGTAAGAAATTAAATAAATAAGTAACTAAATAAATAAATGAAGTGTATAAGTTTATAGGAAGCGCAGGTGGGCTGGCGGTGGTCGAACAGCTACACGGCGGACACACTCGCAGGCGTCACTCGAAATCCCGGCTGCCCTTCGTCTACCTCTTCGCTGCGCTGCTTGAACTCCTGCCGGTCGGTCCCATTACAAAATAAAAAAAATAAACAAATAAAAAATAAGTAAGAAAAAAATAAATAAGTAAATAAATAAATAAATGAAGTGTATAAGTTTATAGGAAGCGCAGGTGGGCTGGCGGTGGTCGAACGGCGACACGGCGGACACACTCGCAGGCGTCACTCGAAATCCCGGCTGCCCTTCGTCTACCTCTTCGCTGCGCTGCTTGAACTCCTGCCGGTCGGTCCCATTACAAAATAAAAAAAATAAACAAATAAAAAATAAGTAAGAAATTAAATAAATAAGTAAATAAATAAATAAATGAAGTGTATAAGTTTATAGGAAGCGCAGGTGGGCTGGCGGTGGTCGAACGGCGACACGGCGGACACACTCGCAGGCGTCACTCGAAATCCCGGCTGCCCTTCGTCTACCTCTTCGCTGCGCTGCTTGAACTCTTGCCGGTCGGTCCCATTACAAAATAAAAAAAAATAAACAAATAAAAAATAAGTAAGAAATTAAATAAATAAGTAAATAAATAAATAAATGAAGTGTATAAGTTTATAGGAAGCGCAGGTGGGGTGGCGGTGGTCGAACGGCGACACGGCGGACACACTCGCAGGCGTCACTCGAAATCCCGGCTGCCCTTCGTCTACCTCTTCGCTGCGCTGCTTGAACTCCTGCCGGTCGGTCCCATTACAAAATAAAAAAAAATAAACAAATAAAAAATAAGTAAGAAATTAAATAAATAAGTAAATAAATAAATAAATGAAGTGTATAAGTTTATAGGAAGCGCAGGTGGGGTGGCGGTGGTCGAACGGCGACACGGCGGACACACTCGCAGGCGTCACTCGAAATCCCGGCTGCCCTTCGTCTACCTCTTCGCTGCGCTGCTTGAACTCCTGCCGGTCGGTCCCATTAGAAAATAAAAAAGTAAACAAAAAAAAAATAAGTAAGAAATTAAATAAGTAAATAAATAAATAAATGAAGTGTATAAGTTTATAGGAAGCGCAGGTGGGCTGGCGGTGGTCGAACGGCGACACGGCGGACACACTCGCAGGCGTCACTCGAAATCCCGGCTGCCCTTCGTCTACCTCTTCGCTGCGCTGCTTGAACTCCTGCCGGTCGGTCCCATTACAAAATAAAAAAAATAAACAAATAAAAATAAGTAAGAAAAAAATAAATAAGTAAATAAATAAATAAATGAAGTGTATAAGTTTATAGGAAGCGCAGGTGGGCTGGCGGTGGTCGAACGGCGACACGGCGGACACACTCGCAGGCGTCACTCGAAATCCCGGCTGCCCTTCGTCTACCTCTTCGCTGCGCTGCTTGAACTCCTGCCGGTCGGTCCCATTACAAAATAAAAAAAAATAAACAAATAAAAAATAAGTAAGAAATTAAATAAATAAGTAAATAAATAAATAAATGAAGTGTATAAGTTTATAGGAAGCGCAGGTGGGGTGGCGGTGGTCGAACGGCGACACGGCGGACACACTCGCAGGAGTCACTCGAAATCCCGGCTGCCCTTCGTCTACCTCTTCGCTGCGCTGCTTGAACTCCTGCCGGTCGGTCCCATTAGAAAATAAAAAAGTAAACAAAAAAAAATAAGTAAGAAATTAAATAAGTAAATAAATAAATAAATGAAGTGTATAAGTTTATAGGAAGCGCAGGTGGGCTGGCGGTGGTCGAACGGCGACACGGCGGACACACTCGCAGGAGTCACTCGAAATCCCGGCTGCCCTTCGTCTACCTCTTCGCTGCGCTGCTTGAACTCCTGCCGGTCGGTCCCATTAGAAAATAAAAAAGTAAACAAATAAAAAATAAGTAAGAAATTAAATAAGTAACTAAATAAATAAATGAAGTGTATAAGTTTATAGGAAGTGCAGGTGGGCTGGCGGTGGTCGAACGGCGACACGGCGGACACACTCATAGGCGTCACTCGAAATCCCGGCTGCCCTTCGTCTACCTCTTCGCTGCGCTGCTTGAACTCCTGCCGGTCGGTCCCATTAGAAAATAAAAAAGTAAACAAATAAAAAATAAGTAAGAAATTAAATAGGTAAATAAATAAATAAATGAAGTGTATAAGTTTATAGGAAGTGCAGGTGGGCTGGCGGTGGTCGAACGGCGACACGGCGGACACACTCATAGGCGTCACTCGAAATCCCGGCTGCCCTTCGTCTACCTCTTCGCTGCGCTGCTTGAACTCCTGCCGGTCGGTCCCATTAGAAAATAAAAAAGTAAACAAATAAAAAATAAGTAAGAAATTAGATAAGTAACTAAATAAATAAATGAAGTGTATAAGTTTATAGGAAGTGCAGGTGGGCTGGCGGTGGTCGAACGGCGACACGGCGGACACACTCATAGGCGTCACTCGAAATCCCGGCTGCCCTTCGTCTACCTCTTCGCTGCGCTGCTTGAACTCCTGCCGGTCGGTCCCATTAGAAAATAAAAAAGTAAACAAATAAAAAATAAGTAAGAAATTAAATAAGTAACTAAATAAATAAATGAAGTGTATAAGTTTATAGGAAGTGCAGGTGGGCTGGCGGTGGTCGAACGGCGACACGGCGGACACACTCATAGGCGTCACTCGAAATCCCGGCTGCCCTTCGTCTACCTCTTCGCTGCGCTGCTTGAACTCCTGCCGGTCGGTCTCAATACAAAATAAAAAAATAAAAAAATAAAAAATAAGTAAGACATTAAATAAATAAGTAAATAAATAAATAAATGAAGTGTATAAGTTTATAGGAAGCGCAGGTGGGCTGGCGGTGGTCGAACGGCGACACGGCGGACACACTCGCAGGAGTCACTCGAAATCCCGGCTGCCCTTCGTCTACCTCTTCGCTGCGCTGCTTGAACTCCTGCCGTTCGGTCTCAATACAAAATAAAAAAATAAAAAAATAAAAAATAAGTAAGATATTAAATAAATAAGTAAATAAATAAATAAATGAAGTGTATAAGTTTATAGGAAGTGCAGGTGAGCTGGCGGTGGTCGAACGGCGACACGGCGGACACACTCATAGGCGTCACTCGAAATCCCGGCTGCCCTTCGTCTACCTCTTCGCTGCGCTGCTTGAACTCCTGCCGGTCGGTCTCATTACAAAATAAAAAAATAAAAAAATAAAAAATAAGTAAGACATTAAATAAATAAGTAAATGAATAAATAAATGAAGTGTATAAGTTTATAGGAAGCGCAGGTGGGCTGGCGGTGGTCGAACGGCGACACGGCGGACACACTCATAGGCGTCACTCGAAATCCCGGCTGCCCTTCGTCTACCTCTTCGCTGCGCTGCTTGAACTCCTGCCGTTCGGTCTCATTACAAAATAAAAAAATAAAAAAATAAAAAATAAGTAAGACATTAAATAAATAAGTAAATGAATAAATAAATGAAGTGTATAAGTTTATAGGAAGTGCAGGTGGGCTGGCGGTGGTCGAACGGCGACACGGCGGACACACTCATAGGAGTCACTCGAAATCCCCGCTGCCCTTCGTCTACCTCTTCGCTGCGCTGCTTGAACTCCTGCCGTTCGGTCTCATTACAAAATAAAAAAATAAAAAAATAAAAAATAAGTAAGATATTAAATAAATAAGTAAATAAATAAATAAATGAAGTGTATAAGTTTATAGGAAGCGCAGGTGGGCTGGCGGTGGTCGAACGGCGACACGGCGGACACACTCATAGGAGTCACTCGAAATCCCGGCTGCCCTTCGTCTACCTCTTCGCTGCGCTGCTTGAACTCCTGCCGTTCGGTCTCATTACAAAATAAAAAAATAAAAAAATAAAAAATAAGTAAGACATTAAATAAATAAGTAAATGAATAAATAAATGAAGTGTATAAGTTTATAGGAAGTGCAGGTGGGCTGGCGGTGGTCGAACGGCGACACGGCGGACACACTCGCAGGAGTCACTCGAAATCCCGGCTGTCCTTCGTCTACCTCTTCGCTGCGCTGCTTGAACTCCTGCCGTTCGGTCTCATTACAAAATAAAAAAATAAAAAAAATAAAAAATAAGTAAGATATTAAATAAATAAGTAAATAAATAAATAAATGAAGTGTATAAGTTTATAGGAAGCGCAGGTGGGCTGGCGGTGGTCGAACGGCGACACGGCGGACACACTCATAGGCGTCACTCGAAATCCCGGCTGCCCTTCGTCTACCTCTTCGCTGCGCTGCTTGAACTCCTGCCGTTCGGTCTCATTACAAAATAAAAAAATAAAAAAATAAAAAATAAGTAAGACATTAAATAAATAAGTAAATGAATAAATAAATGAAGTGTATAAGTTTATAGGAAGTGCAGGTGGGCTGGCGGTGGTCGAACGGCGACACGGCGGACACACTCGCAGGAGTCACTCGAAATCCCGGCTGTCCTTCGTCTACCTCTTCGCTGCGCTGCTTGAACTCCTGCCGGTCGGTCCCATTACAAAATAAAAAAAAATAAACAAATAAAAAATAAGTAAGAAATTAAATAAATAAAGTAACTAAATAAATAAATGAAGTGTATAAGTTTATAGGAAGTGCAGGTGGGCTGGCGGTGGTCGAACGGCGACACGGCGGACACACTCGCAGGAGTCACTCGAAATCCCGGCTGCCCTTCGTCTACCTCTTCGCTGCGCTGCTTGAACTCCTGCCGTTCGGTCTCATTACAAAATAAAAAAATAAAAAAATAAAAAATAAGTAAGATATTAAATAAATAAGTAAATAAATAAATAAATGAAGTGTATAAGTTTATAGGAAGCGCAGGTGGGCTGGCGGTGGTCGAACGGCGACACGGCGGACACACTCATAGGCGTCACTCGAAATCCCGGCTGCCCTTCGTCTACCTCTTCGCTGCGCTGCTTGAACTCCTGCCGGTCGGTCTCATTACAAAATAAAAAAATAAAAAAATAAAAAATAAGTAAGACATTAAATAAATAAGTAAATAAATAAATAAATGAAGTGTATAAGTTTATAGGAAGCGCAGGTGGGCTGGCGGTGGTCGAACGGCGACACGGCGGACACACTCATAGGCGTCACTCGAAATCCCGGCTGCCCTTCGTCTACCTCTTCGCTGCGCTGCTTGAACTCCTGCCGGTCGGTCTCATTACAAAATAAAAAAATAAAAAAATAAAAAATAAGTAAGATATTAAATAAATAAGTAAATAAATAAATAAATGAAGTGTATAAGTTTATAGGAAGCGCAGGTGGGCTGGCGGTGGTCGAACGGCGACACGGCGGACACACTCATAGGCGTCACTCGAAATCCCGGCTGCCCTTCGTCTACCTCTTCGCTGCGCTGCTTGAACTCCTGCCGGTCGGTCCCATTACAAAATAAAAAAAAAATAAACAAATAAAAAATAAGTAAGAAATTAAATAAATAAGTAACTAAATAAATAAATGAAGTGTATAAGTTTATAGGAAGTGCAGGTGGGCTGGCGGTGGTCGAACGGCGACACGGCGGACACACTCATAGGCGTCACTCGAAATCCCGGCTGTCCTTCGTCTACCTCTTCGCTGCGCTGCTTGAACTCCTGCCGGTCGGTCCCATTACAAAATAAAAAAAATAAACAAATAAAAAATAAGTAAGAAATTAAATAAATAAGTAACTAAATAAATAAATGAAGTGTATAAGTTTATAGGAAGTGCAGGTGGGCTGGCGGTGGTCGAACGGCGACACGGCGGACACACTCGCAGGAGTCACTCGAAATCCCGGCTGTCCTTCGTCTACCTCTTCGCTGCGCTGCTTGAACTCCTGCCGGTCAGTCCCATTACAAAATAAAAAAAAATAAACAAATAAAAAATAAGTAAGAAATTAAATAAATAAGTAACTAAATAAATAAATGAAGTGTATAAGTTTATAGGAAGTGCAGGTGGGCTGGCGGTGGTCGAACGGCGACACGGCGGACACACTCATAGGCGTCACTCGAAATCCCGGCTGTCCTTCGTCTACCTCTTCGCTGCGCTGCTTGAACTCCTGCCGGTCGGTCCCATTACAAAATAAAAAAAAATAAACAAATAAAAAATAAGTAAGAAATTAAATAAATAAGTAACTAAATAAATAAATGAAGTGTATAAGTTTATAGGAAGTGCAGGTGGGCTGGCGGTGGTCGAACGGCGACACGGCGGACACACTCGCAGGAGTCACTCGAAATCCCGGCTGTCCTTCGTCTACCTCTTCGCTGCGCTGCTTGAACTCCTGCCGGTCGGTCCCATTACAAAATAAAAAAAAATAAACAAATAAAAAATAAGTAAGAAATTAAATAAATAAGTAACTAAATAAATAAATGAAGTGTATAAGTTTATAGGAAGTGCAGGTGGGCTGGCGGTGGTCGAACGGCGACACGGCGGACACACTCATAGGCGTCACTCGAAATCCCGGCTGTCCTTCGTCTACCTCTTCGCTGCGCTGCTTGAACTCCTGCCGGTCGGTCCCATTACAAAATAAAAAAAAATAAACAAATAAAAAATAAGTAAGAAATTAAATAAATAAGTAACTAAATAAATAAATGAAGTGTATAAGTTTATAGGAAGTGCAGGTGGGCTGGCGGTGGTCGAACGGCGACACGGCGGACACACTCGCAGGAGTCACTCGAAATCCCGGCTGTCCTTCGTCTACCTCTTCGCTGCGCTGCTTGAACTCCTGCCGGTCGGTCCCATTACAAAATAAAAAAAAATAAACAAATAAAAAATAAGTAAGAAAAATAAATAAATAAGTAACTAAATAAATAAATGAAGTGTATAAGTTTATAGGAAGTGCAGGTGGGCTGGCGGTGGTCGAACGGCGACACGGCGGACACACTCGCAGGAGTCACTCGAAATCCCGGCTGTCCTTCGTCTACCTCTTCGCTGCGCTGCTTGAACTCCTGCCGGTCGGTCCCATTACAAAATTAAAAAAAATAAACAAATAAAAAATAAGTAAGAAATTAAATAAATAAGTAACTAAATAAATAAATGAAGTGTATAAGTTTATAGGAAGTGCAGGTGGGCTGGCGGTGGTCGAACGGCGACACGGCGGACACACTCGCAGGAGTCGCTCGAAATCCCGGCTGCCCTTTGTCTACCTCTTCGCTGCGCTGCTTGAACTCCTGCCGGTCGGTCCCATTACAAAATAAAAAAAATAAACAAATAAAAAATAAGTAAGAAATTAAATAAATAAGTAACTAAATAAATAAATGAAGTGTATAAGTTTATAGGAAGTGCAGGTGGGCTGGCGGTGGTCGAACGGCGACACGGCGGACACACTCGCAGGAGTCACTCGAAATCCCGGCTGTCCTTCGTCTACCTCTTCGCTGCGCTGCTTGAACTCCTGCCGGTCGGTCCCATTACAAAATAAAAAAAAATAAACAAATAAAAAATAAGTAAGAAATTAAATAAATAAGTAACTAAATAAATAAATGAAGTGTATAAGTTTATAGGAAGTGCAGGTGGGCTGGCGGTGGTCGAACGGCGACACGGCGGACACACTCATAGGCGTCACTCGAAATCCCGGCTGTCCTTCGTCTACCTCTTCGCTGCGCTGCTTGAACTCCTGCCGGTCGGTCCCATTACAAAATAAAAAAAAATAAACAAATAAAAAATAAGTAAGAAATTAAATAAATAAGTAACTAAATAAATAAATGAAGTGTATAAGTTTATAGGAAGTGCAGGTGGGCTGGCGGTGGTCGAACGGCGACACGGCGGACACACTCGCAGGAGTCACTCGAAATCCCGGCTGTCCTTCGTCTACCTCTTCGCTGCGCTGCTTGAACTCCTGCCGGTCGGTCCCATTACAAAATAAAAAAAAATAAACAAATAAAAAATAAGTAAGAAATTAAATAAATAAGTAACTAAATAAATAAATGAAGTGTATAAGTTTATAGGAAGTGCAGGTGGGCTGGCGGTGGTCGAACGGCGACACGGCGGACACACTCGCAGGAGTCACTCGAAATCCCGGCTGCCCTTTGTCTACCTCTTCGCTGCGCTGCTTGAACTCCTGCCGGTCGGTCCCATTACAAAATAAAAAAAAAAATAAACAAATAAAAAATAAGTAAGAAATTAAATAAATAAGTAACTAAATAAATAAATGAAGTGTATAAGTTTATAGGAAGTGCAGGTGGGCTGGCGGTGGTCGAACGGCGACACGGCGGACACACTCGCAGGAGTCACTCGAAATCCCGGCTGCCCTTTGTCTACCTCTTCGCTGCGCTGCTTGAACTCCTGCCGGTCGGTCCCATTACAAAATAAAAAAAAAATAAACAAATAAAAAATAAGTAAGAAATTAAATAAATAAGTAACTAAATAAATAAATGAAGTGTATAAGTTTATAGGAAGTGCAGGTGGGCTGGCGGTGGTCGAACGGCGACACGGCGGACACACTCGCAGGAGTCACTCGAAATCCCGGCTGCCCTTCGTCTACCTCTTCGCTGCGCTGCTTGAACTCCTGCCGGTCGGTCCCATTACAAAATAAAAAAATAAACAAATAAAAAATAGGTAAGAAAAAAATAAATAAGTGAATAAATAAATAAATGAAGTGTATAAGTTTATAGGAAGTGCAGGTGGGCTGGCGGTGGTCGAACGGCGACACGGCGGACACACTCGCAGGAGTCACTCGAAATCCCGGCTGCCCTTTGTCTACCTCTTCGCTGCGCTGCTTGAACTCCTGCCGGTCGGTCCCATTACAAAATAAAAAAAATAAACAAATAAAAATAAGTAAGAAATTAAATAAATAAGTAACTAAATAAATAAATGAAGTGTATAAGTTTATAGGAAGTGCAGGTGGGCTGGCGGTGGTCGAACGGCGACACGGCGGACACACTCGCAGGAGTCACTCGAAATCCCGGCTGCCCTTTGTCTACCTCTTCGCTGCGCTGCTTGAACTCCTGCCGGTCGGTCCCATTACAAAATAAAAAAAATAAACAAATAAAAAAAGGTAAGAAATTAAATAAATAAGTAACTAAATAAATAAATGAAGTGTATAAGTTTATAGGAAGTGCAGGTGGGCTGGCGGTGGTCGAACGGCGACACGGCGGACACACTCGCAGGAGTCACTCGAAATCCCGGCTGCCCTTTGTCTACCTCTTCGCTACGCTGCTTGAACTCCTGCCGGTCGGTCCCATTACAAAATAAAAAAAAATAAACAAATAAAAAATAAGTAAGAAATTAAATAAATAAGTAACTAAATAAATAAATGAAGTGTATAAGTTTATAGGAAGTGCAGGTGGGCTGGCGGTGGTCGAACGGCGACACGGCGGACACACTCGCAGGAGTCACTCGAAATCCCGGCTGCCCTTTGTCTACCTCTTCGCTGCGCTGCTTGAGCTCCTGCCGGTCGGTCCCATTACAAAATAAAAAAAATAAACAAATAAAAAATAAGTAAGAAATTAAATAAATAAGTAACTAAATAAATAAATGAAGTGTATAAGTTTATAGGAAGTGCAGGTGGGCTGGCGGTGGTCGAACGGCGACACGGCGGACACACTCGCAGGAGTCACTCGAAATCCCGGCTGCCCTTTGTCTACCTCTTCGCTGCGCTGCTTGAACTCCTGCCGGTCGGTCCCATTACAAAATAAAAAAATAAACAAATAAAAAATAGGTAAGAAAAAAATAAATAAGTGAATAAATAAATAAATGAAGTGTATAAGTTTATAGGAAGTGCAGGTGGGCTGGCGGTGGTCGAACGGCGACACGGCGGACACACTCATAGGCGTCACTCGAAATCCCGGCTGTCCTTCGTCTACCTCTTCGCTGCGCTGCTTGAACTCCTGCCGGTCGGTCCCATTACAAAATAAAAAAAAATAAACAAATAAAAATAAGTAAGAAATTAAATAAATAAGTAACTAAATAAATAAATGAAGTGTATAAGTTTATAGGAAGTGCAGGTGGGCTGGCGGTGGTCGAACGGCGACACGGCGGACACACTCGCAGGAGTCACTCGAAATCCCGGCTGCCCTTCGTCTACCTCTTCGCTGCGCTGCTTGAACTCCTGCCGGTCGGTCCCATTACAAAATAAAAAAATAAACAAATAAAAAATAAGTAAGAAATTAAATAAATAAGTAAATGAATAAATAAATGAAGTGTATAAGTTTATAGGAAGTGCAGGTTGGCTGGCGGTGGTCGAACAGGTACACGGCGGACACACTCGCAGGCGTCACTCGAAATCCCGGCTGCCCTTCGTCTACCTCTTCGCTGCGCTGCTTGAACTCCTGCCGGTCGGTCCCATTACAAAATAAAAAAATAAACAAATAAAAAATAAGTAAGAAATTAAATAAATAAGTAAATAAATAAATAAATGAAGTGTATAAGTTTATAGGAAGTGCAGGTGGGCTGGCGGTGGTCGAACCGCTACACGGCGGACACACTGATAGGCGTCCCTCGAAATCCCGGCTGTCCTTCGTCTACCTCTTCGCTGCGCTGCTTGAACTCCTGCCGGTCGGTCCCATTACAAAATAAAAAAGTAAACAAATAAAAAATAATTAAGAAATTAAATAAATAAGTAAATAAATAAATAAATGAAGTGTATAAGTTTATAGGAAGTGCAGGTGGGCTGGCGGTGGTCGAACGGCGACACGGCGGACACACTCGCAGGCGTCACTCGAAATCCCGGCTGCCCTTCGTCTACCTCTTCGCTGCGCTGCTTGAACTCCTGCCGGTCGGTCCCATTACAAAATAAAAAAAAAATAAACAAATAAAAAATAAGTAAGAAATTAAATAAATAAGTAACTAAATAAATAAATGAAGTGTATAAGTTTATAGGAAGTGCAGGTGGGCTGGCGGTGGTCGAACGGCGACACGGCGGACACACTCGCAGGAGTCACTCGAAATCCCGGCTGCCCTTCGTCTACCTCTTCGCTGCGCTGCTTGAACTCCTGCCGGTCGGTCCCATTACAAAATAAAAAAAAATAAACAAATAAAAAATAAGTAAGAAATTAAATAAATAAGTAACTAAATAAATAAATGAAGTGTATAAGTTTATAGGAAGTGCAGGTGGGCTGGCGGTGGTCGAACGGCGACACGGCGGACACACTCGCAGGAGTCACTCGAAATCCCGGCTGCCCTTCGTCTACCTCTTCGCTGCGCTGCTTGAACTCCTGCCGGTCGGTCCCATTACAAAATAAAAAAAAATAAACAAATAAAAAATAAGTAAGAAATTAAATAAATAAGTAACTAAATAAATAAATGAAGTGTATAAGTTTATAGGAAGTGCAGGTGGGCTGGCGGTGGTCGAACGGCGACACGGCGGACACACTCGCAGGAGTCACTCGAAATCCCGGCTGCCCTTCGTCTACCTCTTCGCTGCGCTGCTTGAACTCCTGCCGGTCGGTCCCATTACAAAATAAAAAAAAATAAACAAATAAAAAATAAGTAAGAAATTAAATAAATAAGTAACTAAATAAATAAATGAAGTGTATAAGTTTATAGGAAGTGCAGGTGGGCTGGCGGTGGTCGAACGGCGACACGGCGGACACACTCGCAGGAGTCACTCGAAATCCCGGCTGCCCTTCGTCTACCTCTTCGCTGCGCTGCTTGAACTCCTGCCGGTCGGTCCCATTACAAAATAAAAAAAAAAATAAACAAATAAAAAATAAGTAAGAAATTAAATAAATAAGTAACTAAATAAATAAATGAAGTGTATAAGTTTATAGGAAGTGCAGGTGGGCTGGCGGTGGTCGAACGGCGACACGGCGGACACACTCGCAGGAGTCACTCGAAATCCCGGCTGTCCTTCGTCTACCTCTTCGCTGCGCTGCTTGAACTCCTGCCGGTCGGTCCCATTACAAAATAAAAAAAATAAACAAATAAAAAATAAGTAAGAAATTAAATAAATAAGTAAATAAATAAATAAATGAAGTGTATAAGTTTATAGGAAGTGCAGGTGGGCTGGCGGTGGTCGAACGGCGACACGGCGGACACACTCATAGGCGTCACTCGAAATCCCGGCTGCCCTTCGTCTACCTCTTCGCTGCGCTGCTTGAACTCCTGCCGGTCGGTCCCATTACAAAATAAAAAAATAAACAAATAAAAAATAAGTAAGAAATTAAATAAATAAGTAACTAAATAAATAAATGAAGTGTATAAGTTTATAGGAAGTGCAGGTGGGCTGGCGGTGGTCGAACGGCGACACGGCGGACACACTCGCAGGAGTCACTCGAAATCCCGGCTGCCCTTCGTCTACCTCTTCGCTGCGCTGCTTGAACTCCTGCCGGTCGGTCCCATTACAAAATAAAAAAAAATAAACAAATAAAAAATAAGTAAGAAATTAAATAAATAAGTAACTAAATAAATAAATGAAGTGTATAAGTTTATAGGAAGTGCAGGTGGGCTGGCGGTGGTCGAACGGCGACACGGCGGACACACTCGCAGGAGTCACTCGAAATCCCGGCTGTCCTTCGTCTACCTCTTCGCTGCGCTGCTTGAACTCCTGCCGGTCGGTCCCATTACAAAATAAAAAAAAATAAACAAATAAAAAATAAGTAAGAAATTAAATAAATAAGTGAATAAATAAATAAATGAAGTGTATAAGTTTATAGGAAGTGCAGGTGGGCTGGCGGTGGTCGAACGGCGACACGGCGGACACACTCATAGGCGTCACTCGAAATCCCGGCTGCCCTTTGTCTACCTCTTCGCTGCGCTGCTTGAACTCCTGCCGGTCGGTCCCATTACAAAATAAAAAAAAATAAACAAATAAAAAATAAGTAAGAAATTAAATAAATAAGTAAATAAATAAATAAATGAAGTGTATAAGTTTATAGGAAGTGCAGGTGGGCTGGCGGTGGTCGAACGGCGACACGGCGGACACACTCGCAGGAGTCACTCGAAATCCCGGCTGCCCTTTGTCTACCTCTTCGCTGCGCTGCTTGAACTCCTGCCGGTCGGTCCCATTGCAAAATAAAAAAATAAACAAATAAAAAATAAGTAAGAAATTAAATAAATAAGTAAATGAATAAATAAATGAAGTGTATAAGTTTATAGGAAGTGCAGGTTGGCTGGCGGTGGTCGAACAGCTACACGGCGGACACACTCGCAGGCGTCACTCGAAATCCCGGCTGCCCTTCGTCTACCTCTTCGCTGCGCTGCTTGAACTCCTGCCGGTCGGTCCCATTACAAAATAAAAAAGTAAACAAATAAAAAATAAGTAAGAAATAAATAAATAAGTAAATAAATAAATAAATGAAGTGTATAAGTTTATAGGAAGTGCAGGTGGGCTGGCGGTGGTCGAACAGCTACACGGCGGACACACTCGCAGGAGTCACTCGAAATCCCGGCTGCCCTTTGTCTACCTCTTCGCTGCGCTGCTTGAACTCCTGCCGGTCGGTCCCATTACAAAATAAAAAAGTAAACAAATAAAAAATAAGTAAGAAATTAAATAAATAATTAAATAAATAAATAAATGAAGTGTATAAGTTTATAGGAAGTGCAGGTTGGCTGGCGGTGGTCGAACAGCTACACGGCGGACACACTCGCAGGAGTCACTCGAAATCCCGGCTGCCCTTTGTCTACCTCTTCGCTGCGCTGCTTGAACTCATCCGGTCGGTCCCATTGCAAAATAAAAAAATAAACAAATAAAAAATAAGTAAGAAATTAAATAAATAAGTAAATGAATAAATAAATGAAGTGTATAAGTTTATAGGAAGTGCAGGTTGGCTGGCGGTGGTCGAACAGCTACACGGCGGACACACTCGCAGGAGTCACTCGAAATCCCGGCTGCCCTTTGTCTACCTCTTCGCTGCGCTGCTTGAACTCCTGCCGGTCGGTCCCATTACAAAATAAAAAAATAAACAAATAAAAAATAAGTAAGAAATTAAATAAATAAGTAAATAAATAAATAAATGAAGTGTATAAGTTTATAGGAAGTGCAGGTGGGCTGGCGGTGGTCGAACAGCTACACGGCGGACACACTCGCAGGCGTCACTCGAAATCCCGGCTGCCCTTCGTCTACCTCTTCGCTGCGCTGCTTGAACTCCTGCCGGTCGGTCCCATTACAAAATAAAAAAGTAAACAAATAAAAAATAAGTAAGAAATTAAATAAATAAGTAAATAAATAAATAAATGAAGTGTATAAGTTTATAGGAAGTGCAGGTGGGCTGGCGGTGGTCGAACAGCTACACGGCGGACACACTCGCAGGCGTCACTCGAAATCCCGGCTGCCCTTCGTCTACCTCTTCGCTGCGCTGCTTGAACTCCTGCCGGTCGGTCCCATTACAAAATAAAAAAGTAAACAAATAAAAAATAAGTAAGAAATTAAATAAATAAGTAAATAAATAAATAAATGAAGTGTATAAGTTTATAGGAAGTGCAGGTTGGCTGGCGGTGGTCGAACAGCTACACGGCGGACACACTCGCAGGAGTCACTCGAAATCCCGGCTGCCCTTTGTCTACCTCTTCGCTGCGCTGCTTGAACTCCTGGCGGTCGGTCCCATTGCAAAATAAAAAAATAAACAAATAAAAAATAAGTAAGAAATTAAATAAATAAGTAAATAAATAAATAAATGAAGTGTATAAGTTTATAGGAAGTGCAGGTGGGCTGGCGGTGGTCGAACCGCTACACGGCGGACACACTGATAGGCGTCCCTCGAAATCCCGGCTGTCCTTCGTCTACCTCTTCGCTGCGCTGCTTGAACTCCTGCCGGTCGGTCCCATTACAAAATAAAAAAGTAAACAAATAAAAAATAATTAAGAAATTAAATAAATAAGTAAATAAATAAATAAATGAAGTGTATAAGTTTATAGGAAGTGCAGGTGGGCTGGCGGTGGTCGAACCGCTACACGGCGGGACACACTGATAGGCGTCCCTCGAAATCCCGGCTGTCCTTCGTCTACCTCTTCGCTGCGCTGCTTGAACTCCTGCCGGTCGGTCCCATTACAAAATAAAAAAGTAAACAAATAAAAAATAATTAAGAAATTAAATAAATAAGTAAATAAATAAATAAATGAAGTGTATAAGTTTATAGGAAGTGCAGGTGGGCTGGCGGTGGTCGAACGGCGACACGGCGGACACACTCGCAGGCGTCACTCGAAATCCCGGCTGCCCTTCGTCTACCTCTTCGCTGCGCTGCTTGAACTCCTGCCGGTCGGTCCCATTACAAAATAAAAAAAAATAAACAAATAAAAAATAAGTAAGAAATTAAATAAATAAGTAACTAAATAAATAAATGAAGTGTATAAGTTTATAGGAAGTGCAGGTGGGCTGGCGGTGGTCGAACGGCGACACGGCGGACACACTCACAGGAGTCACTCGAAATCCCGGCTGCCCTTCGTCTACCTCTTCGCTGCGCTGCTTGAACTCCTGCCGGTCGGTCCCATTACAAAATAAAAAAAATAAAGAAATAAAAATAAGTAAGAAATAAAATAAATAAGTAAATAAATAAATAAATGAAGTGTATAAGTTTATAGGAAGCGCAGGTGGGCTGGCGGTGGTCGAACGGCGACACGGCGGACACACTCGCAGGCGTCACTCGAAATCCCGGCTGCCCTTCGTCTACCTCTTCGCTGCGCTGCTTGAACTCCTGCCGGTCGGTCCCATTACAAAATAAAAAAAATAAACAAATAAAAATAAGTAAGAAAAAAATAAATAAGTAAATAAATAAATAAATGAAGTGTATAAGTTTATAGGAAGCGCAGGTGGGCTGGCGGTGGTCGAACGGCGACACGGCGGACACACTCGCAGGCGTCACTCGAAATCCCGGCTGCCCTTCGTCTACCTCTTCGCTGCGCTGCTTGAACTCCTGCCGGTCGGTCCCATTACAAAATAAAAAAGTAAACAAATAAAAAATAATTAAGAAATTAAATAAATAAGTAAATAAATAAATAAATGAAGTGTATAAGTTTATAGGAAGTGCAGGTGGGCTGGCGGTGGTCGAACCGCTACACGGCGGACACACTGATAGGCGTCCCTCGAAATCCCGGCTGTCCTTCGTCTACCTCTTCGCTGCGCTGCTTGAACTCCTGCCGGTCGGTCCCATTACAAAATAAAAAAGTAAACAAATAAAAAATAATTAAGAAATTAAATAAATAAGTAAATAAATAAATAAATGAAGTGTATAAGTTTATAGGAAGTGCAGGTGGGCTGGCGGTGGTCGAACGGCGACACGGCGGACACACTCGCAGGCGTCACTCGAAATCCCGGCTGCCCTTCGTCTACCTCTTCGCTGCGCTGCTTGAACTCCTGCCGGTCGGTCCCATTACAAAATAAAAAAAAATAAACAAATAAAAAATAAGTAAGAAATTAAATAAATAAGTAACTAAATAAATAAATGAAGTGTATAAGTTTATAGGAAGTGCAGGTGGGCTGGCGGTGGTCGAACGGCGACACGGCGGACACACTCACAGGAGTCACTCGAAATCCCGGCTGCCCTTCGTCTACCTCTTCGCTGCGCTGCTTGAACTCCTGCCGGTCGGTCCCATTACAAAATAAAAAAAATAAACAAATAAAAATAAGTAAGAAATTAAATAAATAAGTGAATAAATAAATAAATGAAGTGTATAAGTTTATAGGAAGCGCAGGTGGGCTGGCGGTGGTCGAACGGCGACACGGCGGACACACTCGCAGGCGTCACTCGAAATCCCGGCTGCCCTTCGTCTACCTCTTCGCTGCGCTGCTTGAACTCCTGCCGGTCGGTCCCATTACAAAATAAAAAAAATAAACAAATAAAAATAAGTAAGAAAAAAATAAATAAGTAAATAAATAAATAAATGAAGTGTATAAGTTTATAGGAAGCGCAGGTGGGCTGGCGGTGGTCGAACGGCGACACGGCGGACACACTCGCAGGCGTCACTCGAAATCCCGGCTGCCCTTCGTCTACCTCTTCGCTGCGCTGCTTGAACTCCTGCCGGTCGGTCCCATTACAAAATAAAAAAAAATAAACAAATAAAAAATAAGTAAGAAAAAAATAAATAAGTAAATAAATAAATAAATGAAGTGTATAAGTTTATAGGAAGCGCAGGTGGGCTGGCGGTGGTCGAACGTCGACACGGCGGACACACTCTTGAACTCCTGCCGGTCGGTCCCATTACAAAATAAAAAAAAATAAACAAATAAAAAATAAGTAAGAAAAAAATAAATAAGTAAATAAATAAATAAATGAAGTGTATAAGTTTATAGGAAGCGCAGGTGGGCTGGCGGTGGTCGAACGGCGACACGGCGGACACACTCGCAGGCGTCACTCGAAATCCCGGCTGCCCTTCGTCTACCTCTTCGCTGCGCTGCTTGAACTCCTGCCGGTCGGTCCCATTACAAAATAAAAAAAATAAACAAATAAAAAATAAGTAAGAAAAAAATAAATAAGTAAATAAATAAATAAATGAAGTGTATAATTTTTTAGGAAGCGCAGGTGGGCTGGCGGTGGTCGAACGGCGACACGGCGGACACACTCACAGGCGTCACTCGAAATCCCGGCTGCCCTTCGTCTACCTCTTCGCTGCGCTGCTTGAACTCCTGCCGGTCGGTCCCATTACAAAATAAAAAAAATAAACAAATAAAAAATAAGTAAGAAAAAAATAAATAAGTAAATAAATAAATAAATGAAGTGTATAAGTTTATAGGAAGCGCAGGTGGGCTGGCGGTGGTCGAACGGCGACACGGCGGACACACTCGCAGGCGTCACTCGAAATCCCGGCTGCCCTTCGTCTACCTCTTCGCTGCGCTGCTTGAACTCCTGCCGGTCGGTCCCATTACAAAATAAAAAAAATAAACAAATAAAAAATAAGTAAGAAAAAAATAAATAAGTAAATAAATAAATAAATGAAGTGTATAAGTTTATAGGAAGCGCAGGTGGGCTGGCGGTGGTCGAACGGCGACACGGCGGACACACTCACAGGCGTCACTCGAAATCCCGGCTGCCCTTCGTCTACCTCTTCGCTGCGCTGCTTGAACTCCTGCCGGTCGGTCCCATTACAAAATAAAAAAAATAAACAAATAAAAAATAAGTAAGAAAAAAATAAATAAGTAAATAAATAAATAAATGAAGTGTATAAGTTTATAGGAAGCGCAGGTGGGCTGGCGGTGGTCGAACGGCGACACGGCGGACACACTCGCAGGCGTCACTCGAAATCCCGGCTGCCCTTCGTCTACCTCTTCGCTGCGCTGCTTGAACTCCTGCCGGTCGGTCCCATTACAAAATAAAAAAAATAAACAAATAAAAATAAGTAAGAAAAAAATTAATAAGTAAATAAATAAATAAATGAAGTGTATAAGTTTATAGGAAGCGCAGGTGGGCTGGCGGTGGTCGAACAGCTACACGGCGGACACACTCGCAGGCGTCACTCGAAATCCCGGCTGCCCTTCGTCTACCTCTTCGCTGCGCTGCTTGAACTCCTGCCGGTCGGTCCCATTACAAAATAAAAAAAATAAACAAATAAAAAATAAGTAAGACAAAAATAAATAAGTAAATAAATAAATAAATGAAGTGTATAAGTTTATAGGAAGCGCAGGTGGGCTGGCGGTGGTCGAACGGCGACACGGCGGACACACTCACAGGCGTCACTCGAAATCCCGGCTGCCCTTCGTCTACCTCTTCGCTGCGCTGCTTGAACTCCTGCCGGTCGGTCCCATTACAAAATAAAAAAAATAAACAAATAAAAAATAAGTAAGAAATTAAATAAATAAGTAACTAAATAAATAAATGAAGTGTATAAGTTTATAGGAAGCGCAGGTGGGCTGGCGGTGGTCGAACGGCGACACGGCGGACACACTCACAGGCGTCACTCGAAATCCCGGCTGCCCTTCGTCTACCTCTTCGCTGCGCTGCTTGAACTCCTGCCGGTCGGTCCCATTACAAAATAAAAAAAATAAACAAATAAAAATAAGTAAGAAAAAATAAATAAGTAAATAAATAAATAAATGAAGTGTATAAGTTTATAGGAAGCGCAGGTGGGCTGGCGGTGGTCGAACAGCTACACGGCGGACACACTCGCAGGCGTCACTCGAAATCCCGGCTGCCCTTCGTCTACCTCTTCGCTGCGCTGCTTGAACTCCTGCCGGTCGGTCCCATTACAAAATAAAAAAAATAAACAAATAAAAAATAAGTAAGAAAAAAATAAATAAGTAAATAAATAAATAAATGAAGTGTATAAGTTTATAGGAAGCGCAGGTGGGCTGGCGGTGGTCGAACGGCGACACGGCGGACACACTCACAGGCGTCACTCGAAATCCCGGCTGCCCTTCGTCTACCTCTTCGCTGCGCTGCTTGAACTCCTGCCGGTCGGTCCCATTACAAAATAAAAAAAATAAACAAATAAAAAATAAGTAAGAAATTAAATAAATAAGTAAATAAATAAATAAATGAAGTGTATAAGTTTATAGGAAGCGCAGGTGGGCTGGCGGTGGTCGAACGGCGACACGGCGGACACACTCACAGGCGTCACTCGAAATCCCGGCTGCCCTTCGTCTACCTCTTCGCTGCGCTGCTTGAACTCCTGCCGGTCGGTCCCATTACAAAATAAAAAAAATAAACAAATAAAAAATAAGTAAGAAAAAAATAAATAAGTAAATAAATAAATAAATGAAGTGTATAAGTTTATTGGAAGCGCAGGTGGGCTGGCGGTGGTCGAACGGCGACACGGCGGACACACTCACAGGCGTCACTCGAAATCCCGGCTGCCCTTCGTCTACCTCTTCGCTGCGCTGCTTGAACTCCTGCCGGTCGGTCCCATTACAAAATAAAAAAAATAAACAAATAAAAAATAAGTAAGAAAAAAATAAATAAGTAAATAAATAAATAAATGAAGTGTATAAGTTTATAGGAAGCGCAGGTGGGCTGGCGGTGGTCGAACGGCGACACGGCGGACACACTCACAGGCGTCACTCGAAATCCCGGCTGCCCTTCGTCTACCTCTTCGCTGCGCTGCTTGAACTCCTGCCGGTCGGTCCCATTACAAAATAAAAAAAATAAACAAATAAAAAATAAGTAAGAAATTAAATAAATAAGTAACTAAATAAATAAATGAAGTGTATAAGTTTATAGGAAGCGCAGGTGGGCTGGCGGTGGTCGAACAGCTACACGGCGGACACACTCGCAGGCGTCACTCGAAATCCCGGCTGCCCTTCGTCTACCTCTTCGCTGCGCTGCTTGAACTCCTGCCGGTCGGTCCCATTACAAAATAAAAAAAATAAACAAATAAAAAATAAGTAAGAAAAAAATAAATAAGTAAATAAATAAATAAATGAAGTGTATAAGTTTATAGGAAGCGCAGGTGGGCTGGCGGTGGTCGAACGGCGACACGGCGGACACACTCGCAGGCGTCACTCGAAATCCCGGCTGCCCTTCGTCTACCTCTTCGCTGCGCTGCTTGAACTCCTGCCGGTCGGTCCCATTACAAAATAAAAAAAATAAACAAATAAAAAATAAGTAAGAAATTAAATAAATAAGTAAATAAATAAATAAATGAAGTGTATAAGTTTATAGGAAGCGCAGGTGGGCTGGCGGTGGTCGAACGGCGACACGGCGGACACACTCGCAGGCGTCACTCGAAATCCCGGCTGCCCTTCGTCTACCTCTTCGCTGCGCTGCTTGAACTCTTGCCGGTCGGTCCCATTACAAAATAAAAAAAAATAAACAAATAAAAAATAAGTAAGAAATTAAATAAATAAGTAAATAAATAAATAAATGAAGTGTATAAGTTTATAGGAAGCGCAGGTGGGGTGGCGGTGGTCGAACGGCGACACGGCGGACACACTCGCAGGCGTCACTCGAAATCCCGGCTGCCCTTCGTCTACCTCTTCGCTGCGCTGCTTGAACTCCTGCCGGTCGGTCCCATTACAAAATTAAAAAAAATAAACAAATAAAAAATAAGTAAGAAATTAAATAAATAAGTAAATAAATAAATAAATGAAGTGTATAAGTTTATAGGAAGCGCAGGTGGGGTGGCGGTGGTCGAACGGCGACACGGCGGACACACTCGCAGGCGTCACTCGAAATCCCGGCTGCCCTTCGTCTACCTCTTCGCTGCGCTGCTTGAACTCCTGCCGGTCGGTCCCATTAGAAAATAAAAAAGTAAACAAAAAAAAAATAAGTAAGAAATTAAATAAGTAAATAAATAAATAAATGAAGTGTATAAGTTTATAGGAAGCGCAGGTGGGCTGGCGGTGGTCGAACGGCGACACGGCGGACACACTCGCAGGCGTCACTCGAAATCCCGGCTGCCCTTCGTCTACCTCTTCGCTGCGCTGCTTGAACTCCTGCCGGTCGGTCCCATTACAAAATAAAAAAAATAAACAAATAAAAATAAGTAAGAAAAAAATAAATAAGTAAATAAATAAATAAATGAAGTGTATAAGTTTATAGGAAGCGCAGGTGGGCTGGCGGTGGTCGAACGGCGACACGGCGGACACACTCGCAGGCGTCACTCGAAATCCCGGCTGCCCTTCGTCTACCTCTTCGCTGCGCTGCTTGAACTCCTGCCGGTCGGTCCCATTACAAAATAAAAAAAAAATAAACAAATAAAAAATAAGTAAGAAATTAAATAAATAAGTAAATAAATAAATAAATGAAGTGTATAAGTTTATAGGAAGCGCAGGTGGGGTGGCGGTGGTCGAACGGCGACACGGCGGACACACTCGCAGGAGTCACTCGAAATCCCGGCTGCCCTTCGTCTACCTCTTCGCTGCGCTGCTTGAACTCCTGCCGGTCGGTCCCATTAGAAAATAAAAAAGTAAACAAAAAAAAATAAGTAAGAAATTAAATAAGTAAATAAATAAATAAATGAAGTGTATAAGTTTATAGGAAGCGCAGGTGGGCTGGCGGTGGTCGAACGGCGACACGGCGGACACACTCGCAGGAGTCACTCGAAATCCCGGCTGCCCTTCGTCTACCTCTTCGCTGCGCTGCTTGAACTCCTGCCGGTCGGTCCCATTAGAAAATAAAAAAGTAAACAAATAAAAAATAAGTAAGAAATTAAATAAGTAACTAAATAAATAAATGAAGTGTATAAGTTTATAGGAAGTGCAGGTGGGCTGGCGGTGGTCGAACGGCGACACGGCGGACACACTCATAGGCGTCACTCGAAATCCCGGCTGCCCTTCGTCTACCTCTTCGCTGCGCTGCTTGAACTCCTGCCGGTCGGTCCCATTAGAAAATAAAAAAGTAAACAAATAAAAAATAAGTAAGAAATTAAATAGGTAAATAAATAAATAAATGAAGTGTATAAGTTTATAGGAAGTGCAGGTGGGCTGGCGGTGGTCGAACGGCGACACGGCGGACACACTCATAGGCGTCACTCGAAATCCCGGCTGCCCTTCGTCTACCTCTTCGCTGCGCTGCTTGAACTCCTGCCGGTCGGTCCCATTAGAAAATAAAAAAGTAAACAAATAAAAAATAAGTAAGAAATTAGATAAGTAACTAAATAAATAAATGAAGTGTATAAGTTTATAGGAAGTGCAGGTGGGCTGGCGGTGGTCGAACGGCGACACGGCGGACACACTCATAGGCGTCACTCGAAATCCCGGCTGCCCTTCGTCTACCTCTTCGCTGCGCTGCTTGAACTCCTGCCGGTCGGTCCCATTAGAAAATAAAAAAGTAAACAAATAAAAAATAAGTAAGAAATTAAATAAGTAACTAAATAAATAAATGAAGTGTATAAGTTTATAGGAAGTGCAGGTGGGCTGGCGGTGGTCGAACGGCGACACGGCGGACACACTCATAGGCGTCACTCGAAATCCCGGCTGCCCTTCGTCTACCTCTTCGCTGCGCTGCTTGAACTCCTGCCGGTCGGTCTCAATACAAAATAAAAAATTAAAAAAATAAAAAATAAGTAAGACATTAAATAAATAAGTAAATAAATAAATAAATGAAGTGTATAAGTTTATAGGAAGCGCAGGTGGGCTGGCGGTGGTCGAACGGCGACACGGCGGACACACTCGCAGGAGTCACTCGAAATCCCGGCTGCCCTTCGTCTACCTCTTCGCTGCGCTGCTTGAACTCCTGCCGTTCGGTCTCAATACAAAATAAAAAAATAAAAAAATAAAAAATAAGTAAGATATTAAATAAATAAGTAAATAAATAAATAAATGAAGTGTATAAGTTTATAGGAAGTGCAGGTGGGCTGGCGGTGGTCGAACGGCGACACGGCGGACACACTCATAGGCGTCACTCGAAATCCCGGCTGCCCTTCGTCTACCTCTTCGCTGCGCTGCTTGAACTCCTGCCGGTCGGTCTCATTACAAAATAAAAAAATAAAAAAATAAAAAATAAGTAAGACATTAAATAAATAAGTAAATGAATAAATAAATGAAGTGTATAAGTTTATAGGAAGCGCAGGTGGGCTGGCGGTGGTCGAACGGCGACACGGCGGACACACTCATAGGCGTCACTCGAAATCCCGGCTGCCCTTCGTCTACCTCTTCGCTGCGCTGCTTGAACTCCTGCCGTTCGGTCTCATTACAAAATAAAAAAATAAAAAAATAAAAAATAAGTAAGACATTAAATAAATAAGTAAATGAATAAATAAATGAAGTGTATAAGTTTATAGGAAGTGCAGGTGGGCTGGCGGTGGTCGAACGGCGACACGGCGGACACACTCATAGGAGTCACTCGAAATCCCCGCTGCCCTTCGTCTACCTCTTCGCTGCGCTGCTTGAACTCCTGCCGTTCGGTCTCATTACAAAATAAAAAAATAAAAAAATAAAAAATAAGTAAGATATTAAATAAATAAGTAAATAAATAAATAAATGAAGTGTATAAGTTTATAGGAAGCGCAGGTGGGCTGGCGGTGGTCGAACGGCGACACGGCGGACACACTCATAGGAGTCACTCGAAATCCCGGCTGCCCTTCGTCTACCTCTTCGCTGCGCTGCTTGAACTCCTGCCGTTCGGTCTCATTACAAAATAAAAAAATAAAAAAATAAAAAATAAGTAAGACATTAAATAAATAAGTAAATGAATAAATAAATGAAGTGTATAAGTTTATAGGAAGTGCAGGTGGGCTGGCGGTGGTCGAACGGCGACACGGCGGACACACTCGCAGGAGTCACTCGAAATCCCGGCTGTCCTTCGTCTACCTCTTCGCTGCGCTGCTTGAACTCCTGCCGTTCGGTCTCATTACAAAATAAAAAAATAAAAAAAATAAAAAATAAGTAAGATATTAAATAAATAAGTAAATAAATAAATAAATGAAGTGTATAAGTTTATAGGAAGCGCAGGTGGGCTGGCGGTGGTCGAACGGCGACACGGCGGACACACTCATAGGCGTCACTCGAAATCCCGGCTGCCCTTCGTCTACCTCTTCGCTGCGCTGCTTGAACTCCTGCCGTTCGGTCTCATTACAAAATAAAAAAATAAAAAAATAAAAAATAAGTAAGACATTAAATAAATAAGTAAATGAATAAATAAATGAAGTGTATAAGTTTATAGGAAGTGCAGGTGGGCTGGCGGTGGTCGAACGGCGACACGGCGGACACACTCGCAGGAGTCACTCGAAATCCCGGCTGTCCTTCGTCTACCTCTTCGCTGCGCTGCTTGAACTCCTGCCGGTCGGTCCCATTACAAAATAAAAAAAAATAAACAAATAAAAAATAAGTAAGAAATTAAATAAATAAGTAACTAAATAAATAAATGAAGTGTATAAGTTTATAGGAAGTGCAGGTGGGCTGGCGGTGGTCGAACGGCGACACGGCGGACACACTCGCAGGAGTCACTCGAAATCCCGGCTGCCCTTCGTCTACCTCTTCGCTGCGCTGCTTGAACTCCTGCCGTTCGGTCTCATTACAAAATAAAAAAATAAAAAAATAAAAAATAAGTAAGATATTAAATAAATAAGTAAATAAATAAATAAATGAAGTGTATAAGTTTATAGGAAGCGCAGGTGGGCTGGCGGTGGTCGAACGGCGACACGGCGGACACACTCATAGGCGTCACTCGAAATCCCGGCTGCCCTTCGTCTACCTCTTCGCTGCGCTGCTTGAACTCCTGCCGGTCGGTCTCATTACAAAATAAAAAAATAAAAAAATAAAAAATAAGTAAGACATTAAATAAATAAGTAAATAAATAAATAAATGAAGTGTATAAGTTTATAGGAAGCGCAGGTGGGCTGGCGGTGGTCGAACGGCGACACGGCGGACACACTCATAGGCGTCACTCGAAATCCCGGCTGCCCTTCGTCTACCTCTTCGCTGCGCTGCTTGAACTCCTGCCGGTCGGTCTCATTACAAAATAAAAAAATAAAAAAATAAAAAATAAGTAAGATATTAAATAAATAAGTAAATAAATAAATAAATGAAGTGTATAAGTTTATAGGAAGCGCAGGTGGGCTGGCGGTGGTCGAACGGCGACACGGCGGACACACTCATAGGCGTCACTCGAAATCCCGGCTGCCCTTCGTCTACCTCTTCGCTGCGCTGCTTGAACTCCTGCCGTTCGGTCTCATTACAAAATAAAAAAATAAAAAAATAAAAAATAAGTAAGACATTAAATAAATAAGTAAATGAATAAATAAATGAAGTGTATAAGTTTATAGGAAGTGCAGGTGGGCTGGCGGTGGTCGAACGGCGACACGGCGGACACACTCGCAGGAGTCACTCGAAATCCCGGCTGTCCTTCGTCTACCTCTTCGCTGCGCTGCTTGAACTCCTGCCGTTCGGTCTCATTACAAAATAAAAAAATAAAAAAATAAAAAATAAGTAAGATATTAAATAAATAAGTAAATAAATAAATAAATGAAGTGTATAAGTTTATAGGAAGCGCAGGTGGGCTGGCGGTGGTCGAACGGCGACACGGCGGACACACTCATAGGCGTCACTCGAAATCCCGGCTGCCCTTCGTCTACCTCTTCGCTGCGCTGCTTGAACTCCTGCCGGTCGGTCCCATTACAAAATAAAAAAAAATAAACAAATAAAAAATAAGTAAGAAATTAAATAAATAAGTAACTAAATAAATAAATGAAGTGTATAAGTTTATAGGAAGTGCAGGTGGGCTGGCGGTGGTCGAACGGCGACACGGCGGACACACTCGCAGGAGTCACTCGAAATCCCGGCTGCCCTTCGTCTACCTCTTCGCTGCGCTGCTTGAACTCCTGCCGTTCGGTCTCATTACAAAATAAAAAAATAAAAAAATAAAAAATAAGTAAGATATTAAATAAATAAGTAAATAAATAAATAAATGAAGTGTATAAGTTTATAGGAAGCGCAGGTGGGCTGGCGGTGGTCGAACGGCGACACGGCGGACACACTCATAGGCGTCACTCGAAATCCCGGCTGCCCTTCGTCTACCTCTTCGCTGCGCTGCTTGAACTCCTGCCGTTCGGTCTCATTACAAAATAAAAAAATAAAAAAATAAAAAATAAGTAAGACATTAAATAAATAAGTAAATGAATAAATAAATGAAGTGTATAAGTTTATAGGAAGCGCAGGTGGGCTGGCGGTGGTCGAACGGCGACACGGCGGACACACTCATAGGAGTCACTCGAAATCCCGGCTGCCCTTCGTCTACCTCTTCGCTGCGCTGCTTGAACTCCTGCCGTTCGGTCTCATTACAAAATAAAAAAATAAAAAAATAAAAAATAAGTAAGACATTAAATAAATAAGTAAATAAATAAATAAATGAAGTGTATAAGTTTATAGGAAGTGCAGGTGGGCTGGCGGTGGTCGAACGGCGACACGGCGGACACACTCATAGGCGTCCCTCGAAATCCCGGCTGCCCTTCGTCTACCTCTTCGCTGCGCTGCTTGAACTCCTGCCGTTCGGTCTCATTACAAAATAAAAAAATAAAAAAATAAAAAATAAGTAAGACATTAAATAAATAAGTAAATGAATAAATAAATGAAGTGTATAAGTTTATAGGAAGCGCAGGTGGGCTGGCGGTGGTCGAACGGCGACACGGCGGACACACTCGCAGGAGTCACTCGAAATCCCGGCTGCCCTTCGTCTACCTCTTCGCTGCGCTGCTTGAACTCCTGCCGTTCGGTCTCATTACAAAATAAAAAAATAAAAAAATAAAAAATAAGTAAGACATTAAATAAATAAGTAAATGAATAAATAAATGAAGTGTATAAGTTTATAGGAAGTGCAGGTGGGCTGGCGGTGGTCGAACGGCGACACGGCGGACACACTCGCAGGAGTCACTCGAAATCCCGGCTGCCCTTCGTCTACCTCTTCGCTGCGCTGCTTGAACTCCTGCCGTTCGGTCTCATTACAAAATAAAAAAATAAAAAATAAAAAATAAGTAAGACATTAAATAAATAAGTAAATGAATAAATAAATGAAGTGTATAAGTTTATTGGAAGTGCAGGTGGGCTGGCGGTGGTCGAACGGCGACACGGCGGACACACTCGCAGGAGTCACTCGAAATCCCGGCTGCCCTTCGTCTACCTCTTCGCTGCGCTGCTTGAACTCCTGCCGTTCGGTCTCATTACAAAATAAAAAAATAAAAAATAAAAAATAAGTAAGACATTAAATAAATAAGTAAATGAATAAATAAATGAAGTGTATAAGTTTATAGGAAGTGCAGGTGGGCTGGCGGTGGTCGAACGGCGACACGGCGGACACACTCGCAGGAGTCACTCGAAATCCCGGCTGCCCTTCGTCTACCTCTTCGCTGCGCTGCTTGAACTCCTGCCGTTCGGTCTCATTACAAAATAAAAAAATAAAAAATAAAAAATAAGTAAGACATTAAATAAATAAGTAAATAAATAAATAAATGAAGTGTATAAGTTTATAGGAAGTGCAGGTGGGCTGGCGGTGGTCGAACGGCGACACGGCGGACACACTCGCAGGAGTCACTCGAAATCCCGGCTGCCCTTCGTCTACCTCTTCGCTGCGCTGCTTGAACTCCTGCCGTTCGGTCTCATTACAAAATAAAAAAATAAAAAATAAAAAATAAGTAAGACATTAAATAAATAAGTAAATGAATAAATAAATGAAGTGTATAAGTTTATAGGAAGCGCAGGTGGGCTGGCGGTGGTCGAACGGCGACACGGCGGACACACTCGCAGGAGTCACTCGAAATCCCGGCTGCCCTTCGTCTACCTCTTCGCTGCGCTGCTTGAACTCCTGCCGTTCGGTCTCATTACAAAATAAAAAAATAAAAAATAAAAAATAAGTAAGACATTAAATAAATAAGTAAATAAATAAATAAATGAAGTGTATAAGTTTATAGGAAGTGCAGGTGGGCTGGCGGTGGTCGAACGGCGACACGGCGGACACACTCGCAGGAGTCACTCGAAATCCCGGCTGCCCTTCGTCTACCTCTTCGCTGCGCTGCTTGAACTCCTGCCGTTCGGTCTCATTACAAAATAAAAAATAAATAAATAAGTAAGTAAATATTATTTCTCATTATGTTCTGTAGTTTTTATAACGACGCTCAAAACCTCTCCGTTTTTTTTTTCTGTGCCACGTTGCAATGTAGTCGATGATGTGGAATCTGAAGAATGGCGACCAGAGAAGACTCCTGAAACTTTCTGAACGCGAACCTGCACAAAACTCTACCACACAACACAACCATTGCACAGACAACGTTTACAGGGTCTTGAACCTGTGCTTGCAGGCGCTAGCTTCTACGAAATAACCTTTTACAGTTACTGCACAAAAAAGGGCGTCTAACATATAGGACGCGAGGCACACATGAATTAGAGATTTACGAGCTTACGTGCGAAACTCTTCCTTCGGCAGTCAGTCAGCAACGAATGCAATGCAAATCTGGCCATGGACAGCACATTACCGCCGCCTTGTACAGCATGACATTTCCTATATCTCCACCGGTGGAACCTGGTTCAAAAGTATTGTCAAGGTACTGTATTCAAACGGTTATCACCGCGATTCAAAGGCTTGGAGAGACTTCAAATTAAATCCCGCATGTAGCTGCACTCAAATCATGAGTTGGAACAATATTCCAGTTCAATTTCAATGATGTTCAGTTTTCACTCTGCTCCATAAAATTTCGGAAATATTTTGTTCAGTAAATAGCTCTACACATTAAATATGGTGGAAAACAAGTTCGCAGCATGGATTCGAGTTTTTATATCTTGCATATGTATATTTGTTCTGCTCCGAGTATGCTGCAATAATCCGCCTGTTGATTACAATAGCACCCTTAGACCTGAGACATAGGTATTCGACCTGGACTTAATTCTGCTGGCTTATTAGCGACTAAAATAGCCTCACTGATTGTGTAGCGACCCAGTATTCATTTCGTATATTCCAAGAGCACCTTACCTGATTTTGTTAATCAACATGACGTTGCATGTGCTCTCTTACTCGGCATTTAGGATGTTCACAGAAAGACCGTAATCGAGGTACCATGACGATTTTTGGTTTCCGAAGAAATTTTTACCTGAGAAATGCGTCGTCAGAAAGAATGAAACTTAGTTTTGCTTGAAACGCTGGAGCTTTTCAGGAGAAAATCCGCATACCACAAGAGGTGGGAGATGTCGCATTGAGAAATTCGTGAAATTCGCCTTTTTATATGCCCATAGATAATAAAATAAATATTTGTTGAATGTCTATACTGTTGCAGCACTAACGTGCTAACTTTTATGTTCTAAGCATTGCAAAAATTGACTTTGGCTTTTTAAACTTCGCAGCAAAAAATCGTTAAGATTGAAGATAAACTACCGCATTCGTAAACTCAGTTTTTATGGCACTAATTGGCAAAAAAGGATTACGAAATCCAAACTGAAATATTTTCTTAGTAGTAATTGCTACGTTTTACTACTGCCGGACACAGTCTGAATTTCTAGCGTGGCCAGGTATTTGTGATCAGGTGTTGAAATCATCTGAAATTCGAAAATTCTGAAACATGGTCAGCTTTTACGCTGCTTCAGAAAAACCTTTCATCATCGGTTTTCTTCAGAATTTCTAAGAAAGACCATTAGTGCCTGGTAACTCTTCATCAATAAAACAGTAATGCATTACACACTGCTCTACCCACAATATAAATGCTTAGTGCTGACTCCATTTTGTTCCATTGCCAACACCTTAATATTGTCTGTTAAAAGAGGAACGCTGCACATTTCGCTTCGAACTTAATGCATATCCTTTAGCTTTAGTTATCACAATGGCACGCAAACAGAAAATATTTTGGCAGTTCCTTATGAAGTTTCTGAATAAGTCAAAACAAGATTTGCTTTCTTCGGGTGCTGACCATAAGGCTGGGTAACGAGAGTCAGAGTTTTCCCGAACTTCAGAAGCATTTGAGCGCTATTTTTTATTAAATCACGTTTATAAAACACTTTGCGCAAAGTTTAGCAGTATTTTGATCGAGCCTACTGATTTTAATTAAACTTCGGGCAAAGGTGCGCCCTATGGTGTAGTTGTGCGTTCTGCTTCAGGTACTCAAATATCGCCAAAAAACGCCTTATTCCAGGAAACCTGAATATTTTCAGCATATTTTGGCTAGCTAGCGCAGTATGAATCCTCGGTACGGGCAAGCGTTGCCGAAGCGATGAAACTTTCGCCGCAGAAAATATTTGGAATTAGTATTAAGCATGAAAACCCAACGGTAAATTGGCAAACAGCGAAGTCTTCTTTATATTTAAGAAATAACTATGCAGAAGGGCCGCACAATTGCTCCCCGCAAATACGCTACATCTATTCCATCGTGATTTATACATGAAGGAAGGCAGAACTGTAAGTAAAAAAAAATATTGCTCTGCATTGCCACTTTGTCGAATGTTGGACAGTTGGTCTGCCGATTGCATTCAATATACGCCATTGGCAAAAAAAGAATATTTATCGTTTTTCACATGCGTTGCCATGTCAGAAAAGCGGACGCAGAGATCCGCTATTGTTTCCAACTGCATGTCTGAAGCCGGCATGTGCATGCGTGGATCTACCAAGCTCAAGGCCTAAAATGAACGCATCCATTTACAGGACTAGGCAACTGGTATCAATGGCACGGCTTCCAGTCACTGTAAGAACAAATAGCCATTTCACTAGCTCCAACGCAAGGAATATAGATTTACAGAGCCCGTGTTTCCGCCCACTGGGCACTGAAAAATGGTGTGCATCGTCAGTGGCGATCTGGTTAGCACACATTTGATTACTTGCTCTAGATTCAAAATGAAGGTGCAGAATTCCTCAGTGGCTTCTTAGGCATACCGAAAGCAAAGCTAAATTATATTATCATTACCGATGTTCCTCACAGTCAGCTTACTGACCTTCACGACGGGATGGAGAAGAGCGGAAAAAAAATACGATTTTTCTTCAAAGAAAAATACGGCGTTTCTTTCAAGACTAAGTTTCATTTCTCTGTGTCAACACGTTTTACCACCTCAAATTAAAATTTCACTGTATACGAACGACTGCCACTGGGCGCCGATTACAGTCTTCGTGCACAAACCAATATACATTGTTTCTTTCGTTTGTTTTTATTATGCCTGTAGCTTTGTGTTTCTGTCAAAGCAATCTGAACACAAGGTGTGCTTCTCACACAAAATCGCAGCATTTATGAATAAATGAAGCTTACTTGGGCTTGCGAGCTTCGCTGACAAAACTTTGCAACCACACCATACCCGCAACATCTATTCGCTTCTGCGTGTGAGAAAATACAGAACAGAATCTGTAGAAAGCAGCTATCGCTACATAAGAGCTGAGATTTCCAACCGAATATAGCAGGAAGCGATAAAGCAGTCGATTTGACTGGCAATGGCACCACTTACTTTTTAAAGTCGAGTAACAGCCCTTACCTTCAGTTTTCTGATAGAAATTAGGTTTTGAGGGACGGTTCCGAAAGCTTCTGCTTCCAGACTCACGGTAGATGGTGAGAGCTGTAGCTTCAGCAACACTGCCTGGTCTTCGTTGCAAAATGTTCCTTTAAGCGTGCATAATGCCATTTTGTATTTGCGCAAACGCAGCAGTTTTGGAACTTGGGGTGACGGAAACGAAACAAGAAGTACCTTGTACAAAAACTTGACCTAACATATCGATCGTTGCGCTCTCACGACGTCGTTCACGCATTAGCTAGAGTGCTTATTCTAAGAAGGCCAATGAGAGCGTTCGATGTGGTACACCGCCTTGCTGAGGGTGCTATAGAACGCTTGACGACGTTCTTGCGTAATAGCTTCTTCGCGCCTCTTCAGTGCTGGCTGTGATGCAAAGGTCAATAACCTTCTTTTGAGAAGAAAATTCTCTGCATACATCGGACAACCGATTTTGTTTAGACTGCGGAGATGCGGTGCATGAATTAAAGCCCATTTAAACATTTTTTATTCCGAAGGTTCAAGCGGGCAAAATAGAGCCACTTCGCCAAGCGGCAATTTATTTCCACTGCACTGTTTACAGTTGCTGGTTGCGATTAACCTGTGAGCCTATAGGCGCGTTCGGAAGGCTCTCGAAAGTGGTCACAAGCAAAATGTTACTGAATTACAGCAGAACTTCATGTATTTCGTGTAAGACTAACACCTAGGGGGAACTGTGAAATCGATTCGTTCCCAGAAATTATGGACATGTGCATTTTTTCAGTGCGACGTTGTTTATGAATCTCCATGCTGATATCGTGAGATTTCACCATAACAATCACTATATTCAAAGCTCCCTCCTCGGGACGCTTGCAGTTTTCTGCTATTTCTTCTCACGAACGCACCGTGTTACTTTCCCGTGACAGTGTTTACTAATTACTGCAAGCGCAGGACAACCTTCAAAAGCAATATTCTGCTACGCATTGGCAGAATACACAATTCCAAGCGGCATCGACTGCAAATCCACTTTTAAATTTTAATAATCAACATTTTGTTTCGAAACATTAAGGGTCAAAAATGCCGTTCTATATAAGCTCGTTGAGTTCCCTTTCTTGTTTTTTATTTTAAGATTTTCTTCGCTGCGTGTGGCACCATCGGCGAAATTGCGTTTTCTTCTGCATGATGAAAAACAATAACGGCGTCTTTACTAGCTGCATTAGAAATGCGAGCGACTCCATTTTAATTAATGCAAACACGGGAAAACCAACTTAGCGAGCTGCTTAAAGTGCATTTTTTCCATCTGTATTTCAACCCAAAACGCTAATTCAGAAAATTTGAAAACTGGGCTCGCCTTTCAAGCTGACAGCTTTAAATGTTCCAGCCTAATCGTGCGCGCTAGAACCGAGAATTTATTAATAATAATTGGTTTTGGGGGAAAGGAAATGGCGCAGTATCTGTCTCATATATCTTTGGACACCTGAACCGCGCCGTAAGGGAAGGGATAAAGGAGGGAGTGAAAGAAGAAAGGAAGAATAGGTGCCGTAGTGGAGGGCTCCGGAATAATTTCGACCACCTGGGGATCTTTAACGTGCACTGACATCGCACAGCACACGGGCGCCTTAGCGCTTTTCCTCCATAAAAAAGGAGCCGCCGCGGTCGGGTTCGAACCCGGGAACTCTGGATCAGTAGTCTAGCGCCCTAACCACTGAGCCACCGCGGCGGGGCCACCGAGAATTTAAAAAGTCGAATAGGGAATTTTAGAAAACTGGTCGTTTTTGGATTGAGCTCTATCGCATTCATACGTACGTCTTGATATACTGTCCCCGTCAACAGAAAACAGCCCAAAGGGTTTGCCTGTAAACTGTTAAGCAGGGCTCCATAGTACATCTATAGCAGTCCAAATGAGGACGCGAACCCATTCCTTTATCGAATGATTACGGTCTCTAAGGTTGCATTACGAGGCATGTTGCGGGACTGACAAGCAAACACCTTGGGCTGTATACTTTTGACGGGGGCTGTACAATCTCTTCCACAGATAGAGAGAAACTGGGAGAACTGCCGCCGAAAGCCGGCGAGTATCGGTGGCAAAGATGCATGCGGAATAAACACGGCCGGGGGCTATATCTGAGCATGAGCCCTGGTGCCATCCAATGTAGCTGGCTGTCATCGGCAGCGGTTTGCGATGCGCGGCGGTCAAGCGCTACACGTTTTCCTCTATATAACAGCCCGTACAATTACCATGCACATGCTCCACCGATGTCTCTCAAAGATTTTTCCAAAACTCTAATGAATAAGTAAAATCACTCGGCATATCACGAGCAACGGAAGCGTCCGCAAGCAGCAAAAATCAAGCACGAATGAAATATAAAGAACCCCAGAAAGAGTTTTCAGCAGCGGGACAAAGAGCGTTAATTAACCCTCTGCGCGGCGAGTCAGGACGAAAACAGCGATGGAAAGAACCAGGCCGATGCACGTAACTCACCAGGGCTGGCGCCTTGATCTTTTACCTGCAGTGCTCCTTATCTGTGTATATTACGTGGTGAAAAGGCTATTAGCGGTCACATAGCGGCGCTTTCGATTTCGGATATGGTTGTGGCATGAATCTCCTACAACTTTAAAAAGAGAGTCCTAACCGGTAGGTTGGATTGAAGGAAACCCGCTTTTAACCCCCTCGCATGCTTCCATCACTACGCCCATTTTTCTTCGATGCTTGGCACTGCCTTGTCTAAATTTTAATCAGTCATTATTTGCGCAAGAGACAGCACTCTTAGGAAGATTTCATCAAACATGATCAAAAAATCTTTGCAAACCCAAATCGTCCTCAAAGCGATTTTCTAATTATTATTTACTCAGCAGACACAGAGGGTCGTGAAACAGCCGTGCACATAGTTTTTGAATTTGTAAGAATGGACAAAAACCTACTAGTTCCATTGAAGGTTTCCTAGGTATCTCTCAAGGACCCGAAAAAGTGTTAAAGAAAAGCCTCGCTGCAGTCGTTTTCAACTAGAACACGTGAAAGAAACTGAATCAGCATTAAGAGCGGAACACACGGGCGCCTTAGCGTTTTTCCTCCATAAAAACGCAGCCACCCTATCGCGGCGGCTGCGTTTTTATGGAGGAAAAACGCTAAGACGCCCGTGTGCTGTGCGATGTCAGCGCACGCTAAAGATCCCCAGGTGGTCGAAATTATTCCGGAGCCCTTCACTACGGCACCTATCTCTTCATTTCTTCTTTCACTCCCTCCTTTATCCCTTCCCTTATGGCGCGGTTCAAAAGTCCAACGATATATGAGAGATACTGCGCCATTTCCTTTCCCACAGAACCAACTAATATTATTATTATTATTGCCATATATATATATATATATATATATATATATATATATATATATATATATATATATATATATATATATATATATATATATATATATATATATATATATATATATATATATATATATACTTATGAACGGAGCTAACAGTCACCGAAACCAAGGTGCATAGGGGAATGGTTTTTTATGTGTTGTGCTTATAAGTGGGAAATTATGGTACTTAGATTAATAAATCGCTTAAAGAAAATTACTTATAACGCAGCAGAAAAAACAACCATGCCGCCGGTGGGATCCGAACCAACGACCTCCGAATATCGCGTCCGGTGCTCTTACCAACTGAGCTATGGCGACTGCTTTCTAATCTGCTGCTCTCGTGGGTATTTATGTTTATTGCGTGTGAGCTGACCTTGAGAGTGTTCACCAGCGCCACCCTCGACCATAGCGGCGGACGTAGCACGTCCTGTAATACCGCGAGTGTGACGTGGAACGTCATCTAACGGCGAGGGCGGAAACTGTGCGAGAGCCCTCTTAAGCTACCTATGCCATCAAGACTTCCAGAACCGAGACCCTCGTTAAGCTATTAGCAGATAAGTTAAATGAAATGAGGGGCCCGTTTGACAAACCTATGAACGGAGCTAACAGTCACCGAAACCAAGGTGCATAGGGGAATGTTTTTTGTTTATGTGTTGTGCTTATAAGTGGGAAATTATAGTACTTAGATTAATAAATCGCTTAAAGAAAATTACTTATAAAGCAGCAGAAAAAACAACCATGCCGCCGGTGGGATCATCTCATTGCATTTACCTTATCTGCTAATAGCTTAACTACGGTCTCGGTTCTGGCAGTCTTGATGCCATAGGTAGCTTAAGAGGGCTCTCGCACAGTTAGATGTCGTTCCATGTCACACTCGCGGTATTACAGGACTTGCTACGTCCGCCGCTATGGTCGAGGGTGGCGCTGGTGAACACTGTCAAGGTTCGCTTACACCCAATGAACATAAATACCCACGAGAGCAGCAGATTGGACAGCCGTCGCCGTAGCTCAGTTGGTAAGAGCACCGGACGCGATATTCGGAGGTCGTGGGTTCGGATCCCACCGGCGGCATGGTTTTTTGCTCTGCTGCTTTATAAGTAATTTTCTTTAAGCGATTTATTAATTTAAGTACTATAATTTCCCACTTATAAGCACAACACATAAAAAAAACATTCCCCTATGCGCCTTGGTTTAGGTGACTGTTAGCTCCGTTCATAGGTTTGTGAAAGCAGATGAAGCGGCCCGTAAGGGCCATCAACATCAGAGATACATTCGAAGTTTTCTCACGAAATCTGATGCGTCCCAAATGGCTAAAAGTTTTGCGTACGAAGAAACGTATCGGCTTTGGAGTTTGCCGACACATCAGTACCAATTTGTTCACTCAATCGACCCACATCTTAGATCAAGACTCTTGCCCAGAATTCCTCGACAACTCGAAACACTTTATCACCGACTTCGTCTGAATGCTGCATATACAAATGGCCTGCGATACCGTTTTGGACAAATGAACAGTCCGCACTGTGACAACTGTGCTTCAAAAGAAACTGTGGAACATATCCTGCTTGAGTGCCCTGCGTATGCTAACGAGCGTGCGTACTATGAACATTGCATGCAGAAGCTCTGCCCAGTGCCCCTAACAATGGACAAAGTTTTAGGCCCCTTAGCCTGCTTCAGGCAACAGACTTGCAATGAACTTTCTTTTTACATATTTAAAAGACATTGGACATCTCGATAAGCTCTAAATTCACTTGCAGGTTACTTTCATGCATTCTTCTTGCAGTGAACTTCGTCAGCCCATTCGTCGGACTATGCACTCCATCATTCCATAGGTTACATCAATACTCGCCACTGCATCCTTAGTACCCATTTCATGGCTGCATTTTATCTTCGTTTTTTTTTCCACCTCTTCCACGCTGCTCTCCTTCAGTCTTTATCTCCCAAATTCCCCTCCCTACGCAGAGTAGCATGCCAGCGATATTGAAACGCCGGCTGAATTCTCTGTTTCTTCATTAAAGAGTCTCTCTCTCTCTCTCTTGAAACGGGCCCCTCATTTCATTTAACTTATTTTCTATATTTACACACACACACACACACACACACACACACACACACACACACACACACACACACACACACACACACACACACACACACACACACACACACACACACACACACACACACACACACACACACACACACACACACACACACACACACACACACACACACACGCACGCACGCACGCACACACAAACACACACGCACGCGCGCGCGCGCACACACACACACACACACACACACACACACACACACACACACACACACACACACACACACACACACACACACACACACACACACACACACACATATATATATATATATATACATACGTGCGCGCGCGCGCGCGCGCGCGCTTGTGTGTGTGTACATTGTTGGCTGGGAGCTTCTACATAATGAAAAAGGTTAACTCATTATGCTTCTTGTCAGAAGAATGCAAATGAGTACCTTTGAAGAACTGCGACCCAAATTTGCAATTCCTGAAATGGCCGGAAGAAAGTGATACGCCTCCAAGAAGCCATGGCAGAAGGTCCTGCTCCGCGGGTACTTCCGACGCGGAACCGGCCCACCGTTTACTTTACTACCGCCCACCTATAGTGCTTGTGCTCGCACCCATGAGTGTTATTCCCGTAGCTGCTTTACGCCCCAATCCTGTATAGACATTTTTTTTTAATCTACACGGTAGCTCCATGGCCTTGGGAAAGAGTGACTGTACCCTTAAGTTCACGAGGTTCCTTCAGGCGTAACTTCCTGAAGACAACCCCGCACACGAGTGCGCTGAGAAAGTTTACTGCCGCTGAATTGTCGCAGATGCCAGAGAGCGCATTTATAACGTTCAGCTGCTTGCCTTTTAATTAAAACTGCATTAGCATAGAAGAAAACTATCTCTTTTTCTAGCGCTTGCGAGCGACATTTCTTAGAGCGTGTGAGCAGCTGTCGAGTATGCAATGCTTATTTGGCCTGAAGTACGCCTAATGGCACTGCTGGAAGATTCGAAAGCCGGAAGAAAATATTGCCTTGTTTTTGAAGTCCAACGTCAGAGAAAAACGAGAGCTTTCTTGTGTGACACCACAAGGCGGATCATCAAGATTTTCAATAGCAAGAAAGGCAGAATTTTTACGGTCGAAATATTTATCCAAAATAAAACAGACCCTGCCGGTTCTCATAATATGCGCTGTCACCACTTCGCCACTTCCTTTACGCTGTCGGTGAGTTTCAATGAACTTGCCCAAGTGACTGTCTTAAATCTATGTTTCCGTTGTTTTACAGAAAAAGGGTGCTGCATGCCTGTTTCAAACTGATCGCTTGAAAGTAAAAGCACGGACGCACGACAAATAAAAATAAACGACTATAGCTTTCTGACTTCTATTTGGCTTTTTGAGATCATTAAAATAAAAACAAAATGTTTGCCCTTGCGACACCGGTGAGCTGATCGCCGACTCAGCAGTGATAGCTCATGAGGCGACAGGAAGATGATGTTCCCAAATGGTGATTTGATTTTGCTGTCATTGCTAAGGAAGAAACTAAGGTTTTGTCGTTTACCAATAAATATAGGGTCTGTGAATGCCCAATAATTTCCGCATTTCTCTCCTTCATTCCCGCCGGTGGGGCTTTGAGGGTGCGTGTGTCAAGGGACAGTAGTAACGCCTTACGTGAGCTGCGCGATCGCGGTATAGTTTTATGTCCTTACTTAGTATAAAGCCTACGAAACACAGTGGCTCCGAGCAAACATTTGGTGACACAAGCGCCGCACTATGGCGGTATTCATGATTGTTTCCTTCGTGTTTCTTTTTTCATCCTGAAACCTAACGTCAGGAGAAATTGTCACTGCTGATCCCCCAAGACAAAAGTATATTATACCTGTATGCTCTGGTACTGACTATGGGGCAGAAATGTGGAAGCTAATGAAAAGGGTTCAGCTCAAGTTAAGGACAACACAAAAAGCTATAAAAAGAAAAATTATCAGTGTAACCTTAACGTTAACGGCATGGCGCCCTAAGTCCCTCCCGACTGGCACCGACAAAACATTAACTTCTGAGGGCGCTACCTCTGATTTCAAGTTAAAGACAAACTTTTTGTATGGCTCGAAATCTGTTGTTACAAAGTACTAGAGGCAGAACATTTTTAGATGTCAACTTGAAAGCGGAGCCCACCGTCCGTCTTCAAGTTGAAGACACGACGGCGGGTACACTAGATATAATATAGACGACACAGTGTGGAGTTATTTGCTTTTATTAGACCGCTACTGTGTAGGCTAAGCGTGATAATCCACGGCACGCATGTGAAATCGGGTGCGGTGCCTTCGTGTCTCGCACAGAACCAGAAGAGAAGGAAGAAGACAAGCCATCTATCAAAATAAGACTGAAGAGCCGGCCATCGCGGCCACAGTACCCACCAAGGCACCAGTCCAGACACCTGCGCACCAGAATGGACGTACTACAAAGGTAATATTCCTGGGTGGCTCAAATACCGAGTTGTCTGTCCAAGCAATGGGGAGTACGCGAAAGTCAGCGTCGGTGGGCTCTTTTTTTTTTGCGAACAAAGACGGGCGGACTAAAAACGCAACCACGCATGCTAATAGGACAGCACATAGATAGTAAACACAAAGTGCAGGTGACCTATTATAATAATGAAATCAAAAATTGTCCCCGGTAAAGCTGACTCCTGGAAACACCACGAATGTTTTCTTAAAAGTTGTTGCCTAACCATCTAACAAACGAACCTTAATCATAGCTCACACTCACGAAATAAAGGCTATGTATTTCAAAGTATGTTTCAAAATTTCCTCTCCTTTGCCGCAATTTAAGAGCATAATAAAAAAACAACCCTCATTTTACCAACCCTGTGTTTGGCACATGATGTCCTTAGTTGCTTCTGCGCCATACAATAAAAAAACACCCACATACGCACACAAAGTACAGAAACCTGCATTTCGAAACTGAAAAAAAGCGAGAAGCTCATCCTCAGAAATAATCAAATTCCAGCTCATTCTGCATAATTAATCGCGCTCGCGAGGCAGCCGAAATCGTCGTCCATATGTGGCGCATGTTTGGCAGTTTTAGCAGAGCCGCGCCGTGCTACGGAAGATACGGTAACGTGTTACTGATGCCACCGGTTTGCGTAGACAATTTGTCATGGTTGCTGACCGGGGTGCTGTCACTGAGCGCCAAAAAAAGCCACGTTGTCCCTGTACTGGCAGTGGCGAAGGTTGCGGCCGGCTTCAGTGCAGTGAAAGCAGAGTAGGAGGCGTTCGTCAGGAGGGGGGGCTTCATACCTTTACTTTGCTTACCGTGGATTCACGAAGCATTGCAGGGCTGGTAGGCGGCTGTGGTCGTCTTAGGGACAAATAGGGTTCCTGGGAATGGCTTACGGGACCCCTTTGGCAGCGTACGTCGTTGGCTTGGGTTATTGGGTAGAAGCAGTCATGTGAAGGAAGCCCGTCTGCTGTATGTCCTCAGGGATAGCATCCGTTAGTGCTGTGACTTGAGGTTGCGCTGCTGTCGGGAGCAGACAGCACAGTTCTTCTCAGATGACTACATGTATTATTTCCGCAAGTTGCAGTTACTGGGAGATGTCTCCGGATGGACTGCGGAGGGCACTGTTTGGAGGTTGGGTTGGCGTTTGTGAGCATCGAGGGTCTTCTCGGTAGTGCTTGCTTTCCTGGAGATGTCCGAGACCTCGGAAAGATCGTCGGTGCAAATCCCACACACATTTTGGGCTTCTTCTCAATTAGTAGTTTTATCTCCTGGAACACGTCAAGTCATTCTATCCCACTTCGAACATTCTGCGCAAAATGGGTGGCCACCTAAATTTATTCAAATGGTCGTCCCAGGGGGTCTCAGGTCGATGGCCGCTTTACTGGCGGATATATAGTATATAGCGGATATATAGTGCAGGTATCAATTGAGGCGCAACGCGCCAACTGGTGCTATGTGGTATACTTTGGTCACGTGGTAATTATTTAGGCCAATTTGATTTGAGACATACGCGTCTTTGACAAACGTAAGTAGTAAGACCTAACGCTCTTAAAAGAAAACGAAAAAGGCTTCCAAAACAACCGTTCACAAGGCGGAGCTGCACCTGGCTGCAGAGAACAGAATGACATGGCGACCGCGATAGGAAAAAGGGTGCTCTGTGGTCATCAAAAAGCACGAAAATCAAGCCGCCGTTTATATAGGCGGATATTGAGAGGTGTTGCAGGGTAGAATAATGTAAATTAGAAAATATTGTTTGAGCACGGTGTCCTGGGGTGCACCGGAGGAGCGGATGCAGAGCAAATGATTATTCGTCATAGAGAAAACTGTATATATATCTCGCCGGTTGTTAAGAAATCTAACATTTAAAGCTGTTCGTGTGCAACATTCTCGGGACACTTTCACACTCCTGCGATGACATTACGCTGTGTGCGAGGCGGGAGGGGGGAGGGGGTGCAGGTAGGGTTTAAAAAGTATACACAATTTTGCTTCACTGTTTTCTCCTTTCGAGTGATGCTTTCCACAGTATACATAGCTCAGCTCGTGGTATTCTTCTACGGTCGCTAAATAATTTACGATTTCTTGTTTTGGTTTCGTCGCGTGAGCAATGGCTATGACGTGTAGTTGGTGCTTATCTCTCCGGAGACACAAAAAAATTAATAATTGCTTATATGTCGTTTGTTGCCATTCCAGCTCTTGAAAAAAGCTGGCTTATATGTTGCAGAGAATTAAAACGGCGTATCAGTGATTAAATTGTTTTTGTTCCTCAAGTGGCAAACACGAACTACACACGTCACAGCCATCGCCCGGTTAAAAAAAGGAAAACCACATAAAGGAAATGTATTATACATTTCATGTAAGGTGTAAGGTGCAATCATGTAAGGTGTAGGAATTGTTGGGATAGTGATGGGTGGATTGAGACGCAGTTGTCGTCGTAGGCATTGTCCTGTTTTCTTGCGGCTAAGGCGGACTAATTGGTTGGTACGTTGAGCCTCTATTAATTTGATCACGGTGTTGTGGATACCAGTGGCCAGGAGACGTTTCGTGCTAACCGTCCGTGGAAGACGTAGGGCGGAGATGACAGCCGTGCTTATTGGGTAGTCTTCCTGTTGTGTCTGGCGCTGAGTGAGTGGTATGTAATGCGGGTAATGATTAATGCAATGGTCATATTGAGGACCTCGCGTTCAGACAGTCCATGATTGCGTTCTGCCACGCGGCCGATTAGTGCAGCGACCTGTTTGGTCTGTCTTTGCAAGAGCTGAAGGGTGGCGCAGCTGCAAGAGTTGGAGAGCAACGGATGACTGTGTTTGCTAAATGGGTGGTGGTGATGCTTTAAAAAACACTATATTTTCAATGTTTTATTCACATAACAAGCCGGGGCATCTCAAATAAAGGCTTCAAATCAAATTGAAATCCAGTGTCAGCGACGTGGAGGACCGATACTAGATTACTAAAGGGGTACCAGGCATCCCGCTCCACACAAAGCACTAAACCAAAAGGAGTGTTTCATACGGCGGCAAATGCAAACAGACTCATAGCATAACCTCAATAGGTGGAGAAAAATTCACCCAACACTTTAGAAGAGCGCCTTCGCGCGCTGCGGGGGCAACCCACCATTATATCACATCACATGAAAACGCGACCAAACACCGGTCAACCAAATCATTAAAAACCTGTGTATCGTTGGGGTGAAGATACTGACGAGCAAGGAAGGAAAAGTTCAGCAACGCCTGGTACAAATTGTGAAGCGGACAACAGAAGCAAATAGCGCCCTGATCTCAGGGCACCCCGCTGCATTAGATGAAGAGGGACGCAAAAAGAATCTATAGTTTGCCCTCTCTCTCTCTCCCTCTATCTCTCTTTTCAGAGCGCCTATTGCGCGGCTCCGCGTACTGGTGAGTGCAGAGCAAAGTCTTGATCACCAGCTCGTCGCTCTCAGAGCTGTTGAAATCAGGAAGTCCGTTGCGGCTACGCAGTGTAAGACAGTAGTCGATTCTAGTTTATTGATTCAGGTCATAACAATCTTCACTTCGAAAAAGCATGAACAACAATAAACTAAAAAAAAACAATGAAAAAACTCTGCTGGTCCCTTGCAGCAATATTTCCTGAACCAAGGGGGAATCATGGCTTCCTAGCTCTTTCTCATTCATTCATACTTCTTTGAATAACGGCGTCCATGTGGCCCATCTAGGGCGGCTAACGCCTGGCTTCTTTTTCTCCGGCGCCGTCTGTTGCGGGACCTTCCCGAGAGAAGGTCGAAGGCATCTCAGCCTCCGGAGCATATACGTTGTCGTGCGTTGAACTTGAATCCAACGCAGGTGGCTCCTGTTGTGCCTCTTTCCACCTTTGGAAAGAGCAATACATTTGTTCGTATTCGTTAAAGAGTGTAAGCCAGACAAGGGTCAAATAGAGAAGACTACGCCACTTAGCCCTTGTTAAGAATCGTTAGTTCATGGAGATACTGAATGTTACCGACGTCCCCTTGACAAATATTCTCGAACGGAATAATAGTTGCTGTTATAAGGACTGGTAGCATGGCAACGCAGTTGAATTAAGGCATAGCCCCTGCAGCACTTTCTGCTCTGCTTTAAATGAATAAGGCGACAAATGACGTTCATTGGAGGTAGTTACTGATGTTAAGTCATGCAGACCTTCCGCTAACTGGTGTAAAACGTCTCAGCAATAGTAATGTGAGCCAGTGTCGCAAAACAACCAACAGCGCCTCCTAGAGATAACTTTGCACTCTTGGTGCGCAATCAGCTATAATGTGCATCACTTAGTGCAGAAACCTCCAGTGCAGTTTCTGTCTTTGCTCGAGAGTCATGGTTAGCGTAAGGTAGTTTTCGATGTATGGCACCCATCCGCTGCCACAGGGCAATAAGCAGTGATAATGCGCAATTTGGCCTCTACTGATAGGCAGCCGGAGAGGCAGCATGGTTTCAGAAACTGCACTTGTACAGTATCAGAATATCAGCATGACTACGCCCACTGAAGGTTAAAGGCCTCTCTCATGTCTCTCCAAGAAACCTTGTCCTTTGGCAGCTGCGTCCACCCTATACCAGCAAACTTCTTAATCTCATCCGCCCAAGTAACTTTCTACCGCCCACTGCTACGCTTGTCTTCTCTTGGAATTCACTCCGTTAGCCTTAAGGTCCAGCAGTTATCTTGCCTTCGAATTACATGCCCTGCCCAAACCCATTCATTCCTCTCGATTTTGACTAGGATGTAATTAACCCACGTTTGTTCTCTCACCCACTCCGCCCGCTTCCGGTCTCTTAACTTTACACCTAGCGTTTTTCTTTCCATACCTAGCTGCGTTGTCCTTAACTTAAGCGGAACCCTTTTCCTTAGTCTCCACGTTTCTGCCCCGTAGGTGAGTACCGCTAAGATACAGCTGTTGTCCGCTTTTCTCTTGAGAGATATTGATAAACTGCTATTTATGAACTGAGAGAACCTGCCATATGCCCTCCATCCCATTCTTATTATTCTCGTTATTTCCCTCTCATGATCCGGATCAGCGGTCACTACCTGCACTAAGTAGACGCATTCCTTCCACACTTCCAGTACCGCGCTAAAAATTATGAAATACTGTTCTCTTGCTAGACTGATGAATATTACTTTGGTTTTCAGCATGTCAATTTTTAAATCCACCGTTCTGCGCTTCCTTTCCAATTTATGCTTTGCAGTTCATCTCCTGAGTGACTCACCAAGACAATGTCTGCAGCGAATCACAGATTAATTAGGTATCATCTATTAACTCTTATCTCTAAGTGTCCCTATTCATGTCTGGGAATACCTCTTGTAAACAGCCGGCAAATAGCATTGGCGAGATCATATTTTGCGCACTTTCCTGTCACCTGATTGACAGTGTGAATATCGTCAAATGTGGAATATCATTTACCAAAGACTTCCTGATCATTACTAAGCCTAAGGGTGCCCCGACTGCATTAGCGAATACCTTAGTAAATATCTTGTAGCCTGATCGGTCTGTAGTTTTTCAAGTCATTGGTATCTCCCTTCTTATGAATTAAGATGTTAGCGTTCTTACAAGCTTCTGCTACGCTCGACGTCATAAAGCATTGCGTATACTGGGTGGATAGTTTTTCTAGCACAATCTCCCCTCCGTCCTTCAAGAGATCTGCTGTTACCTGATCCTCGATCGCTGCTTTTCTCCTTTGCACTACCCCTAAGGCTTTCTTTACTTCCTCTTTCGTTTCTGAGGGTGTGACGTATTGCTGTGCACTACAGTTTCTCTCATGAAGGTTCTGGTTACATTGGCTACTGTAAAGATATGCTAATGACATTGCCCTCCTTGTCTCTTAACGCATACATCTGATTTTTACCTATGCCTAGTAGTCCTCTTCACCTCTTTAAGGCTACCTTTGTCCTCTAGAACATGCTAGATTCTCTCCACATTAAACTTCCTTATGTCGCCTACTTTGCGCTTATTTATTAACTTGGATGCCTGTGCTAGTTCTATTCTGTCTATAGGGTTGACACCCTTATGCTTTTGTCTCCCGAGATAGCTTGCCGGTATGCCGTGGAGCCATCGCACCGCCTACTTATACGACGCACTCCGTGATGATAGCAGTGAAATTGTCGTTTATTGTTTGAATATTAAGATCGTCCTCCTCAGTTAAAGCCGAATATCTGTTCTGTAGCGAAATCCTGAGTTCCTCTACTTTCCCTCTTGCCGCTAACTCGTTAATGGGCTTCCGCATCACTAGTTTCTTCCGTTTACTTTTCAAATATTGGCTAACTCGAGGCCTTACCATCATGTCGTAGCTACAAGGCATCTTTCCGACGACCTCCACATGCTGAACAATGCCAGGATGAGCGCATAGTTTGATGTAGTTCATTTTTAGTCTCACCATTGGGGCTCTTCCACGTCCACATCCTGTTCTCTGGTTTGCGGAAGAAGGTATTCGTGAGCCGTAAATTATTTCTACCGGCGAACTCTACTAATAACTCTCCCCTGCTATTCTACTATTCCTAGAACCTATCCCATAGTCGCCTATCACCTAGTCGCCAGCCTGATTCTTACGCACCTTTGCATTGAAGTTGCCCATCAATACAGTGTACTGTGATTTTACTTTGTTTATTGCCGATTCTATGTCTTCATTGACGCTTTCAACGATCTAGTCATCATGGGTGGATGTAGGCGCATAGGCCTGCGCCATCTTCAGCTTGTACCTCCTAGTGAACCTAATTAAGATAGCTGCCACCCTCTCGTTAATACTATAGAATTCCTCTACGTTGCCAGCTATATCATGAATAATGAGGAATTCCACACCTAATTCTCGTCTGTCGGCTAATCCGCGATAGGACAGTATGTGCCGGCCCATTTTGTACTGTATACGCCTCACCTGTACTCCAAACTTCACTAAGCCCAATGACATCCCATTTAATGCCCGCTAGTTCCTCGAACAGCACTGCTAGGCTAGCCTCAATGGATAAGGTTCTAGGTTTAAACGTTGCTAGGTTCAGATTCTAATGGCGACCTGTCCGGAAGTATGGATAAAAGTAAACTGAAAATGCTATTGCCTTCGAACTTTTTTTTCACACGTTGCCTAATAGCATTGAAGTACTATCGTGTAACACAGTTAAACTCCTGCCCTTTTTCATCGCGTCCGACAGGGAAGTCTTGATTGCATTCAGAATGGTGTAGCGTTCTCGGTTTAGTTGTGTTCGCAGCTGTGCATGTGAGCAACTCTGCGCGTTCGTCTTCTGCCCAATTACCCCGTGAGTGCCACATGTGTAGACGCCTGGCAGTGAAAGAACGAGATTGAGTCGAGGCAAAGCAGGGCAGTGGCGGTTGCACTTAGCACTTTTCGAACACCGATTCCGGCGACTTCCAGCCTCTACCCAATTTTATCTTAAACTTCGATGTTTACTTTTTAGTGGCGTCTGCGCGAATGCGCTCACATGCCGATCGTCACTTCAGGACCGTACAACCTCTAAGATGCTCAGTGCACTTGCATGGGTATTTGTATTGTTCTCATATTCTAACAAAATATAGTGAACTGCCCCTTCGTATTTGCCAAATAACACCCTTACTACATCTTGGCTCATCCCGAAACCGGTCGTCGTCTGACTGGTGGAGGTTGACGCCGGGAAGCAAACGTGGGCTAACAGGGACACCGTGTGGTAGAAGGCTACGAATTAATTTCCACCACTTCGAGTTTGTTAACGATCGCCGAAACGTCAATAGCGGATGTTTGAGCACACCGCGTGAAAAGGTGCGGCACCGACGCCGCCTAAAGGACACTAGCGTGTGTCCTGTCTCTTACTCTTACTTTGGTCCCTGTCTGTGTCTGCGCTAGTCAATATGTTTCACTGCTACAACCAACTAGCCCAAATGAAATCCTTAGCCTAAATTAATACGGTTCCTCCCAGCATAGCAGTCCAAGTTCGCAACTACGCACCATTAAAGGCGTGCAATTTAGTACTCCAGTTTCGGCCCCCTGGTTGTGTGGCAGCACTGTAAACAGCAGTTATGTCTCAAGCATTACTTAAATTTGGGCTTAAATGGTAACACATACGCTGGGCAGAAGCAAGGGACTTGAGTGTAGTTAAAGGTGCACAGAAGAAAGGTTCTCAACTCGACTTTCGCGCGAGAACTCGATCTATACGCTCCAAACATTGCTAGAAAGTTCAATTTGTTGTCTTGTGCGGCCGATTTCCCTCGTAAATCGAATTACACGTCCCGGCTTCTTCTTTTTTTTTAACTCAGCTCCGAAAGTATGAGGAGTCAACCAAAGCATGGAATGCCTTTCAGCGAGTCACATGGTGGCTTGCAGCTCTGCTATCGGCGGAGTGATGCAGAAAGCAAAGAGTCCACGAGCATTTTTATAACTGTGGGCACAATTTGCTGCTATGCAAACAAAAGAAAAGCGACAGCGACTGACAGAAAGGCACTCCACGCGTTGGTGGAATCCTCCTGCTTTTAGAGGTGATTTTAGAAAAAAGGCGGGAGCCAGGACGTTTCATTAAATTTAATAAAGAAACCGGTCGCACAGGACAATAATTTGAAGTTTGTAAGAATGCTTGGAGCGTGTGGATAGAGTTCCCACGGTAAAGAGGCTAGCCCAGAATCCTCTTCAGTGTGCCTTTAAGTAGGAGGGGAAAAAAACTAAATTGACTTTGATCAAGGAAATTTGAACTGCTGTCCTGTGAAGCACTCATAGATTGCGCCGCAAAACCGAGGGGAATGACGGTTTCTAATTGTGTTTCTGTGCAGTCTCATCAAATTTCTAAATGGGCGGTGCTACTTATGCGGGACCTGTGTCCATCCAGATTGCGATGCAGTTTCGGGCACTGTCACCGAAGCCCTAGGGTTTAGAGATAAAGAAAGTAATGTTAATGTAGTACCTGCAGTAAATGTAAACAGAAAACGGTTCGGAGTATTGATGGCTTAAAAGCGGACCAGAAACCTTAAAGGTACAAGTTAAGGGTTCAGGAATGAAATCGCTTAGAATTCAATACAATATGTATTTAAAGAAAAAATTCTAGGTAGTAGATTTAGTTTGAAAGATAGGTTTGAGATGTAAAGAGAAAGAAAACAAAAACCAAGCGTAGCGGCGCCAGCCGCCACACGATTTTAAATGGAGCGTTCCTAATATCCAGATTCATCTATCCATTTTTTTAATGCAACGTTGAGAAATCTGAATCATACAGACACAATGGATAATTATATCATCGTTGTCATTGTTGGTGCAGCTATTAGCATCAGGAGCTCAACTAGCGTGAACTTCGTAACAAAGGTCTGCCATATTTCACCACTAGCCCTTTCTCGGGCCACTGCGGTCAGTCTTTCCCGGAAGCTTTCTAATCTCCTCTACCCGCCTGAGTCTTTGGAAACCCTTGCTGCATTTCCCTCTCTAGTAATCCACCTCATTAGAAGAAGGGACGATCGGTTGTTTTTTTTCCTTTTACATGCCAGGCCCTTGAGAATTTATTCTTGTTGACTTCAACGGCAATATCCTAAAGTTTTGCTTGTTTTGTGGCTAACTCTGCTTCCTTCCAACTTCTGGCATGGAGGAAAAAAATTGACATACGATTACGGTAGTCAGTAATGCCAAATTTGAGCTCAGCTAATCACTGCTGGTAGGCGGAGTGTTACGCTATTAGCCACCCAACGGGAAATTCACGGGGCAGCTACCTTTCAGGTGGCGTTTCTCTGCTACTGTCTGCCACGGCGAGAGCGGAGGAATGGACAACCAGCTACGCGAACTACGCCGAATACGCCGACGAAACCCAAGCCGACAACTACGACGCGGAAGCCAGGAACGCGTACCTGAGATCTTCGCTGAAAAAGTTTTCAGCAAAACAAGCGAGCGTAATTCCATTAGCACTACTTCCTAGAACAGCAATGACGTCAAAGCAGCTGAAATAGCATACCTGTGTTCTGGTGATGCAGGCGTCTTCTTTGGCTGATTATTGTCCCGTGCCAATGACAATAAGCTGATGTTCGTGCGACTGATGTGTTGTAGCGATGGCGAAGCTCCAAAAGGGAAGTAAAGTCGTGATCTCTGATCGTCATCGTGCCGACGCCGACTACGAGCTACTGTACCATCAGCCACGCCTCGAGGAGGGAATTGCTCGAGAAGGGACTCGAATGGTGCCTCTTGAGCCGGAGCGTTGGGAATGGTCGGCAGGCGCTGCAAGTCGCATCGAAAATAAGTTCAAGAAACCCACGAGAGTCACCGCGGATCCCAATGGCATTATAAACTCTCACACGCTACGAGGAGCGTTCATACAATTTTTCTTTGTACAAAAACTGCGCCAGAGTGACAAAGAGTGAGACTGGTACGATGCACAACCAAGAAGCATCCGTTATTGATCTGCTAGTTTTCCCTCTAAACGAAAAGAATACTTTTCTCAAGCTCACGACATCAGGTAAGTGTGTGTAAAATAAGGTGACTTAGGTTTGGCCACAGACAGTTTTTCTAGGAATTTCGTCCAGGAAGAATCCCAGTGCCACGCCTTACAAAAGTTCCTGCCCACTGGAAAACCAGCGTGTACCCGAGGGTGAAGGGTGCAGAACCCAATACTTCTCTAATAATAATATTTCTAAGCCACCGTGGAGGTAACAAAAATAGTTATTGGTTACCCTAGAAAATAAAACATTACGCAAAAACCTTAGTTAAACAATGAATCAAAAATGTACTGTTCATAAAATATTGGGGGATGCTGTCTGACAGGCAGAATGTTACAATGATTCACTTCACTTCACTTTACTTTAATACCTTAAAAACCCTCGTTAGAGGGTATTACATAAGGGGTGGGGCACACAGAAATGAAAAACAGAAAGACTAACAGATAAGTTGAAAGTTATAATATAAGATTATCACTAAGCAAGTACACGCGTGATTTCTTCGATGAACAATGATTGGCATGTGATAGCAGCAAGTTCACGGGGAAGGCCGTTCCAGTCGTTCGTGGTCCGGGGGAAGAATGATGAAGAAAATGTAGTGGTGCGGGCGCGAGGTCGTGACACTTGCTGCTGATGGCCGGTGCGGAGGGAGATGCGTGGTGGTGGTGCGCAGATGTAGGGTTCCTGTCGTAGCTCAGAGTAAAAAAACTTGTGAAACAAACATTAACTAGCAATGTAGCGGCGATGAGCAAGGATAGGTAGGCTGGACTGTGATTTGAGGGATGATATGCTGATATCAAAAGAATACGATGAATGAATGAATCTAGTTGCTCGGTTTTGAACTGCTTCAATTGAATTACAGAGATATGCTTGCTTTGGAGACCAGATGGGAGATGCGTATTCTAATTTTGATCGGACTAATGATTTGTATGCGAAGAGCTTGACATGCTGAGGTGCAGAGCGTAGGTGCCGCTTTAAGAATCCTAGTGTTCTGTTGGCGGATGATATGATGTTTGAAATATGCGTATTCCATGTAAGATCATGGCAAATATGAACACCAAGGTATTTGTATGATTGGACAAGATCGAGAGGAACGTTAGATATGCTGCATTGGAACAGAAGAGGGTAAAGGCGACGATGGAACGACATATATTTGCATTTACTTGTGTTAAGTGTCATTAGCCATTCACTGCACCAGTCTCGTGCATGAGTTAAATTATTTTGAAGGGATTGTTGGTCAAAGGTGTTAGTGACTGTTCTGTAAATAACACAATCATCAGCAAACATTCGAATATGGCAATCTAATTTCTCAGGTAGGTCGTTAATATAAATTAAAAACAAGAGTGGCCCAAGGACGGATCCTTGGGGCACGCCTGAGGAGACTGGTAGGAGGTCAGACATTTGGTTACTGACAACGACTGATTGGAAGCGGTGAGTTAAGAATTCTTTTATCCATGCTAGTATGTCGGGATTCCATATTCCATGATCCATGATCGGAAGGAACATAATCCAAAGTCCGAAATCTAAAAGGACAACGCTCTGTTTCAAAGTACGGAACCTGTGAAGAGGTTTCTTAACTTTTACGATTAATCATGTGTGACGATCCGTGAGAAAGACGTAACATACCTCCAGCTTCACGTGGACGTCGGAACCGTAACTGGTGAGCGGTGCGACATCCAGGCGAAGTACAGGTTCGGCCTGTACCAGATTAGTGGTGGCTAGTGGCGGAAACAGGGCTGCCAGCATCCACCAGTCAGAGTACACCACGGACAGCGAGGAGACCACGGAAAGGCAGAGAAGCACCAGCACCAGGATGCACATGAGCTCCTTGGAGGAACGCTGGCTCCTGGAACTCTTGCGGTCCTCTTCTGAGGACAGGTTCTCAGACTCTGTATCCTGACAGGGGTAACGAACCCTTTAGACTCTAGAAATCATTTGAGCTCCTCACCCTTAAGACTATATTAAATTAGTGTCATGATAGCCACTTAAGAAAACATTGGCCTTTCGATACATATGTGTAGCTCGATATCCAATTCACTGATTTCAATCCGAAGAATCTTCTTCCAAGCAGGCTCTAAAGACCTGCCTTCGTCGTGGATAACAGAGGCAAGAACCTAGGAACACCCTAGATGATTCTATCTGTTGTCAGTTCCCTTGCGGCAGGAGTCGACTGGAGAATGGACGCCGCAGAATGCACCTCCTCCGCGCTTCTGTGGTGACGTATTCAATTGGATTTGAAAGTGGGCGTCAATCAGTCAGTCGGTCGGTTGGTCGGTGGGTTGGTCGGTCGGTTGATCCATGAGTAATATATATGTCCATCGTAATATAGCAGAGAACACAAACAGGAAAAGTTCCCACTTGTGGTGACACAGATATATCCCCCGTCCCGTAGTAGCGGTCGCGCGCTATTGTCGCGGCGTTATGCGCGCCCCAATTCGGAAGGTTTGTGGGGAAGGCACTCACGACACCACAGCTGGCTCTCGCGCCTCAGCGGTGACGCCCCAGCGGTTACCTTCTCAAAACTGGAGAGACGCCAACTTCACCAGCCATGTCGAGACTGCTCCTGCCGAGAGTTTTCTGTCCCTTTGCGGGAAGATGTACACGTGGGCGGATTCTGTCCCCCAGTGGTACCGCTGCCGTCACCGATTCGTCCGGTCGCCGTGAGCGACGGACCACAGCGAGCCATGGCCGCGTAATCACATGAGGTGAGCTGAACGTTCCTCTCTCTCCTTCCACGCGCGTTCCTCGTCTGGTTGTTTTTCACCACTACTTGAGGGGAACATTCGCTAGCTTCAGTGGTTTGTTGTGTTCTTGCTTGCAACCTGCTAGAGGGAAAGAAACGCTCTTTCCAGTACAAGACTCGTGGTTGTCCGAACACGTCGTGGAGGATACTAATCGCACCGCTGGTTGGGGAAAAACAGCTGCGACTGTTAAAGCTAGAACGCAGGTGCTACAAGGCGACTGCCCCCCCCTAACCCACTGAGCGTTATTAAGGAGTAAGCCCTATAGCGGTGGCGATCGTACTCCTGGTTTCAGGGTTTGTTTCTGGGCCCTATGAGGCAAAATAAGATCTGCACACAGAATTCAGCGAGATAAATAAAATGTGAATAATTAAGGAATGGTACAGCCTTCACTTTCATCTTCACTGCGCAAAGCGTTTGAATGTGTGCAAATAAACTAGCAATTTGTCCTTTTTGCATTTCGCTGTTAACAGGGCTTAGATGACTGTGTCGTCGATGGTATATTTCTGCTGAAACAAAACTAGAGCCACTGAATAACTTCGGAACGTCGTTATTGTAAGTGACGAAAAGTTCTGCGTAGCCGGCACAGCTAACTTCGGATATAACGGGGACGGACACTAAGAATAAACGGGAAACACTAATTCTTGTAACTCTTTTAAGCAACGTCTTGCGCATGTATGCAGGTCCTAGAGGAAAGTCCAGAGACTTTGGACCCGCCGCTTTATGGGGTTTGATTGCAAAGCATAGTGTTTGCTGTTGAGGACACACTGTCGCGATTTGAGGCAACACTGTCGAGTCCGCGTGTTTGAGCAATTTTTTGTGCTCGATACGGTCGCTGATGTGCAGGGCCCTGGTAGGGGCAGGGCAGGGTGGAATGCGCTCGAGTTGCGCCGCCCAGTCAACGAGTTCATGCTCGCTGACGATTGTGAGCTCCTGTATGGCGGTGTCCTTGTGTGGACGTGGCGTCGCGGATTATCATCGAGCAGGTTAGACAGGGCGTATGATCCGACGTGCCTTTCGAGAACAGGCCTTTCGAGGCTAACGTAATGACGCTGCCATCCTCGCCGGTATACATACCAGACCATCGCCCCTTTCTTCTGTCACTCGGGGTTCCGGCGGCTGCAGTATCTCCTCACAGAACATGGCGTTTGAATGTGCGCACCCTTAACGACGACAACATGAGAAAAGGACTAATGCGGGCCTTGCGTTTTTTGGTTGTTGGGGCCGTCTGACGGAGCAGTGGCGTCACCGTTGCGACGCTTCTGGTCGAGCCCTTAGGGCTCGCGTCTCAGCTGAGGTGCGTGTAGTGACGGAGAAGCTGCGTATAGCTCAGCGCACCCCGTCGCCATCATCGCTTATGTGCGCATGGAAAGAGGAGCTTTCGGAGCGTCTACAGCGTCTTTTACGATCATCCTCTTTGGCAGCGGCTGCATGGCATTGTCGACGCATTCCAATTGCTCATCCTGGGGGGCTTCGGTTTGCACGCCAGGTGATGTTGTGCCCTCAAGGTGCCCTGCTTTTACATCTTCCGCCAGAGCTGTGGCCCAGCCAGTTGGCAGGAATTTCAGTGCGTTTTTCGTCCATTTCCGGGATATTGCTCAGTCGCTCCTTCTGGTTGACCGCGATGACGTTTACGCACACCCTTTTTTGCAGGCTTGCCGCAGGCTGGCGCTGAACTTCATGACGGACTTATGGCTCCGCCAACACAAGGTGAAATCAAGGTGTTCGATTCCATGAAACGAGGCTCAGCGCCTGGGCCAGATGGTCTTCTTATGGTGTTCTACTTACAATTCTGGCATATTGTAGGCCCCATTTTCACGCAAGTGTGAAAACTCTGTTTCATGTCTTTCCCGATTGATTTTAAAGAGGAAGCATTGTCCTGTTTCCTAAAAAGTCTCCTTTCTAGACATGTCCGGCAGATTGGCGCCTTATCACCTTACTAAATTCAGATTATAAAGTATTAGTAAAATTACTCATTCGCCGTTTACGGTCTGTTCTCCCGTCCCTCATTTCCTGCCGCCTGGTTTGCTCCATCCCAGGTCGTGAAATACATAGTTTATCTTCCGTAAAGCGAGATATCCTATAGTATTCTATACGGCGGCGCGCACAGTGTCTTCTTGTTTCCCTCGATCAAGAGAAGGCGTTCGACTTTTTAGAGCATCAGTATATTTACGGTACACTTAATGCTTTCGGTTCCCCACCTTATTTCGTGCTTCTCATTAAGAGATGTACAGAGACATATCAAGCACTCTGCTCCTCGGTGGCTGGGAAAGTACCGCATTTGATGTTAGCCGCGGCGTCCGTCAAGGTTGTCTGCTCCCCCCTCCCCCTCTTTTGATTGTCTTAGCATTAGAGCCTTTCCTCCTGGCAGTCAATCACCACTCTCTTATTAGAGGGCTGGCGTTGCCATGCAGAGAGGAAGTACGTGTCACTGCTTAAGCAGATCACATCACACTCTACTTAGCTGATGAACGCAGCCTGCTCGAAGCTTTAGCGTTTTTCGTGAGTGCGCCTCTTTGTCGGGGGCTGCTCTTTATTATTCGAAAGTCATTACTTTTTTGTGGGGTCTCCTCAGAAGACGTATTACATGTGCGATACCTGTGCAGTGGTGTTTTTTTTTAATTGGTTTTTGGGGAAAGGAAATGGCGCAGTATCTGTCTCATATATCGTTGGACACGTGAACCGTGCCGTAAGGGAAGGGATAAAGGAGGGAGTGAAAGAACAAAGGAAGAAAGAGCTAGGTGCCCGTAGTGGAGGGCTCCGGAATAATTTCGACCACCTAGGGATCTTTAACGTGCACTGACATCGCACAGCACACGGGCGCCTTAGCGTTTTTCCTCCATAAAAACGCAGCCGCCGCGGTCGGGCAGTGGTGTGCGCAGATGCGCATTTTAGGCGTGACCTACGACTGTGCTGGAATATGGGATGGTATGTGGTCTTCAGTCGTAGAGGGCATTAAAGCTCGTGTGCGGAGGACGCAGACATTTGACCTGCCTCTGCTTGAGAGGCGCTACCTGGTTCAGTCGGTTGTGCTGGGTGCCTTCTGGTACCTTGGTCACATTGTTAAACCACCCCTGCGCGTCATATGGCGGGTGCAGACTACAGTTTTTTTCTTTTTTTGGTCGGGTGGAACCGAGCTTGTGGCTCGTGCTGTTCTTGGACAACCACGGGAAGAGGCGGTTTTGCCTTTTCAAATTTGTCCATCACATCCTCGTTGTTAGCTTTGAAGTGCATTTTGCCTATCCTGCTGGGGTACGCGTCTCCGGTGCGAAACATAGCGCGGAACTTTTTGGGCCCTTTTAGCTTTTTGAATCTCTCGGCCACTGTTAATCCTGGACCTCAATCAGAGCAGCCTACCGCTTTCTATGCTACATTGGCCTTTTTCAGACATGTAAGCGCAGTAGCACCTGATGTCAACATCGTTGCAGACCGTGTGGTGGACATTATGGGCTCGCTGTTGTGCCGGCGGCTCACCGCTCACCGATTCGCCGCGTTCAATGGGCGCACATAGCGTCGACGCTTCTCCCAGACCATCTACGCTACTTAGTTTGGAAACTTGGTTGGGCAGCGCTGCCTACTTGTGATCGGCTAGAGTGGTGGGGTGTTTTACGCTCCAGTACCTTTCCGAATTGCCCGCTTCCGGAATCTAATCGCCACGCTACAGTCACCTGTGTAGTAGCGCGTGTCTTTTGGCACGCGGTTCATGCGGGATTCCGTGGGCAGGACATTTCGAGCTTTGTCTCCCGCGGCCGCTTCCCCAGCGGGCGTTTTGCTCGCCTGTTAATTGTGCCGGGTTTTTTAGTTTATAGCGCAGTCGACGCACCGCGGTCGTTGGTGGCTTTCGACGCCGCGCTGTGTGGCCAATATTTGGCCGTCTTCGAAGTGAGCTGATCAGTTTCTTGTAAGATAAACCCTTTTTCTTGGGAGAGGAAGACTTCGTCCTGGCAGTGGTCGTGGCCATTCATTTCTGTTAACAACGATTGTCTTGTTCGGGCCTCTAGACCAAACTGGCGCGAAGGTTGTTTTTTTCTGTGTCAGATTATTGCTGTTTCACTTAGGTATGCTATCCTGTCTTAAATCGCTCACGAGAAATTTCTGTTAGTTGCTCAAAGATGCTTATGGTACCTCTTAAATTGGCTCGCCTTACATGCTTAGTGTCATATCTACTTGTGAATGTTAATGTATCCGGTAACCTTGGCATGTGTACAAAAGGAAATAAATTTTTTTCCAATCGAAAACACCGGACCATGGCAGCCATATTTCTTCCAAGCCCGGCGGCGCGGGGAAAAGGAGCGCGGTACTCTGAAGGAAAACAACGTATTACAGGTGCATTCTTCTGTATGAGCCATGCGCATGCACTGCAGAGTGCACCCGCATAAGAGGTTACTCTATGCTATACTATGTAGCGTCATCTAGGAAGAGCATAGTAAAGCAGATATTTCAGCCTTTTAAAAAGCTAAATTCTCTCGAAAAATAACGCAACGTAAAGGGTAACGCAAGCGTGAAGGGGAGGTAACTTATTTGCGTGGGGTCAATTACTGGTCGCTGGTAGGAAATACATAAGAAGACTGAAAAAAAGTTTTCTAGACAATTCTATAAATCACATCATCAAAAAGAGAACAGAACCGAAGACCGTGCACCGGCGAATCACAAGTTGTCGTGCAGATAGCAAAATATATTGATTGCGCAAGCCGTAGTGCACAGAGCGTTACTCCTGTATACTAAGGCAAGAGAAGTGATCAAACGAGGTTATAGATCAAAGGAGGTTCGCGTGGAAGCTCTTACCGGATGAAGCATGGGAGGCGGGGCCAACATTATTCTGACCGCCGGCTTTCAACGAGTCGACCTGTGTGGCAAAAAGTGTAAAAGCTTTCCTGCCGTTAAGACACGGGCACTGCGAGCAAGCTGAAAAACCCGACCCCGAGGCTTCTTCTTCCTTTGTAGCACACCGTAGAGGCCTACCAAAAGCACCAAGGCATGTCCAGAATAGATAATTCAAAGACTAAGCTCTTGGAGAATATGATGTCCAGGCCGCACTTGCAAGTGGCGATAACGATCACCGACAGGGTTAATAGTGCAATTCAATCCAATGGGCTTGCAAGATGAGAGGTCTCGCCTGCATTTTCATTAAGGCTCAATCAAGTATTCCCATCATCATCAGCATCATCATTTCTTCTTCACCTGCTGCCTGTTTTGTCATCGCCAACAAACCAATTTCTTAGAAGCATGGAGTGATTATACTAATAGTAGAGGAAAAGCGGCGCATTCAGCGCATTTGGCCATCTTCCAACTGTTTTGTCACTTGACTGAGCGTTCGAGTCTTTCCAACTGTTTTGTCACGTGACTGAGCGTTCGAGTCTTGCAAAATTACTCTCTTCCTGCCAGACGGTATGTACCGCCCACTGAAAGCTCGTATCCAATGTAAGGCTGCTGTCAGTGGATGGTTTCTTGGTCCAGTAGGAATACGAAGGCAATTATTTTAGTAATCCTCAAACTGAATGATCTGCACACAGCGTTAGCCGTGTATCAGTCAAGAGCAGAAGCCTGAACAGCGTCGAAACAGTCAATGAATCTCAGAATATCTCTTTTTGATGTACGGTACACGGGCGCGCGTTATCAATAGAAGATCGCGTCCGCTACGTGAACAATGAATCCGACTTACTACAAGCTCTGCCTGCACTAACTGCAACTTCCCGATGACGCTGATAGCCGAAATACTGTGGCAAGCCGCATCCACCATTCGTTTCGCGATCGAAAAAAAAAAGGCAGGGTGTTTTTTGCTAGCGTAGGACGAGCCCGCGATGTGGTCACACCGGCGATATGAATTTTCTGCCGACCAGGCACGCATTTCCACATCAACGCTTTATGATCATCATCAGCAGCAGCACCAGCAGCAGCCTGACCACACGCACTGCAGGGCAAAGCTCTCTTCCATGTCTCTCAAATTCACCCTATCCTTCTCTCAAATTAACACTGTCAAACTTCTTGATCTCATCCGCCCACCTAACTTCCTGCATCCCCCCGCTACGCTTGCCTCCTCCTGGAATCCAATCCGTTACCCTTAAGGGTCAGCAGTTAACTTACCTTAGAACTCCACGCCATGCCCAAGCCAATTTCTTCCTCTTGATTTCGACCAAGATGTCATTAATCCGCGTTTGTACCTTCACCCGTGTGCTGTGCGATGTTAGAGCACGTTGAAGATCCAAATGTGGTCGAAATTATTCCGGAGCCCTCCACTATGGCACCTCTTTCTTCCTTTCATCTTTCACTCCCTCCTTTATTCCTTTCCTTAGGGCGCGGTTCAGGTGTCCGCCGATTTGTGAGACAAATACTGCGCAATTTTCTTTCCCCAAAAAACCAATTCTCTTTCTTATTTTCTCGCACCCACTCTGCCCGCTTTTGGCCTCTATAACCTATCGCTTTTCTTTCCGAAGCTCGCTGTGTTGGTCTTAGCTTAAGCTGAACCCTTTTAGTTAGCCTCCACGTTTCTGCCGCGTAGATGAGTACCGGCGAGATATAGCTGTTGTATACTTTTCTCCTGAGGGATATTCGTAAACTGCCAATCATGATCTGAGCTAACGTGTCATATGCGCTCCACCCCATTCTTATTCTTGTTATTTCCCTTTCGTGATACAGATCAGCGGTCACTACTTTCCCTAAGCGAACGTATTCCCTTACCACTTCCAGCCCATCGCTGCCAATAGTGAACTGCCGTTCCCTTGCTAGACCGCTGAAGATTACTTTGGTTTTCTTCGTGTTAATTTTAGACCCACAGTTCATACTGTGCCTGTGTAACTGATCATGATTTGCTGTACATGTCTTATACCCCTGTCATACGGGCACTTTCGATCCTCATTGAGCTCGATCTGCATCGAGATTTTCGAGCACGCTCGAAACATCCGGTGCTACACGGGGATTTTCAATGCTCGTTGAGAAGTTTCCCTCATGTGTGTTAGGTGGCGCCAAATGTTCCGCCGACAGCCATAACATGGCGAAGTCCGGCAACATTGTGCAGTCGGGGGCAGCGGCAGCCAAATCCGTAGCCAAATCGGTACATTGCGTATCTGCGCCAGGTTTTTGTGGCGCACCTCTGCTGCTGTGCGATGCAACCCAAGGGCCCGCAACGCCTCCGCGATTTCTGCATAGACTGCGGCGTTTCTCTTCTGGCGCCGCAAATTATTTAGGTGGTCCTGCCAACAGTGGATGAGAGCGGCTGTCTCGCGCTCGCTCCACAGTTTCCGCGCCGACGAACAGGAGGACTCCATCTTTGTTTACAGTGATGGCGAAGCTTGGAGCGTGGTGTAGAGATTATTTTCAAAATGTTTGCATATAAGCAGGCATAGTACCTGAAAAATGTTCTGTATTACATTTTAATCAATTACAACAACAACAATTGCGGTTTGGTTTTGTTAACTTGTGTTTATTTTTATAGCTTCATGAGAGCGAGAGTGTTCTCCATTGCGCTTGGAACCTCAAGCACTCTTGAGGAATCGGCATCGAGTCAAGCAGGATCGAGCTCGATTGCGCTTGAAAGTGGCCGTGTGACAACCGTCGATCTGCATTGAGTTCGATGAGCATTGACTTAGTGAGGATCGAAAGCGCCCGTGTGACAGGGGTATTAAGTGACTTGGCAAAGCAATGTCATCAGCGAATCGCAGATTATGTAGGTATTTACCAGGAACTGTTATCCCCAACTGTTCTCATTTAATGCCTCGGAATACCGTCTGTAAACAGCCGGTGAATAGCATTACCGAGATCGTGCCTCCTTCCTGATGCCCTTCCTTATTAGAATTTCATTTCTAATTTTGTGGAGGACTATAGTAGCAGTGTAGTCGTTATAGATATCGTCCAGTATTTTCATCTATGACTCTTCTGCGCCTTGATTCCGCAGTGCCTGCATGACTGCTGAGGCTTCCACTGAGTGAAATGCTTTCTCTTAATCAATGAAGGCTATATATAGGGGTCGGTTATATTCTGCGTAATTATCTGTCACCTGACTGATAGTGTAAATATGGTCTATTGAGGCTTATCATTTACGGAATCCGACTTGATCGTTTGGTTGATTGAAGTCTAAGGTCGTCCTGTGTCTATTTGCGATTACCTTCGCAAATACCTTGTACACAACGGACAGTAAGCTGATCGCTCTGTAATTTTTCAAATCTTAGACGTCTCCGTTCATATGAATTAAAATTGTTAGCGTTCTTTCCGAGCTTCTGGTACGCGCGAGGTCATAAGGCATTGCGCATGCAGGGTGGCTAGTTTTTCTAACACATTCTCCCCTCTGTCCTTCAACAGATCTGTTGTTGCCTGATCCTCACCAGATGCTTTCTCCCTTTGCATTGCTGATGAGGCTTTCTTTACTTCCTCTTTCGTTACTGACGGGATGACGCATTTATATAGGCTACTGTCTCTCTCATTAAACTCTTGAAACTAAAATCCGTGAATCAGTCGTGTCTATCACGTGGTTTAAGAGATATTACTGAGAAGGCTTCGAAACGTCGGCGTTAGACAGAACTCGCTACCTTTACGTGCTTGCGTTTTCCGGATGTAAAAGTAATTTTTTCCCGGTGTAGTTTTGTTGGTTTGGCGTAAGCTACAAACTGGAGCATTCCCAAACCCCCAGCTTTATAACAAGTAGCACTAGGAGATTTGCAGCCGAAGATGAAAGCATTGCAAGAGCATAGCGGACATGATCCATATGATAAGACGTGTCCTAGCTTTGGAGAACCTGACAGAACAGATGAGTCGTGGGAGGCGCTGCTTCTCGAACAGAAAGAACAAGGACAACTCAAAGTCATCCGTCTCGCCGTGACAGTTGCTGGGATCCAGGAGATCCCGGTCGGCAGCTGAGGGGGAGGACATGACTGGGACTGAGCTGCGCCTCAGATCCCCGTCACCGTTTTGACGGGTCGCAATAAATGTTATTTCTCTCTCTCTCTTTCACTCTGGACACCGCATTAGGTTTGAGCGCTGGTGCAAGGTCTCGGAAAGAAATGGAAGAATTTTTACGTGCCTTCCATGAGTTTTTGTTTATTTTTATTTAATTTTTCTTTATTTATTTATTTAACCTGATGGCCTTTAGGCGTTCCAAGGGCGAGTGGCAGTAACATACAAGTACAAACCACAAAAAACAACCGCTAAGAAACTAAACATATAGTTACAGGCACACATTTACATAAAATGAATAGCAGCATTACGAAAGGGAGTAGTATCAGTAATTGCAGCAATATCGTGGGGAAGTTGATTTTAACTGATACAAGTTCTTGATATGAATGAATCGTGAAAACATCCTGTGCGACAAGAAAGGATCTAAATTTTGGTGCGGCGATCAATGTGCACTGAAAATTACAATGATCGTTTTAATAACTTTGCCTTAAGATAAGGAATATGATCAGTTTTGTGAAAAGTGCATAATGAAGCTATTGACCCGCAATGGGAAAGAAACGGGAGGAAAAAGTTAGCGTTCATGCCACTTTCATTTCATTTAATTTATTTGCTCTGAGGGCCGATCGGCGTTGCAGAGAGGAGTTGGTGACTAACAAAAATAGACGTGCAATAGGCAGAATAATTAAGATGATTATAGACGGCAGACTTGAAGGCGTCGGGTGCGGGGTTGGACCTGACGGAGGTGGGAAGGTGGTTCCAATCCGTGGTAGTGTTTGGAAGAAATGAGTAGAAATAAAGATGAGTCCTGCAGCTTGGTCGCCAACTTTGAAACAGTGGTCTATGCGTACGAAAACTACGTAGGGATAAGAAAAAGCGATTGAGTTAGGTATTTGTTGGTATTCAGAAATATAATTCCTGAAGAAGACATAAAACGGCGGCATGATGAGGGATCAGGAAGATTCAATGAGTTGGTCATAAGCGTTACACTGACTGAACGTGAGTAACTAGAAAGTGTAATACGAGAATAGCGAATTTTGATGGATTCGAGGGTTTGTATGAATGATTTGGTGCATTGATCCCAGACAGAACAGGCATACTCTAGCTTCGGCCGGGATAAGATACCTACATAGAAGCAGTTTTAGGGACACAGGAGCGAGGAAAAATTACGGCGAAGGAAACCAAGTGTTCGGCTAGGATTATCAGTAATATGCTCAATGTGCGTTTTCCTTGATAGGTTGGAGGAAACATATTCGCCATGGCACTGAATCAGACGCAAATGGATCAGAACCGGATTTAAATAAGAGTTACATAGTAAATACGTGCATGAAGACTGGTTAAACGTACGCGTTATTCTCATCCATTTGCACTTACCAACGTTTAGCTTCATAGACCACGTGTGACGCCAGAGATGTTATCAAGATCAGATTGAAGAGTGACTGTATCACAAGGGTTAGATATTTGTCTATATAATACACAATCATCAGCCTAAAGTTAAATTCGAGGTTAAGTTGAATCAGAGAGGTCGGTAATATAAATTAGGAAACGGATATGACCTAGTACGGATCCTTGAGAAACCCCGGATGCTACAGGACGTACAGGTGAGTCAGAGCCATTGATTGTAACGTACCGGCTATTGTCCTGCAAAAAAAAAAAAACACTCATTCTATTTCATAAGGTTAGTACCAAGATTTAGTTTGCGAAGCTTGAAAGGTAGCAGTTTATGTGAAACAGTATCAAATGCCTTCGCAAAATCGATAAACATGCAATCCACAAATGATGGAGAATACTGAATGGAAAAGAAATCATTGCTAACAGCGAGCAGTGGAGGTTCGCAGGAATGGTGTTTGCGAAAGCCGTGCTGATGAGGGGTGAAGAAACAGTTAAATTCAAGATGAGACATTAGGCTAGAATATATTATGTGTTCAAGTAGTTTGCACGGAAATCACGTTAATTGGATTGGTCTGAGGTCGTGGACGTCGCCAGATTTATGCACCGGAACGACCTTGCAGTCGTCGGGCAACTTGGCGCTGTGCAATGACTTCGAAAAGACGTACGACAACATTATTGATGAGTAAGTCTGGATGCTTTTCAGAAACTTGTAGCTAATAGCATCGGCACTAGCTGACGATGAAATATTCGAAACTTTAATGAGTTTAGAAAAGCCTAGGACAGGATCCATTCGTAAGATGTCTTGTGCAGAAATATTAGAAAAAGTTACTGGCGCAGCATGTCAACAGGATGATGAAAATGTGTTATTTTGTAGTATGCAGCACTATCTGCAACAAAAAATTCTTTATCATCCTTTAAGCGAACTTCTTTTGCTTCGCACATGCCGATAACGCTCTAAAACTTGAGTGGGTTTGAAGTAAGTATAGAAGGAAGGGTTCTATGATTATAATCGTATTTGGCAAGAACGATGGCATTTTTATACTACACTGCGGTCGATTGATAAGCTAGCCTTTCTGGGTCATTGCGAAGTTTCTCACAATGATGAAACATGCGTTTTTTCCTAACTTAATCGGCGTTTTAAGGATAGGTTAAACCAGGGCGTACGTCTCTAGCTATTTATTAGCCGCTGAGGAATATATTTTTCTATGAGCGGTTTGACCTGCGTCTAAAATAACCACCAGTTCTCATGAATTGTGCGTTCCCAGAACTGCGGAAAGAATGTGTCAGCAAACTTTTCCAAAGCAATATTCATAGCTTGAAACTGCCTTCTTGTAATCGCGGATTATCTTTGACTGTATTGAAGGGCGGCTTGTGCATGATGGCCTAGTGAAAGGGATTGGGAAGTAGTCGCTTAGAGCTGGCAGTAGAGTTAGGGAAGGCACGGAATCGGGACAGTTTCTGAACCCAAGGTCAAGCACGTTTGCAGATGAGGGGGTAACGCGAGGGTAACCAAGGAGGACTGCGAGGCGACCTTGCTCGGCTACCACTGCTTACAGGCCCCACTGGCTGGTCCAAGCGTACCTCCTGTCCCTTGTATATATATCACCGGCTGGGGCATTTTATTTTTCAATCTTTTTTCCTGCCCTACCATAATATTTGTCCCTTGTATAGTACGGGCAGGGACACTTTGTTTTTCGTTATTTTTAACGTCCCACGATAATTTTTGTCTCTTGTGCAGGTAATAAATGTTTTCACCACCACCTTAACATAAGCTTGGCACTGGATCCCCTTTCCACTCAATCGATGGCTGGCGGCAGCGGCACTGATGTCACGGGACATAAAAGGGCTTGTGTCCCTGCTTATCGCGACCGCGTTGTCTTGGGCGCGCCGGCCGACGCGAACAGCAGAACAGAGCGTCCGGAAGAGACAGGGCGGCTCCTTGAGCAAGGTCTCCGCGATGTCATCGAAAAGAGCTGCCGGAGAGGATTAATAGGCCGATAGTGCTCGAACACCGGTCCAGAAAAAACTGACGAGTGGGAAAACAACACGCACAGGAAATGGGGGAAGGCAAAACCGGACTGCAGGGGCTGAATTAGCAGCTTAATTTACGTAAAAGTGCACGAATATGAAGCTGTTGTTCTTAATGAAGTACCAAGTTGAAAAGGCAGCGTTTAACCAACAAAACATAAACGCGACGTATATAAGATGGCGTAGCGGATTGTTAAGCGTATATTTCGGCCATATGAAGTTTTTTAACGTCTAGTTGTTCCGCGCAGCACGCGGCCATTTTGTATTTCGGCGCGCTGGCAACGTTGCCGTCACGGAGGGTTCGATCGCAAGACCTTGGGCTGAGGAGCGAACGCTATAGCCATTCGGCCACCAATGCGGGTCACAAAGCGAGTAAAAGAGAGAAATGCGACTACCAGAAGTGCACGAGAGAAGTGTACAAAAAAAAGATACGTACTCCATGCTTCGCTCATGAAACGAATTTTTTGGCGTGTTCAAATATCATGCTCGTGAACGGCGCTCCCTTCCCTTACAAAGACAGCTGTTACAGGTTCCTTCCCTGTTATTGTCGTCGTTGTCGTAGGAGAAGTAGTAACAGTCGGCGTAATATAAGGCAGTAACCATACAGAAGGAGGAGGAGGAAGAGCGGAGAAACGCGCAGTCCGAGGGTGGCTGTGATGGAAGGAGTGGCTGGACAGCTGTCGTAGAAATAGGAGGACTACCATGGAAGCAGGTAAATCAGCGATAGGTGTAACCAAAGGATGATTACCGAGACGCCACTTGGAGGGCAGCTACCGGGGAAGGAGGAGGGTATGTAGACAGTACAGCGCTTGTCTGTATGGCTTGGTATGGGTATGTCATCCGCGAAACGTGCCGCCCGAGGACATAGAGTGTCTTACTGTTGACTAGAGGGAAAGCGGCAGGCCCTGCACTTTATCCGTCATCGACGCCCGAGGCATGCCGGGAGGATAGCGGCTTCGGACGGACATTGCTTACCTGTTGAGTGCATTACGGATTGGAGTTTTCGGTTGTTCAGTTTACTTTTCACCGACGTTTTGTTCGCTTTGTGGTTGTGTGGTTATCTACCTATACCCACGGTTCATTGGAGATCTGAAGCATCCGAAGGCGCTCGAAGTCAGCTGAGCACATGGTCTGATGCCAGTTAGGACTGAAGTCCGTTGGCCACATCGCCCGGAGTCATTTACGCAGCAAGCAGTTGGATTGTCCAGCCGATGCCTGTGCTACCTGTGTTGAAAGATGAAAGAAGGAAAGAAAGTTTTTTTTGGAAATTGAGAACTCAACAGCCTGCAGTTGTGACCACTCTGCACACTTATTGCAGGAGTCTCGGATACATTTATCCTTTAAAAGCGCGATGTACTTCGAGAAGCGCAACCTAGATTAGCCGTACTCACTGAGGACTGCGTTGTTTCAGGTCAAGGACTGGTGCTGGCATGCAGGAACGGCTTCCACTTCCTGAATAATTTCGCACACATACCGGCACGATGCACATGTTAGCTTCAAGACGACCATCACTTGTGTTGGGACAGGCTTCCGCGTCATAATTCTTGTTTTTCTTGGCAATATCTGCAAGCGTTGCGCCAGGACATGATGAGCGCTGGCACTTAGCATGTTCAGATACGGTACGGGAGCGCAATTTTCATATTTGGCGGAAAAAAAGGTGACGCTTGAAACGCTCTAAAACTAGAAAGTTGTGTGTCGAAGAGTCCGCCCTCTGCTCTAGAGAAAACGCGCATTGCAGCCGCCTAGTGACTACACGGTGTGCACTTTTCAAAAGGACCGGGAGAAAACGTCAACTCATAGCACACTCGAAAAGCTTGAAAACCAGGAGCTGCTGCACCAAAAATTGTCTTCTACGCTTCTGAAAGCATGCATTGCAACTGCGCATTGGTTCTCAGTGCACCTAACACGCTGTGAGCGGCTAGTTGGGAGCCCATGTTGTAGCCGCCACAGTGCCAAACATTTGTCGAACAAAACGCACAGTTGACCGTGAAATGGGATTTATGGCTATTAGAGGGCAGACAATAACGTCGGGGAACGGAGGAATACTAGTAAGTCATCAAGAAATGTGCTCTTGTGCGTGGCGCATCAATGTAACATGCGAGGTCCGCAAAGACTTGCTGTCCGTGTTGGTAATTTCGCCGCTTTCGGGCGTTTTGCCTGTTCGCATAGTTTTTGTATAAACTTTATCAGAATGATATGTGCTCGAAATTTACCCTCTTCAGATACTGGGGTGCCCAGTGAAATGCATAAACACTGCTGCGAGCTTTTTTGCCGTAACGATAGAAGCAGAGGCGCAGAACGAGCTTAGTGGTGTGCCAAATGGCGGTGCCAACTATATCGGTTTGTTAAAGGGGGCGAAATAACTGTTCATTTCACAAAGCACCTGGTGTCCTTTATTGATTGGCGCTGTTTGACGAAAGCCGTGGCACACCTGCTTTGATGGGCCGCCAAGAGCGCTCGGAATATAATTTTTCACCTTTCTGGACAGAAAATACAGAATAGAAGACCATGAAGAATACGAATAATGCGCCACGAGGGTGCGGCAGGTCGCAGTCGACGCGAGCGCGTGGTCTAAGTGCTTCCTTGGTTTTTGTTTTTGCCATTGGTTAGGAAACACTTCAAAAACTGTCCCCACCACTTTCAAGCATCGCGGGCTTTTTCGAATATATGACATGACGTTGTGGGCACTCGGGAGCATAAAATAAAACAAGAACTTCGGCAAAAAAAGGCCGAAGGAGTGAATTGAAGCGGCAAATACAGTCAGGCTACGCCGCGCCACCACGCGCCGACAGCTGTGACAGTGGCTGCGAGGGCGGCTGCGAGGGAGGGCATCACAGCGACAGCCTCCGGCGCCGAGTCGCTCGGCGGGTGATCGTCAGGCTCTGCGGGCGGCGGCGCCGTCGTCGTGGTCGTCGTGCTCTTGTCTTTGCCCGGCTTGTCACCGGTGACACGGCAGAGGCCCGTCGTCTTGTTGCACTCTGTTCCATCCGGGCAGAGGGAGCAGGGCGGCCCGGGCCAGTACAACATCTTCCCAGGCACGTTGCCGGCCGGCGCATAGTTGCAAACATAGATGAACATCCTGAATGCATCGCGGTCTACATCAGAGTTTTGTGATGCCCCGTTCGGTCTTACTTTGTTTGTCGTGAAACCGCAGCCGACGGCGTAGGAGCGTGCCCAGGCGATCTGGGTAAAGTTTTGGGTTTTCTTCACCTCCTCGTAATTCTCCACTTGTGACGAGGAGTAGCGGTAGTTCTGGTCGAACCAGTCCCGGACAACAAAGTGCCATTTGACGACGAGTCTCTCTGGAAGTAAGGGAGCGCGCTCGCTGAAGATGTTCTGGCCCACACTGCGAAATGTCAGCGTGGTGCGGTCACCGGGACGGTCATGAGTCACGACGCCTTCAACAGTGGAGCAGCGTTCAGCCAGCGCCTGGGCCACCTCGGCCAGCTCTTTGTCCCAGCGCATTTGGAGCATGTTTCCCGCAGCCGGAAAGTCGGCCAGATGTCCCAGAGCCAGCTGGCTGCGGTAGCGGTTGTGCATCCAGATGATGTCGTCGCCCCATTGGCTCGCGTTGTTGGCCGATTCGCAATAATCAAAGTACTTTTTTGAGCAGAGCGTGTGGCTTGGAAACTTGCTGAACGGCTCTCGGCACCTCTGCTGCTGGGCGATGCTAAGAGGCAGCAGCAGTAGAACCGGCAGGGACAGCCGCTCCATCTTCGTCTTCTTCTACTCGTGCAGCTGGGGCACGAGTCGGGGGCAGGGAGCGCGAGAGGTGGACAGGAAAAAAGAAAGACTGGTGCTTTAGCATTGCTAAGCACGAAATAATGTGTGAGAGCGAAGTTTTCTGCTGGTACACACCACCGTCACGCACATGAAAGCGCGACTGAGATTTCCACTGACCCAGGGAGCCAGTTATGCGCGTCTTGAACTTTTTCATCGTGAGTGCCATATTAACTAATGTACGCCGCCGGCCTATGCCCCAGTGTCACGTTTCTGCCGAAATATTGCTAAGGCTAGCGCGTATTGCTCTAGTGCCGTACTTCTGCCGCAACGTTGCCTACGCCAACGCATGCAGCGTACATATCTCTGTCACTACCGCCAAATAGCTCGAAGCGCGGATATTAAATTTGTATTAGTATTAATGGCAGCGGAAGGCGATTTGCAATGCAAAGCTGTTGAGTGCGTTGCCGTCTAACATAAAGTGTGTACAGCTGCGAGTGTAGTCTAGGGCTCATGCGCAGCGGTCTGCGGAGCTGATCAGTTCGCGCCGTCATGGTATCGAATCATAGTCGCGAATATTGATTTTATTTCAATTTCATTAATTACTTTCGCTTGGTATAAAGCCACATACACCGCCAGCATGAAAGTATTCCAACATAAGCTAGGGGTTGACTCATCGGAATAATGCTCTCCCCTAAAAGAACAGAAAAGAAGAGAGAGAGAGTTTATTGGCGAGAAAGGCAGAGAGGTTGGCCCGCGAAAAAAAAAATACCTGGCCTGCTGCTCTTCACTGGGGAAAGGGAAGAGGAGAAAGAAAAGGGGGCACGATGGGGGATGACGGTGATGGGAGGAGGCAGATTAAAAAGAAAAGACAAAAGAAACAAGGCACACATTCTTACATCGAAAACGCGAGGCAAGTCCCGTGGCGCTTAAAAAGCGTGAGAGCGCTCGCGTTGCTTGTACAGTTTTCGAACAATCTGGCCAAGCCCCGAGGATCAAATCCTCCGAGAAGGGCTTGGTGTCAGATTTCAAAGCAAATGCTAGCGTGAGTCTTTCTCGTGCATACGCTTTGCAGGCCACAAAAACATGTTCAACAGTCTCTAGCACGCCACATGTGGTACAGTCCGGGGAACCCGCTTGTCCAATTAAGTGCAAGTACTTGCTCGTGAAAACGACATTTAAACGCAATCTATGGATTATGCATGCAATAGGGCGTGGTATTCCACGAGGAACAGGAAAGGTCATCGCCGGATCTAGCCATTTAAGGCGGATGTGTCGAGTGTCTGGCAGGGCCCAGTATCTAGGCGTCGCACTCCTCATAGATCCCGAAAGGAGACAAGTGGTGTCCGGTCTACAGAACGGCATATCTGTGCGCAGGCCACTTCTGAAGGCGCTCCTTGCTTCAGCGTCGGCGGTCTCATTTACATCGAGTCCTCAGTGTCCAGGGAACCGCGCAACAGCGGCGGCACATAAGCAAGCTCTATTCCGCCGTTGTTGCACCGTTCTCCTACAGAGAATTCATTGCAACTCACCCAAATTTAAGAAAAGGAACTCTCCAGCGAGAGGTATCGAAAACAGCAAAACAGACTAGGCTCTTACCTACCGCAAAAAAAGTAATAAACAAAAGCTATGGCGAGTGGATTAGCAGAGAGACCAGAGTGGACATTTGCGTGGGCCTTTCTTCCCTCGAAATCTCCCTCATACGAGCTGCATACGCAGCTGATGAGACATGCGAAACCACCACTGTAGCCCTGACTGCTCAGCAGGAAAAGGGGCTACTGACATCTAAAAAAAATTAGGCAGTGGCTTAGCTGAGGTATATATATCCCGATGAGATATGCGAAACCACCACTTTGGCCGTGACTGCTCGGCAGGAAAAGGGGCTACTGACATCTAAAAAAATTAGGCAGTGGCTTAGCTCAGGTTAAGCCTGGATATACAAGCAAAAAGCCAGTCGTACCACTACGTCGTACCACGTGGTCGTTGTAACGGCAAGTCTTGGGATTTTCCTCTTCTGACTATCTTGTTTCCTCTTCCTCACTCGCTTGGCTGCTGCTGGATGAAGGTGCGGCCAAGACACGCTTTTCGGCTTTTTTTCCGACGTCGTTTAGCAAGGCGTATAAATATCCCGTTGTTCAGGCGTTTCAGCTGCAAGTTTAGCTTTGGTTTTATCACTTGTTCGCAATTGTGCAGCCAACTCCCAAGCGAGTATTTCTGTATCGGACGAATTTAGTTTCTCAGCTTTTCTGCGTAGGCTAGCAGCAGCCGTACTCTCCTTCCCTTGAATGTTAAGTGCGCACGTCTATTCTCTGGTAAACGCATTATATAGCCTCCTTGCGCATGCACATGACGTACATGTGCAGTAGCGCGCGGCTGCGCCGAAAGGTCAGGCGACAGAGTCGGCGGCGGCAGCGGCGAGGAGCGACCACCTGCGCGGCGCGTGACGTCACTCGTTTTTGCGCATAGGCATAACTCACTAGTTCGGCTCACGCGAAGCTCGGCTCTGAGCCGCTAAGTGAATCTTTTCGCTTCACAAAGATTTGTTTAACCGAGCACATCGTCTTGCATATTCGACTTGCTTATTTTCCAAACGTCTATTTTCCAATTTTTTCTTCGGCAATTTATCACTGTGCTATGGAACACGGGCAAAAGAAAACACGCAAGTCAGGACGGCCGCTTCCGTGTCTTCTAATGTGCGTGTTCTATAGCGCTGCACCAAACAGTCAAAGAAAAACAATGAACCAACTGGCCGAGATAGAGATCTTTTTCAACGTTTTTTCCTTGTAATGAAAGGCCATAATCAGAGGATGCTGGTGCTCCGAGAAATCTCTACGTGCCCACGGCTCCTTGAGTTTGGCCTACTGCCCTTCGCATAACGGTGGGAGCCGTCTCATTAGAAAGAGTTCACTGCCGAGTTAATAGCTTCCATGCGAACGTGCTGTCTGTAGTCATGTATAGTATTGGGCGAACCTATTGTGAACTTTGACTGTAATTTTCTCGCGTGATGGCAGCGCCGAACAAAAAAAAATTACGGAAAACACTGTCGAGACTAAAGTGTGAAACGGCGGAAGCCTGACACCATCGCGTGTTGGGAGACACTGGTTTGGCGAGACGAGGCATCCTTCCCACACGATACCGCAAAGTAAACTGCCGCCACCGCCGCCGCCACACCACACACAAGCAGACGGTCTCCACACGCGTCTCGCGACAGTGACGTCAGGCCACACAGCACCCAATTGGGAGGCCATCTCAAGCGCCTGATGACAGTGACGTCAGGGCGCACCGTCGAACACATGGCCGCCACGCGTGCCGATGTGATGAGCCATCCCGCGCAGCGCCGAACCACCCCGACACCCGCACTTGACGACAGTGACGTCACGCACGCGATCCAATCAGGAGGCGCACACCTGCGCCTAGCGACAGTGACGTCACGACACAGAGGAGACCAATCAGGAGGCCAGAAAGCTGGGACAGTTTCTCCTAACGGCAGATGACCTTTCCCTCTTCTTTCCCCTTCTTTCCCTCCTCCCCGTATGAGAGTCTCTCTCCCCCCCCATATAACCACTTTAGCAGATGATCTTGACAATGAGCCATTAAAGGCTTCCGCCTTAATATGTCGCTCTTCTATTTTCGCGTATGCGTGCGACGTGCACGCAGCGCGAGGCTGCAGTTTCACGAAAACAGGAGCCGTCCCGGCCGCGCAAAGCGTAGGCACGACCTACTGTTGTGTCGTGGAATGCCGCTACTGTTCACGCAACACTAAAGAACGAGATTCGCTCGGGGAACTATACCGATTCCCGGGCAGGCTCTGCGAGAAAGAATGGCGACAGGCATGTGTAACCGCAATATTTTCGACGGTTTTATCTCGCTTGCTGTTGCGGCTGTTGCAGTTGTCTGCATTCTTCCGTCTGTAACAACTCACATAGTAAGTAACCGAGGCCATGCACGCGACGACTGCGAGAAGTATTCGCGAGTAAAATCAACTTTAAACGGCGCTGCGAAGTCTTGAAACATGGCATGAGTGGAGGTCCACGCACAGCTTGTCCCTTATGAATGTATGGGTGTTCCTTGCTTGTGCCGAAATTCTCGCTGTGTCGGGGCTAATCGCGTCTCTGACACTAAGCACTTAATTTTGGCATTCTTTAAGGGCACCAGAGACTTTCAGATCGAATTTGGGGCGACGATGTGGGTGTCGATACTCGCAAATTCGCGCTAACAGACGAACGTTGTTGTTGCCTTCGTGACATGGCACTTACCCACGACGGGGGTTTGGCCAGGGTTCAGTGGGGAGACACCATAGAATACGGTAAACTGGTGCCAAGCTAATGATCTTGCCTTGGGCCGCAAAGACGAACGGAATCTCTCATGGAGAAGACGAAGTGTTTCCGTGTCGCCGGTGTCTGTGAAAACGAAAACCGGTTGGCACCAATTTTATCCATTACCTTGGCGTATTTGCCATTATTGAGCGGGACGGCAACGCCGCACTCACCAGAGGTCACTCCGGTCGTCGCGATTTTTATCTGTCGCGTTTGCTGTCGCTAACTTCTTGGTAGCAGTCGGCAAAGGATCCGTCGAGTCGACGGTATGTTGTGTTCTTTGTTGAGAATAAGCAGCTATATGCGCCGAGAAGGGGCAGCAAAATAAGTCGGGTTGTGAGTTTGCAACGCGATAGCACAACTTTAAACATGCTTTTGTAGAGATTCGTTCTTCTTCATGGATAGAGCTTTCACAGTACATTTTCGCTGAAGTACTCCGACCATATTTAAGCGCGATCTAGCGTGTCGGTTGCTTCACTCGGTGTCGTGATTTCGCATGCACCAACGCTAAATCCGTAATGGTAACCCTTCAGAGAAGCCTAGATTGTGTACGTGGAGTGATATTTGATGCGTGATAGGTGACACTCGCGAAAGTCCTCATGCTGCATTGTCTTTCTTTATCGTTTGTGTATCCATCACCGCTATCGGACACCATCAACTCGTTCCCGAGCGAGGGTCTCGGAAGTTGTCGCTTACGCAGGCATTTTGCTCAGAAGTCCACCAGTAAAGAGGTGTTTACGCTTTACTCGAACAACATATGTCGAAATACATCCCGAGAGAAGCTTAACGAAACAGAAGTCATTGGCTTCATTGTGGGTCAGCGGTGGGGTAGTCTATAGTGTTTGCGTTTCTGAAGCTTCACATATTTTCGGGATGAAATTAAATAACTTTTTTCACCGATTTTGTTTGCCAACCCTTTTATGCAGCTGTCAGATTTGTATGCACTTTGAATTTTTATTGACCGTGAAAACACACAGGTTACATGTCCTGATATTTTGCCGAGGCTGTCTTCAACCATAATTTTATTTTTATGCAATTTCTGCAAATGCTATTGCTCCGTCGTTTTCAGCTTGCAATTTTCACTGTTTTGATGGCTTTTTTTCCAACAGTGCAGCTGAAAAGGCCTGTCAGCCATGCTCAACTACTTCGATGGAGGTGCCTAGGACCAAGCTAAAGAGCTCATACAGAACACTGGAAGACATCTCCAAAAGCATGAATGTGAAATATATAACACGCAAACAGTGGTAAGAGACAAATAGAGTCTGTGACACGCAACATTCTGTAGGTTGGCTCAGATAATGAAGTGTCGCTTTCACTGCAAGCTTTTCATATACATCTGTAGTGCGTGCAAATAGTCCTCAGGAAAAATTCACGTGACATATTTGCAGTCGCGCCCCGCTAATTCGACCCCCGTTAATATGGAAGACTCGAGTTATGGACAGTTCTCCTGAGGAGAAAACTTTTTCAGTGTATTTATGCCGCGTTAATAAGGAAACTTGCTCTGCTGACAATCGACCGTGCGAAAATGCACGGCGCCCATTGGCACCCGTGTATTTTTGTCCCGTTATTATGGTCAGCGATCAGAGGATAATCCCGAGCGCTTCAACCAGATCTTCAGCCCCTTATAATTTGAGTCCAGAACACCTGCGAAAGACAGGCGAATGTGCAAATGCCTCAGCAGTTGAAGGGTGGAGGTTTCTTTCCGCAGCTAAGTGTTGCCTTTCTGTCTGTGTATGGCTTCATGCTTTACAGTGCTAAGGGGCCAGGTCGACGCATCTTACCGTTTGCCTCGCTAGATGACTGTTTGCGAAGAATAATTAGCTGTATGCTCCGTTGAAAACCACATTCAGCATTTGTCGGCAGGGTGAGCACAGAGTTTTGGGATGTAAACAGTCGCGGTAGGAGATACTTCATCACAACAGGACTATCATCCGTATCATGGACCACTGGGCGCTTGAAACGTGCTTCAACATGAACCGTTTGATTTTCAAAATAATGGCGACCAGAATAATGAATCTGAGCTGCTAAGATTGCCTAATTTCTACTTCACCCCCGCCAGTATGCTTAGAAGGAGTCTGTAATGATAAAATGATTTTTTAGAATATTTGTTTTTGTTTTTATGCATAATTCGTTATTACGGACGACTCACTTTATAGGCACATTTGCTCGGGAACCGAAGTGTCTACATTAACGAGGCACGACTGTATTCATTCCTTACTCAAATCCTGAAACTCAAACCTATCTGCACCCTAGCCATTGTTACTTGAACCACGAAAGGTGACTGTGTATCTGTTTCAAACGCAACTGACAAGAAATAGAGCCAAGTACTTGAGACGTGCACAACAGGTATCGCTTCACGCCAGTTCCTTTTAATAGGGTGCTCTACTGATGGTATTGTCCGTTTTTCAAGTACGCGCTGTAAGAGGAGAGAGATGGTTTAGAGACCATGTGCCCAGTGAAGCCACAAAATATATTCCAAAATTATGAAGCATGACTTGAACGGCAGGCAGGTGACGCAGCTCGCTTTAACAGCATATAAAAGAAGCCACTTCGCCGTTTTCAGTTATGATTACTTTTGCTGTATTAGCATGCATCATGATGCTACTGCTTTTCAGGCATTGAAAGACAAGTGATAAGTCATGTCGCAGTTCCCTGAGAAAGCAAGGTGTTGGCAATTCCTAGTTGACACTGGCTTTCACACAGGCAGTTCATAAAGTGTTAAATCATCACTCACCATCCTGTAGTTTAGTATAGCGTGCAGTCACAATGGTAAATGGTGCATAAATTTGCCCTGATGTACAAAAGTTCTAAATTAGGGTTACACTTCACGGAAGATTTAAATTTGTACAGTATACAATGAAATATCACCAGAATGAATGCCTGTGTATCAGTTGAACATTTTCTGGAACCTCATGTTCACCAAACATTGCATCTGGTGACCTTTGTTTTGGTCTCATAACTTAAGAATGACTTATGCTGTCAAGAAGGCTTCATGCGGCTCTACGAAAGCCCATATCATTTTATTTTCACCTAGATTTTAAATCTCATTTGCATATTCAGCCTAATGCTTTCAAACCAGTTGCCGTCTGTTGCTGCGTTGTAATTCATTCATTTGAGGTTTCACAATGTGTGAATATTCCCCAGTGTTGTGTGGATACTGCTGGTGGTGACTGGTATGTATGCTCTACAATTGGCTTTAATAATTGATACTGCATGGCAGGGTTCCCTCCCTGCTGAAAACGAGGAGGAGGTGATGATGTGTTTGGCACAGCTTTGAAAACTTGTGTGTGGTTCTTCTGTGGTTATTATAAACATATTCCATGCATAGTGTCTATGTATAATTAGCCATGGAAAAACAACTAAATATCTTCTCGTTGCAAGCTCATTTTAATGAGGCTGCGGTTGATACAGGAGAACACTGCTGTAAAAATTGAAAATTCGAAAATGGTGTTCACGTGTACATCAGCTCGAAGTGAAAGCATAATGCATGAAGCACAGCTCCAGTGACAGTGCAAAGACTATGTGGGTACACAGCAGCTAATAGCTACTTTAACAAACCTTTCTATGCGTGCTGTCAAGTTTTACATTTTATGCTACCTCCAATGTAGGGCATGGCTTAACACATGCTTTTGAGTTAATCCGCATGGGTCTCATATGTTTTTTTCTCTGATCATACCATTTTATTATTATGCAGAACTCGATCATTGCCGAATTTGCTCCTCTTTACACTAAGGCTAAGAAAGGGGTACACCAAACAAGCGAGGCTAGTGAACGAAGTAATACGAAGAGAAGTATGTTAGATGCTGACACAGCATTATGTGCAGAATACCCCTATCACGGGGACACTGAAAGATCAATGACTTCTTACAAGAATGTGCAAATCTGCTGAAATTCCTGACAGTTTTCTCGGCTAACTTGCTGCTGAGTCTATGTGGCTTATTATAAGGCGAAAGCCTTTAATGGCACATCGTTGTCCGTTAATTTGTCCGCGAAATCTGTCGCTCTATAGCTGTCAGTCAAATGACGTCGACTCGATAAGATGAAAAAATCCTTCTGCGTGGCGGGATTCGAACCACCATCCTTCCGTTCCGCAGCCTAGCATGCTTACGACTACGCTACTTCCTGCCAACCTTTCTTTCTGTCTTTATTGCATATTTTATCAGTTTACATCATATCACAAGCATGTTCGGCGCTTCTCTCTCAATCATCAAGAGCAGACATGCGTTTCACTCACGTGAGAAAATTAAACCTGTTTCAAGGAACACAATTCTCCCTTCAATTCGATAACTTCATCTCCAAAACATAGCTCCGTAAGAGAACTACATACCCGTTGGCAGGAAGTAGCATGTAGAAATCAAACATGCTACTTCCTGCCAAAGGGTACGTAGTTCTCCTACGGGCAGGGACACCTTCTTTTTCGTTCTTTTTACAGTTCCACAATAATTTTTGTCTAGCATAAGGGCACTGAAGAATATTTGTGGAAAGGCTTCGAATCAAACGGATCCCTCCAAAACGCCCTCCAGTGTCTCCAGCATTTAAGATTCAGAAAAAATTGTGTACTTAACTAACATCTTAATCTCGCATCAGTGACACGAGCAGCAACACCGCGCTAAAGGCTTTCGCCTCACCGCACTTAAGGTCAACAATGTGCCCCTCTGAATTTTCAGTGCTTAGCATACTTTACCAGCCAGTTCGGCTGGGTATGAAGGTTAAAATTCCTCTGCATGTGGATGATTCATGTAGACGCACATCAAATCTAGAAAGACGTCCTCTATGTCAACATTGCCTCCTTGCGAGAGAGCAGCGCATACCTTCCTGTGTGCGCGTCTCGCCACTGTATTTGTGGACTTCGCTTCTAGGCGTGCGTCCTTCGCGGACCTTATTTGGAATAAAGGCACCAGAGTAACTGTTGCCTTGTCGGCCGGTCGTCGATTCCTCGCAGTGCACGAAATACAAATACGTTGCCATAAATTTACAGTCCGACGAGCGGCGCCGTATACGCGAACGATGGTGAATCTCGCAGTAATGCGCGCGATCCAATATTGAGCCCGGTGCCCCTGACCAGCTGAGAAAAGAGGCGGCGTAAAAAGCCGACAACCACTTATTGAATAGGAGATATTATATGCTAGGAGACACGAAATCATGCCGCCAGAACTGGCGAAACTAGTACTGTCGGTGTGACTTTTTGCAGTTCACCGGAAAATCTCAATACGGCCAATCCTGCGGCGCCGATCGCTTCAGCACGGTGACGATTAGATGATTGACGAAGTGATGTGTAAATGCGTTGACACGGACTTCGGGACAGTGCAAATATGGATTCCCCTTCGCTCTTTTCGGTCTCTGCGGGTCTATGAGCCTTGTGCTAACGTGCTTCCATTAGGCTGGCGAGGGGTGTCTGCTATTGGACCTCCACTCTCTGTTTCTTGCCTGCACCGCCAAGTGCCGCATGGATTGGAGAATTCGGGAATTGCTCACATTCTCCGCTTTGCGCCTGAGGTTGTGTTAGAAAAATAGAGTTAAGATTTCGTGCCGAGAACAACATTGTGCTTTTATATCCCATATATCATCCGACCAAGTCCTCGCTGCTACTTGAGTATATAATTTACAAATACACGTGTGCCATGGCTGTTTAATAAGTAGTGTAGTGGAGCAACGGGTCCCCCTGCCTTGACATAGAGATTGGAGACGGGCGTGAAGACGAAATATTCCTATATTAAAGTATCAAGGGTTTGCCCGGCGCTGAAGCCAACGGGAATTCGGCACCTGGCGGCGGTGGGTTTCTCACCGGACAATACGGATTCCTATATTGCCTGGACACAGGGTTCATATCATCGTTCAGCACTTGATTTTATCAGATCAGGGCACTTTTTTTCATTTATTTAAGCATCGTACTCATCTCTCATTAAATAACATTTATGCCCTGAGGCAATAAACATCGCTTGAAAAAAAAAAGTATCGAGCGACTGAGAGCGAGAGAGAAGCGGCTCTTGAATAAGGAGCAATGATGATGGTGCCTTCTTCTTCATATTTCGAAAAGTTCCAATATTCTGCCCGACCGACCCTTCATTTTGGGTACCCTTTATTTCAGTATTTTCTTTTTGCTATTCCCACACGTTCCTTTTTTTGGTAATTTCTGTATTTTACTCATTGCCTCGCATAAAAAGAAGCTTGTTTGCTCCCTTACCACCATCAACCCCCTCTGTCACGAAAACTGAGCTCCCCAATTTTTTTAGATCATCCCATGTGCGCCGTTTGCAATTTGTAATGCATGTATTCGGCCCCTGGTTAACGCCAATCACCCTTGAGAGTATGTGCCATTTTATGAGGCCAACAACAACAAATGACCTCAGGTCGCCTCCTAAGGGTGCCGTAGCTGGAAAGGATGTTTGACGATTCTCCTCGGCGGGAATCGTCGGGAGCAAGATAGAGCTTCTTCATCGCGTCCAGAATGGATGTCCTAAGTTCTCGCTAGGAACCAAAGACATCTTGAACTTCGTCCATCGCCAAGAAATACTGATTTTTTCAGACTTCTATAGGGCCGCTTCGCTTTACCTGATCACTGGTGAAGTTCATGAAGTCGCTTATGTACTCCTTAAACCAGCATGACCAAAAAGGTTGAAGCTAGTCTTTCCTCACTTTCCAAAACATTCACTATTGATCTGGATAAATTTATTCAAGGTGACACGGGAAAAGATGGCAGCGGCGTCACTCATCGACCAACAAGAAAACAGACCGGAGACCGCGGGGAAGACTAGCTAGTCTGCATCCTTAAAGACGTGTCAATGGCCGAGGATTGACGGCCACTTTTATATCTGACAGAAGCGTGGTAAGTCCAGTGTTACTGGGTGAACGGTTTCCCAGCGTCTTCCTGAGTGACGTGTGCACTGAACGTGCGGGCCTTTCGTACAATTAGCGGTACGAAGGATCATTCTGGCAGATAAACTTTCACTGGATGTCATGAACCATGAAGGATGTATGAACATCAGGGTGGTGAATCAGTGCTCACAGCATTTGGAACTTGTAACAGCGAAACTCTTTATGATCGAGGCTTTCAAGGAACAAGGAGTGGTAACGGGGGCGCAACAGTGTGAAGAGAGCATATCTTGTCGTGGAAGAGAACCAGCCCCAAGAACAAGTGCGCATAGTAGCAGGAGGGCGAGCAAGCGCTAAGCACATGCGAAGCGTAGGGGGGAGAGGGGAGGGGTCCAGGGTGCGCGGTTTCCGAAAGAAGAAGCCACACATGGGCAGCGCCAGCGAGAACTGGCACCCGAACTGGCACGGCGTAGTCGGGTGAATCTAGAAGCCCGGTTTAGGGATACTAAAGCCATGGTTAAGCGAAGGGCGGAAGATCTCCAGCGAGAGAAGCCAAGTGCGAAATGATTGTGACGGACCCCGAGTCTAAAGCAAGGGAAGTCGAAGCACAACGCTGTTATGAGGCGGGCAATCGAGAGAATAGTGACGACGACGAAGGAACGGCGACCCGGGTTTCCGAGTGGTCGAAGGCTTTCACTTCAGTCACCGTTGTTCTACCAGTGGTGCCAACGGATTGTTCAAGCGGAAATATCTTGACAGGGAATTTGGGCACGGCCGTAAGGTGTGTGATAGACTCAGGTTCGACAGTTACCTGTCTCGGTTGAGTAGTCTGCGCAACGAGGTAGAGCGTTTGTGTGCGATTGAATTGCTCGAGATAGAGTTTCCCGTCGTCGAGCGCGTCCGTCGCGGACTTGAGCGTTTGTAAAAAATGTAAGAACTCTTTGCTTGCCAGGATGACACCACCTTTAAGCTTGACTAACGGCTACAAGTACCACCCGTTTCCCCCACTTTGCCCAAGCTCAACAAGGTCCAAGAACGAATCTTTTCTCCCCGCCTACCCTTCATGTGCATACGTAGGCTGACTTTGGCAGCGGATACAATACTGCGACAGGTTGCGAAAGTGCAGACAGACGTTCAGACTACCGTGAATTGTCCTAGCAGCGACAATTCAGTTACCGTTGATGAGCAAATCAAGCGAAGACTTCTTTCAAAACTAGGTTACAAGAGTGGTTTGTTCAATAAATGCAATATTAAAGCGTGGCTAGAGTACTTGGTCGTGACTGTTTTATACAAGTTCTACAAGGTGGAAGTGGAATGGGACAGAATAAAAGACATGCAAGATGGCCAGGAAGAGTTTAACGACGGCGAGATCAAACACGGCCCCCAAATCAGAATCCTAGGCGACCCCGTTCACTTGACATGCGGTTTAAATGCCGGGAGTCCGCCTGTGCTATATGATGACGGGGCCAGTACTAAACTCTTTCACGGGCGACATCAGTCGGACATTGCTTCGGGGGATGAACAGACTGCGATTTCTCTGCTCTTTGACCAAAACGCGGCGAATAGAGGAAAGAAAAAACTCAGGAGAGGCGGTTAAGTCATATTTTTGCAGCCGTTCGCCCTTGCTGCCCCCATACTTGGCTGCCGTCTCGGCGCGCATGCGCAGCAGACAATGAAGTAAGCGAAGCCGCTGCGCTCTGCCTTATCATTGGCTGCGCTTTCGGCCAAAGAGACCCAGCGAAATGGCGTGACTTCCGCCACACTTTTTGGCGTGAAGCTCAGGTAGAGAGGGCCTCTCCTGAGCTTTCCTTCCTCCGTGACGCGGAGGAACTGCGTTTCCCCATATTTACTTGGGGCATTCCAGGGAAATAGTGAGACCGCATCCAACTCCTTTTGCAAAGGTGAGTACTAATAATTGTTTTTTTTTGGGGGGGGGGGGTGGGGAAAGGAAATGGCGCAGTATCTGTCTCATATATCGTTGGACACCTGAACCGCGCCGTGAGGGAAGGGATAAAGGAGGGAGTGAAAGAAGAAAGGAAGAAGAGGTGCCGTAGTGGAGGGCTCCGGAATAATTTCTACCACCTGGGGATCTTTAACGTGCACTGACATCGCACAGCACACGGGCGCCTTAGCGTTTTGCCTCCATAAAAACGCAGCCGCCGCGGTCGGGTTCGAACCCGGGAACTCCGGATCAGTAGTCGAGCGCCCTAACAACTGAGCCACCGCGGCTGTACTGAAATTAGAGGAATCGGCACAAGAGGGGTTGGGCCAAATCACGTGCTTTACATGGCAACGAAAGTCATGCGGCACAGCATTGTCGAAGGGTTCATGGCCTTCAGAACCAACGATGTGACGAGCTCAATCACTCGACAGCAACTGGAGAGCGGGATGTTAATGAAAGACGCTTTAGAGCAGGACATTTCATTCATGAAGGCGGTGCCATACAATGTACACTGCTGGCAGGAACGAAAAAAAAAGGAGGTATTTGCTATGATGCGTCAACTCGGTAACCTACATGCATACTTGACTTTATCTGCTTCCGAATTTCATTGAGATTGACTGATTGCAATCCACGAAAAGCTAAGGTTTGGAAACGGAGGGGATGCCAGAGAATTGGAAGCGATTGCTAGCTTGGACCGAGTTTAACTTTTTAATAACGACTCGGTTAAGTGTGCAATATATAGCAATCGCCTCATTAACGTCATCCTTAACATTCTGAAAGACAAGCGATTCCCGCCCTTCCAGCCGTATGCCATAGTTGACAACCTTAAGGGGGTCTAATTACAACAACGGGAAGCCCACACATCCACGTGTTGCCGTGGCTAGACAACGCTCGCGGGAAAGAGCTTTCGGGAAACACGCCCGACACGGTCGAGATGGTATACACTCTGACGTCGCTCGACACATCGATCATAAAGAGAGAGCGCACACTACTACACGTACACAGTTGCTATAAGAAAGGTCGGACAAAATGTAGATTTGATGCCCCCTTCATGCGAAGTAACGAGCCCGCGAGAATGGGCGGTGAAAGCTCGTGCGCATTAAGCACAGCCGGCTTCTCAATCCGGGCATACGCCTGGTTCACCCGTTCACCCCGGCTGTCGGCGACAGCGGTTCTCGAAGCGCGGGGGACACGAACTCCAAGTTCTCCTCTGTGCAACGGTTCTTACAATTCCCATACACATGCGCCACCGACGTCTCTCAATGCTTTTTCAAAAAATTAATGAGGAACAAATATGCTCCAGAATATCAAGTTCAAGGACAGTGTGCGCAAGCAGCAAAAAAAAATATCAGTGGTCGCCAGGTACTGTTTTCAGTTTCGGAAAACAGTTTCGTCTCCACTTCCCGTCTTATTTATTGCCCACAGGGTCCCCGAGATTTCTTAAAAGTACGTAAATATCGCATGAAAACAACTGGCCTGAAAGAATGGATGAAAAGTACTAGGGTAGAGAACGCACCTAGAACAATTTAACAAGGTCACGAGCGAAGGACTGCTGCTCTGAAACGCACCATAGGCGCTGTAGCAGCAAACCATGGAGGAGCGGTGCGGGTTTGCGAGTTTCCAACTACTGTTGTCGCAGAAAAAGAAAATAACTCCAAGGCCTCAGATCGGCCGGGGCCTGCATGCGGACTGCATGCAAGTTGTCTTCGAAAGCATGTTCTAACTCCTGTCTAGCCGTTTGCACGTACTGCATCCTGCGGAGTTGAATTTTATGAAGCCGATGAAAGTCACAACTTTACAGCGATGTGCCGCGTTAAAAATAAAAAAAAGGGTAAGGATAAGAGAGGCGCCGAAAGACTGTCTTGTTGTTGAGCCAGACGCGATCACCCCATTAGGAAGCCATTCTATATGACTAACTGTTTTTCATCCTGATAATGCGAGCGCTATAACCGGTGCCTCATAGAACCGTACTTAGCCTTTCAAATTGAAAGTTCGCCAGATTTTTCATTAGTCGCCAGCGGTGGCGTCTTTCGCATGTTTTTTTTTATTTCTGTTGTGAGCAGATTGATGTCTGGACATATTTCCCCGCGGGAGAAAATATGAGTCCTCATTTGCAGAAACGATTCGTAATTTGTGTTCATCTCTCAGGTTGGCAGAATGTCGTCTTCCCACAGACTAGGAGTCGGTGCGGTTTTAATGTTTAATCTGGTCTCGAATTATTTCATGGTCATGGAAAAAGTGAAAAGAGTCGAGCACATTTATTTTTATGGTGTCAAGGGTTGATCTCCAAATGGAAGCTGCGTTGTCTGTAGCACTTCATCGACACTGACAGTAAGTAAACTTGTCCTGCGGATCGGATCTTTTGACCAGTTTCTTTTCTAACCTGTCATAGCGGTTGTAAAGAACTAGAAATAACATAAACTATTGATCACCGAGGAGTGCTTAAAATGTGAACAAAGACGAGCTCTTCAGCAGGTTACTAAGTACCCGCGACTCAGAAGAATGGTAGGCGTTCGAAAAATATACAAACAAAACGATTGCCACACTGCAGAGACAAAAGCGGCGGTTTCTTTATAACTTTTTTGAAACTGAGCAAAAGAAAATCTGAAGCCATGCGGAAGAATTTAGGCGATGTGCACAATAGAGAAGTTCCAAATTCGAATATGGGCTTGAACTAACTGTAAACGACAAAAACGACTCTAGGTGGTCGATATTTCCGGAGCCCTTCGCTACGGCGTCTCTCATAGCCCGAGTCGATTTGAGACGTTAAGCCCCCATAAACCAAAGTGGTTGGTGGATAACGGTTGATAAAGGGCAAATTATGTGCGCACTTGGTAAAGCACTACCACGCATGTAGGGGAATGTGCGCCACGTTACGAAAGCGCTAGAATTCCAGGCAGGAGATAGAACAAAACGGCACATGAGCACCCGGAGGCCTATCATATAAAGAAAAGAGCTGATTGCTGTATTAGTGATGCTTGGATTTTATGTACACTTCTGAGTTCGGCCTTTTCAAGGCAATTAGATAAGATGCGTTTCTGACATTACCGTGGCACGTGGCTGTTTTTTATTCTCTTCGTAGTGCGCAGACACGTAAATCCTTTATTTATGAAAAATCTGTTTCAAATAAAACAGGATGTGTGTGCAGCGTCCATCTGTGTGTGTGCGTGTTTCTTCTGTTGTGTTTGTGCTCCTTCGCTGCCGATATGAATCAAGAAAGTTACCAGCTAGGCCAAGAATTTAATTTACTCTGATAACAATTTGTGAAGACCCTAAGATCGATCTTCACAGGAAGGTTCTTAGGGCTCACTTTGTAGATGCATTCGGAAATACTTCTAGAAACACGAATACTATTTTTTTGTTTAATTCTGTGGAAGTGATGCTTGTGATGCGTTTTGTTTATTTTGTAAACGTCCTGAGTGTAACAATAACAATCTTAAAGTAAGGCCTATTAAAACATATTTCACTTGCTTGTACATCTTACAATGTTTTACAATGTATTTCCGGAAATGAAATAAATTTTGAAACTAAAAGCAATTTTTAAGGGTGGATTTCACAGCACTTCATAGAACTTTGTTTGAATTTCCTCTATGGAATTAATCTAATTGTTGATCGCCCTAATCACTTCATGCTATTAAAAATTTTGATATGGGGAGTGACTGTAGACTTCATCTGTCAAAACTTCGTACCTGCGACCTCGCATGCAGAGCGTTTTAGTAGATGACCACTTGGCATCACATAGACTTGTTACTGCCGGAATACATCTAGGCTACAATTATTAGCCACTGGTTTTTAACCTATACGTGAAGGAGATAAAAGATTCCTTGCGCATTATACACGGTGTCCCAGCTAACTTCAGCCAAGGTTTAAAAATATGGCGCTTTACTCTAAGACGACGCGATTAAATTCATGTTGCTGGCTATTGTATGGAGCAGCTCACTTTTTTTCTTAAATTGGGCTTAATTGCATAATTAGTCGGTATTAATTAACCAACTTCGCAAGCAAAGAAGATAGGCGAAAAAGTACAATGAGAATGTTGTAAAACGGTCCACGAGAGGTCTCATTGAACAATTTTTAACTCACCATCTATTACGCATCGATTTTTTCTCGCTATCTGCAGATGCCCGCGAAATACAAAAGATACCACGTGAGATGTCCACTCTCGCGCCCTGATTGCAGTGTTCTCAAACGTCTTGCCCAACAAACAAACAAACAGCTCATTTATCCCGGCCCCGCCGCGGTGGCTCAGCGGTTAGGGCGCTCGACTACTGATCCGGAGTTCCCGGGTTCGAACCCGACCGCAGCGGCTGCGTTTTTATGGAGGAAAAACGCTAAGGCGCCCGTGTGCTGTGCGATGTCAGTGCACGTTAAAGATCCCCAAGTGGTCGAAATTATTCCGGAGCCCTCCACTACGGGACCTCATTCTTCCTTTCTTCTTTCACTCCCTCCTTTATCCTTTCCCTTACGGCGCGGTTCAGGTGTCCAACGATACATGAGACAGATACTGCGCCATTTCCTTTCCCCCCAAAACCAATTATTATTATTGTTATTTAGCCCGGTGTGCTACTGCTAAAAAGGTGACAGGGCTGCGACGCAGGCTCTGGCTGCGCGACTACGCGAGGGCAAGCGTTATAAAGACTATCTGCTGGTCGCTATCATCGAGCACCGCAATAGAAGCATACCATTGGCGTAAATCGCACAACCAGCTGATGCGTCGCTTCTCTGTCACATTTTCAGCGGTAGCACACCGGACTAAATTATCTGTTCGTTCCTACATAGAACATTTGAGAGCGCTGCTGTTGCGACGCGCAAGCGAGCATGTCACATCGTATTTTTTGTATTTCGCGGGAATCTCCAGTGAGCGAAAAAAAGCTAATACGTAATAGACGGAAAGTTAAAAGCTTTTCACTCGGACGTTTCGCGGACCGTTCTAAAACTTTCTCATTGGCCTTTTTCGCCTCTCTGCGGTGCTTGCGAAGTGGGTTAAATAATCTCGACTAATTTTGCAAATTATGCACAATACAAAAATAGTTTGACTTGCTCAATACCATAACAGCAGCATGCATTTGTACGCGTCGTCTTAGAGTGCCTCGGCGTAGTTTTAAACTCTGGCTAAATTTAGCTGGGACACCCTGTATATATCCTATGCAGTTGACCGCATCTTATTGTTTTACCACGGTTGCGTTCAATCATTACGGGCTGATGTTAACAAAGTTCTTGGAACCTCTACAAATGAAATGCACTGAACTACCTCGAAGCAAACATTAATAAAAACAATACTGTCATTTTCTCTCCAAAGCAATTCATAAAGCGCACGACTCATTAGGAACTGAAAAAAAATAGAAATCTATGATACAGTTAGGACATTGGCGAAGACCTAAGCAAAAACGCGCCCTTGGAGAATCATGTTAAATACGTTAAGCAAAATATTTCCAAATCAGTCAAAATTTTATGTGCATTCTCCTCCTTTCAACTAAAAGGTGTCAAACTACACGTCTGCAATGCATTGATTTTTTTTTTCGAATATACGAGTGCGTTACTTTCATCTTTTTTTCGGAGAAAGCATTAATATTTCGTTTAAATAACTTGCATAAAATAAAACAAATCAATTCGTCATAACGTAGGGGTCAGCCTGCAAGACCTCAGGTGAATATTTTACTCTTCTTTTTTAGCAAGTGAACGCAATCTACATTTACGTACATTGGCACGTGGCCCTATACGCACCTCACCCAAGGAAGCAAAAGCAAACATGAATAGAACTGCAAAGGAATGTTCATACTTCCCTTGCGCAGACGTTCAAAGCAGGTTACGAAGACAGAGTGACTCGCGCGAAGTTGTGCGCGTGCTCTCACGTTCTCACGATAGAGAACACACCTTTATTTTCATCTCGTAGGATTCAATTTGAAGCTAGCAAAAGAGAAGGTTAGTTTCAGTATTTTATGCCATTGATCACAGGAGTGAAAGGTCCGAGGCTGGCAACTGAAGTTAATCGACTGCTCTCTTCGCTGAGTTTTTAGTCGCTAAAGAAGGACATATAAGACAATACTTTCTATGCATACATGTTTTGGAATTTAATAAAATGTACCTCTATAAAAGTTTGCTTTTTTCAAAGAGACTGTTTCTTTCATGTTATGACGCTGTAACTTTCTGCACCTAAATAGATAATTTTTTAGCTCAACGACCTGCAGAAGCATTTTTATAGATGCGTACAGCCCATAAATCCCTCTTTTATTCATAACCCTTAAAGCTGCCGAACTCGGAATTTCGCCCCTACTTCTAATCAATGGTCGGCCGCCCTCACCCCAGGGCTCCGCTGGCCACTGCCGCCCGTTGAGCTCACCATACCGTACCGTCTTGGTCTTCACAGAGGTCGCTGGACAGCAGTCTCTCCCATTGCTCCGAACTCGGTTTTTGTACTTTGAAGGTCGCGTCTAAAAGCGGACGACCTCGACAGAGAAGACTCCTGATCGAGTGTACAACCTAGGAGAGCACATCTGTGAATATGCCCCAAAACCGCAGAGTGCAATAAAGTTTTCTCCATCTCCTCCTCCGCCTATGCTCTGTGATTACAGTGGGGCCAAATGCGACCGGCTTTCCGAATGCTTTGATTGCTGAGTGCCTGTGTTGGTATGGTCGCTGGCTAGCTAAGTTTATGTTGAGAGATTGGTATTAAAAAAGAGCTGCTTTTCCTTTTTCTTTGCGTCCCTCTTTAGCTTAGTGCTGTGAGCAATTTATAACAACACTGCTTCGAATTTCTGAGTTACTGAGCTGGCAAGAAGTGCCAGCACCTCATGGTCTTGTTTTGAGCTCTATAGTGGAGAACACGCGGCGTCTATTAGGCTAGAAAGGACCTCAAAGGATTAGGACGATCCTGCTCACTCTCAAGAGATTTAGAGCTTTGGGAATGCCTTAATAACCCCACTACAAGGCACAAAAGCAGACCTTGTGGCCTGGAGACTTTCTACCACCCTTTAAGGTGAGCTTAGCGCGATGTGGGGCTAAAATAAATGTGGGCGGAATTTCTTCCAAATTTCTTCCAAGTTTCCTCAGTCTTTCTTTTCTAAAGAGTTTAATTAAGGCTGCTAAGTGTGAGTAACTGTGTTGTAAAGGGCAACTCTGTTTGCGTTCCCTGAGTCTCTCTTCGCCGGCCACGTGGATCTGGACGACACATGTGCGAGCTATACAGGAGAATCACTTTGAAAGCTGAGCCAGCACACGACACATCCGCGCAGGCTTGAACAACATGGAACGGCGGCGGGATGTAAAAGCAAAGAGACCCGCCGGCACAACAAACGTATGGCCGGCCAAGCGGCTGGCCGCCGGCGGCTCGCGGCGGTTGCAGGTCGAGTTTCAAGCAGACGCCTGCGTTACTGCGCCGGCAGCGGCGGCTTCGGGCCATCACGGCTCGTGCCATTCACCCTGCGCCAGAGGAGCTCTCCTCTTTCTCGGTGCCACCATTAGCGCCGTAACAAGAGACTCACCACTGATCTCCGTCCTTTTTTTTCGCTTGTGCTCAGTCTGTCAGCCCGATATCTCTGGAAACGTTTAGTTGGCGGGAAGGGTTTTTCATTGGCCGAGGGAAGAAAAAGCCCCTGCTCATGCTTTGACAACCATTTAAGAACAGCTGCCTTTTCAAGGTCCCGACGCGGCAAAGGAGGAATCGCAAGGAGGTGATATACTATTTGGAATAATAGACTGAAAAGGAAACATTTGACAAAAGTCTGTCTGGCTGGGAAAAATAGTTTAGTAGAAATTTGACTGAAAAACTGTTCGGCAAAATTAACTTGGTTGGCGTCAGACATCTTTCTCCTGGATATTTGGAATACTGCTTGAGCTCGCGCTTAACCTACATATGCCGAAAGTTTATATATTTGATAAGAAAAAAATGTTTCTATATTTAATACGTTTATTACACTTTAGAAATCAGAATCATCCTTTTATTGGCGAAAATGTTTTTCTCTGCGCCGACTTATCAGTCACTCTGAAATTTATATACCAGGCACATTCGCTGCGTGTTGAGTGTGATATTGGTTTCACATCGACTTTAAAGTCACATTTCTCATCACGTGCGGTGGTTTTCTTGCGACCGTGCTCAAAACGTTTTTTTTTTTCGAATAACAATGTAGTCGAAGATGCCGAAACAGAATTTCGTTCAGAAAATAATAGCGTGTTTTCTCGACGCACGTAACTGGACGCACACAATACAGCCCTTCCATAGATAGCGTATAGGTCCTTTGAACCTAAGGTAGCGGGCGAAGGCTTAATCACAATAAACCTTTAGAGTTAAAGGTGCACTAAAGAGGAATCTGAAGTCTTTTTACAGCGGCAAATCCATTCAGACGTTCCGCGCAATTTTAGAAAATTTGAATTATTGTCCTGTGTTGCCGATTTCCCTAATTTATATCGAATTAAGCAACCCGGCTTCGGCCTTTCTTTTTTTAACTCAACGCGATAGGTAGGAGGAGTCAACCAAAGCGTCAGCCAGTCATGTTGCGGCTTGCCGTTCTGCCATCGGCGGAGTGATACGTAAATCAAAGAGTCTGCGTGTATTTTTATTTCCGTGAGCCTAATTTTCGGCTATATTGTCTGTGACTTAAACTGTTTATTCTCAGACACCCAAATAACTAAATAACTGTGAAAGCGAAGCCGCCACCGGACTGGCCGGAAGGCACTCCGCGCGTTTGTTGACTTCGCCTACCTCCTGCGTTGAGTTAAAAAAAATGGCGGGAGTCGGAAAGTTTAATCCGATTTAATTAAAGAAATTGGGCGCACAGGAAAATAATTCGAAGTTTCTAAGAATTCCCAGAACGTGTAGATATAGTTTCCGCCGTAAAAAGAGTAGTTCAGATTGCTCTTGAGCGCACCTGTAATACGCTAAGAAGCGGGGTCGAATATGTAGGGCGCTGGGCATGCATACATCAGTTGATAAGCAAAATAGGAGCCTGCTCTTGGAAGCTGATGCTTCAGCAATTACTCAGCAACTAACGCAACCAAATCCGACTATAAGCAGCTTGTTTCCACGGAGCCCTCCTGTATAGCATTTATTAATTCTTAACCGGCGATGCTTGGTTCGAAAGTGCTGTTATAGTACAGAGTACAGATAACAAATGGACATCGTAGTGTTAAATAAATATATATATATATATATATATATATATATATATATATATATATATATATATATATATTTAACACTACGATGTCTAGATATATATATATATATATATATATATATATATATATATATATATATATATATATATATATATATATATATATATATATATATATATATATATATATATATATATATATATATATATATATATATATATATATATATATATATATATATATATATATATATATATATAGGCATGTTCAGATAAGAACGGTAATCGAGCTCCCATGACCATTTTTGTTTTCAATTAAATTTTTATATGTGATGGGTAAATGTGTCCGCACAAAGGAATGAACCTTGGGTTTGCAAGGAACTCCATGGTTTTCTCGGAAAAAAATCGTATGTCACAAGAGGTGGAGAATGTCGTTTTTGCCACTTCGCAAAGTTGCAAGTTTGGAGCATCACTGTATGCACAATAATATGTTTCCGCGCATGACTATTTTTTCGTTACTTTATCACAACTTTCACTATACGAAGAAAATAAAAAAAATTTTCTTGCTGTGTCAGTCTGCTAAGTAAAAAATCGCAAACTTCGCTTCCGGAGCTGTGCGGTGCCAAAAAGGCACTTTTCAGGGCAGCCTTAGGGCAAGATGCGTAAAGATCTCCCGACTGAATCTTTTTCTCTGTATTTTTCAGCTACTTTTAATCACTTCAGGCAAGTTTTGTAGCTCTACACTTGACCTATATTTTTCGATATGGCCTCAAAATTGGCAGAAGTTCAATAACGTCAAAAAACTGACAACATTGACTTGAATTTAAAAAAAAAACTTCATCGAATTTTATTACAACTTGCCCTAATAATACTCAATACTCGATAATTTTAAGGCACCAAGAAAGTGTTGCATTATTTTGGATTATTTTGTAAGGCAGTTGATTGCTGAGAAGTTCAAAAAGAATGCGCCAAGCGATGATTAAGTATAGCTTTGTGGTTGTTCTCCAGAGTACCAGAAAAAGCGCCCTGCACAAATTCGCTCTTTTTTTGCTTGGGTGGTGAACAACACGACAAACAAGGGTCTAAAGGGACGCCAGCCCAAGCATGTCAACCAGCCAACTAGCCCAGCTTGCAATTCTCGGTCGCTTTTTTCCGACTGTTTTGTAGGTCAGAAAGACTCACTTTCGAATTTCTGTCACATGCTTCAGGAAACGCAGTCAGGGTTGCAGTGCGGGCGTGGTTGCCCATTTATAGTGATTTTACACTTCATACGACCGCGCATTTAAAAGTTAGAATTACCACATTTTGCCTCACTCTTGCTAATTACGAACTGCTTGTTAATCAAGAAAGCTTTTCTGGAGTTCCAGAATACTACACTATTCTCCCTAAAAAAAATGCGATGGAAGTCAGTTAATGATTGAGGATCTCTAGCATGCCCCTTCTTCCAAGCACTTACCTGAAATGTTGTGTTCAGCTCTTAGCTTTTGATCAGAGTGTCGGCAGGAAGTATAAAACGCCCTCTAAAACTTTATAAACTACGTAGACTCACTTCGTAGCTCCAAGGATGGCGCTGTGTCTTTGATGTAGTCGTATGCGGAGCCCTTTCCTTTACACTGCCTTCTCTTTTCTCTCATCCCCTTGTGCAACGATGAGGCCAGAACACGCAGACTTAGGGAAATCCCAGTCCCATTTACAAGAGTAAATTCTATATTCCCTTTAGCTTTCAAGTTAATATATATAAGTAACGATAAGCGCTGTGCAGGCAAGCAGCAATGTAACATTTGAATCATCACAAGAGGAGAATACAAATCTCAGTATTTACCACTGATTACTACCAAGAATTCATGATTGATAGATGCTCCGAAGTTTTATGGTATATATGTAACGCCGCTTTGCGGGCATATGAGGTACAATCAATAAAAATAAAAAAAAATATCTCGATTGTTATTAACGCGCAAATTGTCACATGGAAAAAAATAGTCGGGACGTCATCTCATCAAGAACTGCGCCTTTAATGGGCTGTCTCTGGATCTCGATAAGTGTGGTAATTATTAGTCGCAGCCTTATTCGCATTGTGTTTGCAGATTTGCAGCCGCTTGGCAAGAAGTTTCCAACGCACTCCGGAAGAAGTTTGGACAACTAATCCAAAAAGTTCATTATCTCTCTCTTTCGCCCGAAATCCGATGTGCCTGCACCTCACGGTGTTGTTGTTTTTCAAAACCCTTCCTGCGAAAACACCTCTCTTTCCAGAAAGTAACGACTGTTTTTTATCGTTAATCCTCCCTTCCCGTAGTGGCTGCAAAGCTCACGATCCACCTAAACCTTTCGAGCGCCTGCGCAAAAGCAGACTGTGAAAAACAGGCAAGCATCGCAGACATCGGTGCACAGTTTCTTGTTACGGCGCTAATGGCAGCGTGGCGAAAGCCGAGATGCTCACTGGCACAGGGTGAACGACATGAGCAAGTGTACCGCCGCCATCGCCGCCGCCGCCGCCATCACTCGGCCTCTAAGAGAAACTCGACCTGTGACCGTCGCCGTCATAGAGTTGCCGAGCCATTTGTCGTGCTGGCGGTTGTCCTCGCGCTGACACGATCGGTGTTTTTCTAACCAGGGTGGAATGTGCCTCGCCCGCCACCGGCGTTTATCGTCGTGCCGCCAATGACCTCATGCACGCCTCTCTGAGGGCGCCGCCATCATGGGAGATGAGAGAGGTCCAGGGGGGGCAAGCAGCGCAGGCCCCCCGTAGTGCACATAGATCACTTCACAGATTTGAAGAAACATGACCGCAAGAAAGGAAAAAAAAGTCACAGTGTCAGTGCAGACTTTGGGCTAGACGCCATTTTATTCGAAATTATTGCTGACTTACAATGCGCTCCGCGCATCCTGACGAGAGCGTTTGCGTAATAGCATAAATCTAAGAATATGGCTTTGATATGACGACTGGGCGCTCTTGAGACAATAAAAGCATAAATATAAGAATACTCACCTGATGCACAGGGCATTCTAAGCCATATTCCCACCAAGGAGCAGCAAAGCTCGCCTAACATGTTCTAAAATATTAATTGTTCTAACATGTCCGTATGTGTCTAGCTTATTTTTCTTTTTATGTCTTTTAACGCCATAGTGTTAAGGAGCTAGTATCGCAGAAAATCCGGTGCCTCCGTCCGCGTCGTCGGCGTCGTTGACCATGTGAGAAAAATGAGCGGAAAATCTCCAGAGAGGCAGCCTAGGAGGTAGATGGGTCACCCACGTCATGTAGCTTTGTGGTGTCACCAGAACCTGCCCTCGAGATTCTAAGGAAACTGGGCACCGTGTCAGGTGGCAGTTCAAATAATGACTTATCGCGAGAGGTTGCTCGTGAAGATTAACCTGGGTCACTCAAGCTACACCGATGGCACCAGCTGCCATCGCAGGAAGTGAGGCCTTGCATAATCGCTGCACCCCTGCGCCAGTAGTGGCATAAGGACTCCGAGCGATCTATGAATATCAAGTAGAGAACGACCAATTGTGCACATATGGGCATTATTCCAGTACAATATAGCGTCATGCGCTTGACGCGGAGCTTTAGTGTCTCCTCCAAATTTTGGGGGGCTGATGGTTTTTATCTTCCACAATGAGAGCAGCTTAATTGCCGATAGTATTCTTGTATCACACAATTAACAACTTCAGTGGATATAGAAAGGTAGACCAGTGCTTCCATGCTTGCAGTCATACACAGTAACTGCTCTCTAGTTGCAGATACCGGATTGAGCTTTGTCAATATTACCCCGTGCAGATCTTCGCTTTATCTCATTTACCCCTCCTAAATCCCTCTACATCCCCATCTATTTTTCTTTAGCATAAAGCCGTAAACAAAAACCAGTTTATGCTTGCTTTTATGAGTACAACTAAAGAGCGCGTGGACCATTCATGCAGGAATTTAGAATTTTCGATGCAAAAAATGCTAGTCTGAGCAAGTGAACCTTGCAAAATTCAATGCAGGACGTCAGAATATGTGTGTGTGTGTGTGTGTGTGTGTGTGTGTGTGTGTGTGTGTGTGTGTGTGTGTGTGTGTGTGTGTGTGTGTGTGTGTGTGTGTGTGTGTGTGTGTGTGTGTGTGTGTGTGTGTGTGTGTGTGTGTGTGTGTGTGTGTGTGTGTGTGTGTGTGTGTGTGTGTGTGTGTGTGTGTGTGTGTGTGTGTGTGTGTGTGTGTGTGTGTGTGTGTGTGTGTGTGTGTGTGTGTGTGTGTGTGTGTGTGTGTGTGTGTGTGTGTGTGTGTGTGTGTGTGTGTGTGTGTGTGTGTGTGTGAAGCGTATAGCCCATGCAGGAATGGCTATACAAGGAATGTAACATGACAAATACCAAAGGGATATATCAGGTTACGATCAATACGAAAACGACAGAATACAACGCTCAATAACTCAAGAAAATTGTTCTCGAGAGCTTTAGTGAAATTTAAGGGCTGGAAAATGGTCTCGAGATTACAAGTCGGAAACAGTCCATGCAAAAAAGCTGTGTGCTTGAAAGAGTCAGTTCTTGCAAAAATTGGTTCAAGCAAATGAATTTGTGAATGATGTGTTCGGTTGGACAATTGTTTGATAATTGCGTGCGGGGTATGCTCGATTTATGTGTTAAAAGACTATGCAAAAAGAATAGAGAAATTTTTCTGCGTACTTCAAGTAGTAGAAAATGGTTGGATTTCGTTTGTGTTGTGAGTCTAACCTCCTGTATTTGTTATAGGTAAACCTAACCGCATTTCTTAGCACCATCTCTGTCTGGTATGTCTTTTTTTAATGAAAGGATCCCATAAAACCGAAGCGAACTCTAATTTGGACGTAATTAATGTTGAGTATGCAAGGAGTTTGACTTATGTCTTTAGGCTTCCGCCTTGAGGAGCAAAGCTTAGAAAAAGACGAGGAGCAAGTGCCTGCAATGTGGGAAGTCCATGTTAAGTCATGTGTTAACGTTACCCCTAAATATTTATAATGTGTAACCACGTGGATAGTGTGTAACCTCAACATCCACAGAGTGAAAACAAGTCAGGAAGCTTACCTAATTTTCTTAGTGTCTTTTTGTAATAATTCCGTCCTATGCTTATTTAAACGATGGCGCGTTGTCGATACCATCTATTTCGCTGAACTGAATTGTGAGAAGACTTCTTACTATAACACCGATCCCTGATATCCCACTTATAGGCCAGTGCTGTATTGACGAAATATATGATGTGCAAGGGCTTGCACGAGGAAATATTCTTGCCAAGCCTTGAACTTCTCGGCCTTGCATGATGATTGCCTCTACTGCTCCAGACATCAATATTGCTAAAATAAAAGCTATATTCTTGCAGTGAAAGACAAATAACCCTTAAAAGAGCCATTAAATGTGCCCTAATATCTTTGACTTTGCCTGTAGACAGTGCCAGTATACTTAGAATTCACTCGTAATCTGTAGAAGGAACTTCACACATCTTCATTCTATAACTGAATGCTTTTTACTAATATTGACAGGCAGTTGATCTGCGGATAAAGTGGCGTGTTCTTCAGCATTCTGTTCCTGCAGAACCACAGTAGCATAAAATGTTAACGCATAGACATGCTACGTAGAAAACTGTTAACTCAGAGCTTTTTGACAGCTGGATGCAGCTAGCCGCGATTTCTTTGTTGTAGGAAAAATTCTCGTTCTTCATCTTGCTTATAAGCTGTTTCTTATTCAATATAGTGAAAGCAGTAAATAAAGTCCCGCGAAAGAGTGCACAGGTTTAGCAGGTCGTCCGTCACTTTCGCGCAGGCATATTTTGCCACCAGTTGGAGCATCAGTTTGCTTTTCACAATTTCAAGTGTAATGTGCACTATCGGAATAGAAATTATGGCCACGGACCTTCGGGTGTTGACATGATCTGTCGCGGTATTCCAATGTTGCTTTTTTTGAACAAAGATGACAAGTGTACCAAATTTTGCACGTGCCTGTGAAAGCTGAGCCATTAGTGTTTTTCGCTGAAAAACTAATAAATTGTGTTTCCTAAATCTTGAATATACTATATGGGCGAAAAAATACTTCAAGCCGTCGCGTTGGCTGAGTGGTTATGGCGCTCGGCTGCTGGCCCGAAAGACGCGGGTTCGATACCGGCCGCGGCGGTGGAATTTCCATGGCGGCGAAATTCTAGAGGCCCGTGTACTGTGCGATGTCAGTGCACATTAAAGAACCCCAGGTGGTCGAAATTCCCCGAGCCCTTCACTACGGCGTCTCTCATAGCCTGAGTCGCTTTGGGACGTTAAACCCCCATAAACAATAAACCAAAAAATACTTCACTTCAATAGAAAAAATAATGACGTGCCATAGGTTGAGCACACTTCTATTGTTCAGAACACTTCAATCGGCCTTGATACAACGAGCCCTACCGGTCGAATTTGCTGATTTTCGTGGTATTTCAAATGACGACAAGCATGGCTCGCACCCTTTCGTTTTTTTTTTCTGAGCGAGCCTACTTCAGAGGAGAAAGTGCGCCTCCGTGACTACATATGACGTGAAGATTTGTTTGAGTTTTTGTTCAGAACCTAAGCGGCCGCGAGCGGCCTTATCTCTTGGTTTGTGACGCTGTAGGCGATCATATTTCTCTGGTAGACTTTCTTGGGTGCTTTCCGCGCATTATCTTGAAAGTTCGTCACCTTTAAACTGGGGGCGGCTGAAAGTGGCAGTAAGTCAGTTCTTCGCCTACTGCCTACGTCGCTTGCTGCTATAGCCGTCCCCTACTTGTTTCTGGGTCTGGGAAATCTGGGCAGAGGATCGCCCGATAACCAGTTTTCAAGTTTGACGCAAGTCTACCAGTCTGCCTTGTCTACTACCAGCTATCATCACTATCTTCCAGTATGACAAGATGGCAGACATTCGGGTGGGGTCGGAAGCAGTAGCATGGTGCACGCGGGGGCTAACGCACCCATACACGCACACATGCACTGGTGCACGCGCATATCAATCTGTCAATAAACTCACACACTTGTGCACGAATGAGTGCGAATACTGGTTCGAGCCGCGGCAAACATCATCACCATTAACCTGACTACGTACACTGAGAGATATTGGTAAACTGCCATTCATAATCTTAGCGAACCGGTCAAATTCGCTCCATCGCTGTCTTATTCTTGCAGTTATTTACCTCTCGTGAATACGGATCTGTAGTCACTACTTGCCCAAAGCAGACGTATTCGCTCAACACTTCCAGCACATCGTTACCAATTGTGAACTGTTGTTCTTTTGAGACTGCTGGACATTAACTTGATTTTGAGCATATTAATTTTTACGCCTACTGTTCTCCTATTGCGACAGTTAGGTTCACCTTGAGGCTATAACGCGGTAGCTGTAAAGCGTCGCTATGGTAACCCAAGTGTCTCCTGGAGCACCGTATCGCAGGTATTGACACGCTTGTTGCCATCACATGGAGTTTTATTAAACATGGTCGCCTATAACAATTTTTGACGCTATTTAGGAACTCTAATTAACTAAGCGTTTGTGCATGTTAATTCACATACTGGGAGGTGCGAGGGGCCCGTACACGGCCTCCATTTATCCCAATGAGCGAACGTTTTTCAGTGCTGTGGAGAAAGTGCGCCCGGCTCCGGACTCCGGTTGCGGTTCATTTCCGCTTGACCATCTTTTTTTTTATTTTCAGCGAAACTGCTTTTCTAAGTCACTAACCTCTCGACCAGTCAGAATTCTCCAGTCACGTCGACAGCTGGGTTTTTTACAGACCTTCAACGCTAGCCTGTTAAAATATTGCAATACAAGAAACAGACAGCCACTAGGTAACTCCTATTCTAGTGCGAAGATTTGCGTCTGTTTGCTTAGAAAGTATCGCATCAGGTATAAATATAAAAGGGCTTAGGCTTGGCTGCCACCTCATTGTAGTCGATGGCTAGGAGGCATGTCATTGTAAATGAGCCTGCAAACATTTTTTTTCGTATCTTTCGTAGTATGTGAAATGCGAACTAGAGTAAGCCTATTGAGGGTAAAGGAAACAATGAAAGTTGACGATAGCTGATATCAAGTACTGGACGTGGGCAGGGCGTGTAATGGGGGCAACGGATAACCAATCTTCGCTTAGGATAAGAGAATGGACTCCCATAGTAGGCAGCCGTAGCAGGGGTGGCTGAAAATTGGGTAGGCGGATGAGATTCGGCACCTCTCAGTGATAAGGTCGCCATGGATAGCTGAGGAAAGGATGATTCGAGACTAGTTGGAGAATGGTTAATTCCGCAGTGGGCGTTTTTGTGTTGGGGCCGCTGATGTTGAAAGGTGCCCTGTGTAAAGCAACCCAAACATCATATTGGGGTGGTGTCTAGTGTCGGCGTCGGAGTGTGCATGAATTCCGGAGTACCTGTGTGGCGCCGAACTCAGCATTCGTTGCTGCACGGAACCTCAGAAATCTTGATAAGGTTGATTGTTTTGCTAGTTGGTGAATGAGCACTTAAAGCCGGCAGCAGAGAAGAACCAGACACAAGGAAGACACACCAGCTTCGTCCACATTTATGTGTTTGTTCCTTGTGTCTGGTTCTTATCTGCTGCCGGCTTTAAGTGCTCATAAATCTGTCAGCTGATTGGAAGGAAGAAGTTCCATTTGAAATGCGATATATTTGAGACTATCAAATAGAAAACGCATAAGCGGCCCTTGAAAAAAGGTATGAGAAAATTTGTTGTTAATTATTGGGAAGTTTACTTTCAGAACTCACTGTACCAATGAAAAACCTATCAACGTATGTCTGCTGATACTGATGTGCGATGATTAAATGTAAGCGGCCGATTGCCTGCGTTTATACGAGTTCACGAGAGTTATTTTTTTTCTTGGGAGCTGTAGCAGTTATAGCTTTCTTGGAGAAGCCCATGATTTCAGTCGACTGAGATTTAGAAAGCAAGAAGATTTTTTATTTTTTGTGACAGAAAAAAGAAAACATGGAGGCAGGAAAAAGAACACATGGTTATTTTCTAACAATGAGAGGTTCATAGTCGCGCACTGAGTGCGATGTCAGCCTGCTATTTCCGACCATTGTGTGCGTATCTTGGTAAGTTGCAGTAATTTTTATCTGGCATTTTAGCTGCGAGTACAATCGGGAAACTAATAGAGCGCAGGTAACTAAAGGTGCAAATACTGCACCTAGCTGAAGATACGAGTACGCATATCAATTCTGAGTGACAATGCAAGTCGACAGATTCTGAGTTCTGGGAAAATTCAGGAAATGTCGCAAAAGCGCAGCCATCGATTCGAATTTTATACCAATGCCAATCGGCAGCCACATGGCCACATTGCTTTCCTAAGATATTAATGGTGTGTGGAAATCAAGGATGCCTTCCTTTCGGAGTACAACAGGGAGCCCTTGTTGCTTGTATTTTTTTTCTCTCGCAATCATTCTCCAAGCATTTTCTTAGTCACAATGCGTCACAGAACGTCGAAACCGAGATGAACCATCATGTTTCACTTGCTTGCTCTTTTTAATGCAAAAATGCGCATTCTTCTCCCTGCACAACTGCAGAACGGGCGTCTTCTGGATAACAGCAAAGACCATAGAAGGAGTTGCAGGCGTACGTTTTATGCGTGTTTCTAAAGCGAAAGCTGCGAAAGAGGGCAGGACGAATGTAAGAAGCTGACTGGACGCACGAAGGCTTTCACCTGATGTTTATTGAAAGGAACATTTTCAACCAGCAGCAATGAGCATGCGCTCTTCTTGATGATGACTCGGAACAAACATCAGAGCACACAGTACGTTAAATCATGCAACCTTAACTCTCTTTTATGAGAAGGTACCCAGGGTCCACTGACACACGTGTCTCCTGTAAATCTGTGTATCTGCGCCGCTTCATCGATATCTCGCTTTTTTTTATCTTTAGCGCGCTCAAGCACCCATCTTCTATTAAAAAACATGTAACATTTGTATTTAATGCCGCGCGCGGCGGGATTTCTACCACAATAAAATGTAGAAAAATTCTAATGATCGCGGAAACAATATTTAAGGCAATACCCATTCTGGACAACACGCATTTTTCTACAACTGAAAGGCATCGAGAAGGGCCAAGGCATCTGAACGGGAGCTTTGCGGAGAACGTTTGTTTAGCATGTTGGGTAGTGCACTCAACGTTCTTTGATCTTTTGCGGACCGGCCAAGGCAGAAAGTGGCGGTTGTTTTCACGGCGTGAATGAAATGGCCACGATGATAAATTTTTTACCCCACTTCTCAAATATTTCAAGACTGTGTGGAAAAAAGAAAAAAAACTTGTATTTCTTTCCTCATAATTCTTTCATCTCTCGAAGTCTGCCCTGAAGGAGGGATGAAGGGAATCCCCCAAGACCATATCTTTTCGCTGGCGCTTAAGAACTACTCAGAACTTTGCGTGTGAATGGCCTTTTAAGAAAATACTAGGGTTATTCTCCTCTTTAAGACTTTTAAGTGGAAGGAGTCTTATGATGAAAGGACTTTTTATGACCTAGGCATATGCTCAAAATAAAGGTTGTATTCGCTTAAACAAAGGTAGTGTTTGCTGAAACATATAGATAAAGATAAAGTAATTTTCAAAATGGTTTAATGGGCAATCTAAGGTTAAACTTACAGTTATCGACGTTATGCTGCAAGTTCCTAAAACGTGATTAGCACAGGTCTGAAGGAGATCGATAGAGTTTGTGTCAGAGTGTTAGAGCGCCATTAGTGCATTAATAAAAGATAGCTAAGTTTCCTCATAGAGTGCAATGTGTGTGTACGTTGTAATTTTTTCTGTTTCCTCATAAAAAAAAAGTACATGGTCACTGGTGCTGGTAAAAAAGTCCCTTTGAATAAACATCAGATGTAAGTCTGCGCGGGTCCTGTCTGCTGATTTTATCTGTCCTTACCTGCAGCGCAGTTTTACTGTTTAGGAGGTATCGCACTATTTTGATGAACGTGTAGTGTCTGTGTTGATGTTATTGCAGCCTCAACGTTCCGGAAGTACCTTCATGAGGAAGCGCATTTGATGGATTAACCTCCAGGCACTGATCGGTATAAATCCATCTCCCAGCTATGATACTCCTAATGCATCTCTTTCCGACATGATCACCCTCTTCTCAAAAGGGATTTCCACCCTGGAAGGTCATCGTGACCGCCGTTCTCTCGAGTGAGCTCTCTTCGTCCAAAATTATAATGTGCCTTATCTTTTTTCTAGAATTCTCGTCATGTTAATTAGTCGCAGTATTGGTACAGCCTAATAAGATGACTGCGTGACTCTTAAGTAACACCGTGTTTCATTTTATCCACCCATGTTCTCGTTTACATCTGTTGTCGCGCGCGCCTTTATTTATTGCAAAACAATTTATCTTTCTTTCTAATCTTTGAACTCTTTTTTCACTATATTGTTTTTATTTTTGATGAACTGTGGCTCTATAACTTTCAGCGCTAATTTGCTTGCCACCAATGCAGTGAACCGAGTGACATAGCTCATATTTGGGTGATGACTTGTGGTGTTCGTTCATACTCTTGGAATCTATCTGTGAGAAGCAACAGGATTTATGACGTAGCTTGAATTTGGCTGAAGGCAGTGGTCTTGGAGAGGATCCGTGTCTCATATCATGGTAATATCCACCACTCCGAGCTGAAAGAGAGGCAGTGAGACTTTGCAGACAAGTTACTGCCTGAGCTTGTGGTGCTGCCCAGTGCTGCTTACCACTCATGTGCATGCAACCTAGCGCACAAACGCCAGCCTGTCGCACATTGACGACTGACAGCAAGGGATCTTTGGTCGGCACCATCATTGCGCTGATGTTTATAATTAGAAGCTGCAAAGCTTTTTTTAAATATTTATCATCAAGTTATCTATGTCCATATAAGGGCAAACCTTCCAACAGACTTCCATTTAACCCTGACCACCTGCTGTTGCGACTACCCCACCTCTGCAAACTTCCTAATCTCATCCGCCAACCAGACTTTGTTTTCTTTTGGAACTCGTTTCATCCGTTTTTGCTGCATATATTCCAAAATAAAAAAGAACAAACAACTTCTCTATTCACAACCTCGCGGAATGACTGCACACTCTCGTACATACTTCAAAGAGATCATCTTAGATAATGAGGAGGAGAGGACACTAGCGGATAATGTTATGTTCACATTATCAGTTCTGAAGACCAGCCACTCTCAAGCCTGCCTGGACCGCATGATAACATATGGCACATTCTCTACACCGCGCACTTCTTCGTTGACATGGTCCCAGTGTTCCAGCTCACTTCCGCATATTTCTGATTGGCCAGCAAGTGGAGAGCCAAGTGCGATTTATTAGGATGGTGACGCGCTTTATACAATATGACCTGCTTTGTACAACTATTATTTCATAACTGCTATTAAAGGCGCAGCTTGTCACTAAAATTTAAAGGATTGGCTAACTAGGCAGCAGCCCATTTAAACGATCGGCGTGAGGCAGCGACTTGGCTGCAGTGGCAGTTGCTGTTTCGTGCTCGCGCTTTCTACGCTTTCGTTGCAACACGGCCCTCTTTATTCAAACCTCTTCCGAGAAGGTAGTTCCGGAAGTTGGAAGGTTCGCCCTCTACGCTCTGTCGCCAGCAGCGCTCTCTCTGCTCGATGGACTTTGTCGCCAACCGTTCCTCAGTCTGCCTACACCGCCGACCAGCTCCTCACTCGGCGAGCCTCCCGAGGCCGAGCACGACAAGTGTCTTTTTCATTTATTTCTTGTGGCCCGGCGAAACTCTGCTGGCTTGGGCTCTCTCTCTTTCACTCAAACATAGCGAGTTAAGTTAAAGGATAAGGGGAAACAGGTCGGTCTTAAAGATGGATATCTAGCCTGCTACTCTGCACTGGGAAATTGGAAGAAGATAAGAAAGAGAGTCGTGATAGGTGACGATATGGTGAGAAGCGAGAGGACAATATGTGCACCTACATTTGACACCATCATAAACGCGAGTCGAGACGGGTCGCTCAAAATCGTAAAATCGCCCGCATTGCTTGGATTGCTTTCCAACTCTGCGGCCAAGCGCGTAGCAGTAATTCCTTCGAGAACGACCTGCTGTCTAAACGCTTCAAAAAAGTGGCCAATGTTAGTATTTCGCGGACATGAAACGTCCGTCTTTCACACGCATATAACGTTAGTCTTTCACAAGCATATAGCATCTACCACTAGTACATGCTCCAGAATCTCGGTTATGCCACGAGTGGAACAGTCCGGAGTGTTCGCAAGTCCGAATTAAATGTAAGTACTTTCACGTGAAACCAACGTCTAAACAGAGAATATGCATCGAGCATTCACGAAGCTACAAAGTTCCACGCGGAACCAAATATTTCATCGGTGAATCTAGTCTTTTAAAGCGGATGCGCCAACCGTCTGGCTGCTGTGCCATCCACACGCTCTTGTTTTTCGGTTTGCTTTCTGTTCCTTCAGCCGCTCACAGGAGCTGAGCTTCCAGTCACAAGGCACTTGGTGTACAAACTGCAGCAACTCAAGGGGGGAGGGGGGGGAAAAGGTCGCATCTCGGATACCGCGGATTAGATAGTGAGTGGCGTGTGGCATCACCCGCATGGATGTTTTCACAGCTAGCCCAGTGCCTTGAGATTCAGGTCTTTTTATTTACTTTCTTCACAACAGCTTCCCTGACTTCTGTCTCCTTTGGCCGTCTTTTTTTGCTTGTGGTTTCTCACTCCCACTTTCTCGCCTGGTTGGCATTTTTCTCTCTTCTTTCCATCTCTGCACCGGCAGTGAAGTCCTTACATTTTCTACGCTACTTCATCCCCCCTTTCTAAACACCGCCTCTCGATTTCTTATGTGTTAGGCTTCTTAATTAGTGAGAGGCGTGTAGCCTTCTGTATGCAATGTCCACATCAGTATTTAGAGTTTCGAAAGCGTGGTTGCCCTCCGCGCTGCGGCGCAAGAAATTTTGGCTACAGCGCGCCAGAATACATCTGCTTTCAAGAAGTTTGCAGGCAAAACAACTTCTATAGTGCATGTTATTCGTAGAAATAGCGAAAATTTTCTGAGCCGCTGCGCCGACGGTAACCTCGCTTTCAAAGTTCTAAAAACTGATGTGAATATTAGTTCCGGTGGCTCAAGAAATTCTGGCTATTTCGATGAGGTACGTGCACAGGAGAGGATACTTTGTGTGCAAGCTTCTCAAAAGCGGTTTTGTTTTGGTGCGATGAGCCCAAAATTTCCTGGGCCACAGCTCTGATGCTAACCACGCCCTCCAAATTCTAAAAGCGGTTATGAATATTAATTACGGTGTGCTACACACCCTTTCATAATTAAAGAGCGTAACAGAAACAGTTATAAAGTAAACTATTCAATATTAGTTAACTAGCCTGCTGCTTAGCACATCTTAGCTGTATTCTGATGTACTACAGCACTGAAAATGCTATGCTGAAGAAAGCGCCCTTCGAGCTCAAAAATCCTGTTGTTAAAAATTATACACGGTCTCAGGTGAAGCAGACTGTATATATAAAAAAAAGGAAGGAAGGCCGACGTGCACCACGCGGTCATCAGTGACATGGTACTAGGTAGCAAAGGCGGCCGGATTGTTTTAAATTTACTGCATTCGGAAAGCGAGTAAGACAAGAAGCTACCGGGGATGTTGAGTGCAGAAAGAAGGATGCAGCTCCAAGGTTGTATCGGATATTTCTATATCACTCGCACTGTTATATGTGCATGATGGCGATGTCTGTGCCAAATATCGCCACAAAAAAATCTAGAGGACAATTAAGGTGCACCGTAAGGATATGAGGTGACAGCTTTAATGAGTTAATACCCATATATATCGAATTGGTTAATCTCAACTTTACATTCATAGTTACATGGGAGTCCTCACACCCCTTCTTCCGCAATGCTGCAGAAGTTAAGCGATGCTCCACTGCCCTGCGATGGCAGGCGCTGCCACCGGTGGTGCTTGTGCGACCATGCTCTTCCCGAGCCGGCAATCACCAATTTAACTGCCACCTGACCTGCCAGGGTGGAATCCGATGGGAAGGTTGTGGTGACGCCAGAAGCTCACGTGACCTAGGTGGCCCTCCTAGGTTGCTTCTCCGGCAGGTGGACACCTGGGACACCTGAGACACCCGCCTACGCAACCCTATTTTTCGATGACAGCAACGACGCCCTCGCGTTTAAACTTCCTCGACTGGTTTATTTTCTCATCATTATGATAGTCATTGAATCACATCTTTGAAAACATACTGTACACCCACCGCAGTAGGACCTGGCTTTGAGATTCGTCTGCTGAGCAGGCAACGAGATCGAATCTCTGGCAACCCGGGTGCACTTCCTCCGGTGCTATGGGAGTCGGCGCAGAATAACGAATCCGAGGTGGTCAAAATGAACCCGAAGCCCTTCAGTGCGGCGTACCTCACAGCCCTCGTGCCACCTCACGGCGTCGTTAAACTTCTCTTACACAAATGATGTGGTTCAAGTGTCCTTGGCGCATGTGAGCTATAGCGTGTGCGCTTTCATGTTGGGTCACACAGAACGAATGCTCTCTATAGTAGTACTACGTCGGGTCCCAGATAGAGTGCCCTTGACACTGGTTCCAATTTTCTCGTAGAGGAGAAAGTCCGTGCTGGAGAAAGTCCGTGTTGGAGAACCTCCGTGTTGGAGAAACTCCGCGCTGGAGAACCTCCGTGTTGGAGAAACTCCGCGCTGGAGAAACTCCGCTCTGGATAAACTTCGGGCTGGATAAACAATGCGCTGGAGAAACTCCGTGTTGGAATCTCTTGGGTCATAGATAGAGTGGCTTTGGTAAGGTGTAGTGGACAGTCGTGTGATCCGCTTAGCAGACTTCTCAGCAGCGCACATCACGGAGTGGTCAGGAGGGGAGGCTAGCGGGTGCTCAGTGAAAATATGGCGTACCTGAGTTCGTTCCATCGAGGTGGCTCCGGCTGGCCCACTTTCTTCCAAGGATGTCGTGCGGGAGCCGTAAGCTGTAAAATAGATATTTACGTGCACGCCACTCAGTGGCATGCGTTTGCGTTTTTAGTATGACGTGCCGAGACAGTACGAATTCTGCCTATTGCAGCGATGGCAAAAATCATATTTCCCAAAGCCTTAACGCTAATATCCGAGTAAAAGATAAGGTTATTCACCCAGTCCAACTTTTTAATGAAATATAGCAACGAGTCTGCAAGAAAAGAACTTTCTACTTATATGGGAATAAGTAACGGCCGGCAGTAAATCTTTATATGATCTGGAGCTCCAAATTCAAGTAGTGAAGCACTATTTATATCTTTATCCTCGAAGCTGCAGGTAGTTAAGACGTTTTAGCTGTTTCCTGATTTCACGGTCCAAGAAAATGTTGCAGCGAAGAAGACGTACTTTTAGCAATAAAAGCGTCTTTTAATGAAGTTCAGAGATTCTCGGCTGAAACAATTTGTAATGTCTTATCTCTTTCCGGCTCATTGCTATTGCATCTTTATAGCTATTGATGCATGCTTTTGTGAGCAGAGCCAATAATCAATATCCCTCGCTAGCAGAAAACTCTCAACTAATATTAAAGTGGCCAAGAATAACTCGAGAAATTGACCCTCACAAAACATGGCCCCTTCAAGCGATTATACACAGGGCAACGAAAACAGCTCCCCAATACGTTTGCGCGAAATGCAGAACTACACGCCTTAAATATGCGCCAGTCAATCGCCAATTTTTTTCCCCGCGATGGCTCAGTAGCTAATGCGTTCGGCTCCTAAACCAAAGGTCGCGGGTACGATCTCGGCCTGCACGGTTGCATTTCGAAGGAGCTGAAATTCGATAGTGCCTGCAGTGATATTTCAGTGCAGTGATATTTCAGTCCAGGGACAAGAAATTAATCCGGAGCAGTAAACCCTGACGCTCCTTGTAGCCGATGCAGCTGCTCTTACATCATTCATTCAATCAATCAATCAATCAATCAATCAATCAATCAATCAATCAATCAATCAATCAATCAATCATTCAGTCAATCAATCCAGTCAGTCAAAAGAATGCCCTTTAGACACAAAATAATGATTACATTTAGTGTGACACGTGTATGTGGGTGGTACCGCGAGCCATAAGTGCTTATCAGTAAATCCTGCGCTTCAGAATCTTGCATCTTGACTGCTTTGGAATGACATCAATAAAATTAATTTCTCTGCCATAAAATTGCAGCCTCTTGCATGTTTAAACACTTCTTGCATAAATCTGCTATGACCTTCTGTTTTCTGAACTCCCAGACTAAAATATCCATGAGTGACAGCATGCGGGATTCAGAATATTTTTTTTTTGTTTAACTAATAAAAAACTCTAATACTGTGCCAGTGAATGCCTTTGTTTATTATTATTGTTAGTACCATGGACGTTTGTTCGCGATTGAAATTCTGAACTTACAGAGGTAATCCATTGTTGAGCACATTGTGGTGCCTATTACAACACTGGCATCAGTGCGAAGTTTTATTTAGTGCCGTGGTACACGCCGCTTAAATGTTACGATATCTACACTGACATCGAAGTCAAGGCTGTAGCAGGTACTAGTTTAATAATCGGCAAAATGTACACTTCGGCACCTAGAACACGGTGGTCGGGCCCCATTCCTGCGAGTAGTCTAGCCGTGCTTAGCTTAGCCGCATCCCTCAGACTTAATTTTTGTGTTATTCATTATTATTATTAATATATTATTATTATTATTATTATTATTATTATTATTATTATTATTATTATTATTATTATTATTATTATTATTATTATTATTATTATTATTATTATTATTATTATTATTATTATTATTATTATTATTATTATTATTTGGTTTTTGGGGAAAGGAAATGGCTCAGTATCTGTCTCATATATCGTTGGACACTTGAACCGCGCCGTAGGGAAGGGATAAAGGAGGAAATGAAAGAAGAAAGGAAGAAGAGGTGCCGTAGTGGAGGGCTCCGGAATAATTTCGACCACCTGGGGATCTTTAACGTGCACTGACATCGCACAGCACACGGGCGCCTTAGCGTTTTTCCTCCATAAATAACGCAGCCGCCGCAGTCTGGTTGGAACCCGGGAACTCCGGAGAAATAAAATTTCTACTTCTCGTGTTTTTTCTACAACATTCTTTAATCTCTTTGTCGTCTCTCCAAGTAACCAAGAGTTCATTTATCAGCAGTTTTGATAGACGCTAGTAAGGTGAGCCTTTTCTTTCGTCAGTGAATCCCATATAATTGCGCATTAACCTCCATTAATTGCATTACCCTTTTTTATATTCTTGGCTTATTGGCAAAAATGTGACGACATTTTCGCTTCTTTCTGCATTTGATGATGATGAAATGAGGACGTCTTGATGTGCTGCAATACGCTCTTGTGCTTTATAAAAGTGCCAAAAATTTCTAAACTCTCCACATTTCGGCCTTTCTTTCTAAAACCAAGAAATATTCGGTACCTAAATAGTTTGCCAAAAAACCGTTTCTTTCTGGATTTGAAGCTCTGGGTTTGAAATAAAGCGGAGAAATAGTGCCTGCTGTTGTTGCAGCGGAATTGTTGACTTGTAACTTTTTGTTAAGGTTCGGACATTAACTCGGTTTTCAAACATCGTCTACTCTGAAGGCGTTCTGCGTATGCAAAAACTTGGAAAAGAGCCTGCCAAGCCTCTGCAGTTTATATAGAGCTTTAAGAGAGAAGCCTCCGCCTGGCCAATTCCACAAAGCCGAGCGCTCGCCGACACCGCATTTCGTTGTGACGTGTCGACCCTATAGTTTGAAACAATTACCACGTTCACAATTCAAGGTTTGTGTTCCGTTGACTCTTTGGTCCGGTCGTTTTATCGCGGATCTTCATGGGCCTTCCGTTGTACTCAAGGTTTAACTACAGAGCACATGGTCGAATTGCGGAATTCTTACTATGCTGATGCAGGTCGACCAATGTCTTGACTGGATGAGTGCCGATTGACTATAAATGTTTCATTCGGTTCGCTAACACCTTCGTTAGCGTCTACAATCGTCCATGCCTAATGTTCTGAGGAAGCAATTGATGCCACGTCTGTATCTCTCAGGTTCAATGTTCATTTTTTTTTCTTTTTTAGTCAAACAACGCTCTTTCACATTCAGTACTATGCTGCTTGCCTGTAACGAATTGAAAAGATCTCAATCGCACGTTTCTAGTGTTGACTAATGGTCTCCGTTCACGCTCTTGAAATAAAGATGGATGCAGTGACCGGGCTAATGATGCAGTATGGGTTTGGTTGAAAGAAGTGGTCTCGGTAAGATCTCGGAGTCATGCCAGGCAAATATTTTCTACTATGATCGAATAAGAGGCAGTCACAGAATAGAGACAAGTAACTAGTACTTAATCCGAGTCTAGTATGCAGTGCTGCTTGCTACTGGCATTCAGACATCAAGCTGCAAAAACATTAACTAGCAGCACCTTGTAAACAAACAATCTTTGTTTTACACTATCACTGCGTTTATGTACATAGTACCAAGATTTAGAGCTCTAGAATATTCATTATCAACCTAACCACATTATGCACGAAAAAGGCCTTCTATACTGATCTCTACTTGCGCCACTGGCGACCACACCACCCGTGCAAACTTCCTAGTCTCAAAAGCCAATCTGACTGCCTGTCGCCTCAGCTACGTTTGCCACTTGGGATCCACTCTGTTTCTTTAAACGACAATTTTCTAACTGGTCTCCACATTACGCACCCTGTAAATGCCCTTTTTTTCTTAATGTCAGTCAGGATATCAACTACCTTTTCTTCCTGGACCGAAATTAGCTCTTTTCTTGTCTGTCAGCATTACCGCTGGATGCGGCAGCCTATCACAATAGCCAGCTTTCCACCGCAGCAAGATGCACGACCGAGCACCACCGATGACGAAGTGCTCAGTCGATTGCACCGTGTGCGTGTCACAAGGTGCAAAGCTTCCTCCCCCGCCATTTAATGGTGCCCTTCTGTAAATGACTTCCTGAAATTGTTTTCGCCAGGGTTTTATGGTTATTTTACAAAGTAATAAAGAGCGAAAAAGCTACGGTGGAAGTTGTAACACAACCTCGCAGAATGTCTACACGCTTTCGTGGCCATATCCAGCGTAGGGTTCGAGATAGGAGAGAGCAGGACACTGGAGTTTTTGTCATCCTCCTCCCCTTTCTCCGTGTTTTCTTCTTTTTTCTGTTATCTCGCCATGATCTTGAACTTCGTATTCTTAAGAAAAGCTGATCTCAAGCCTACCTGTACTGCATAATAAGAAATGAGATATTCCCTGACCAACAGTGTTTCAATGGTCTGAGCTTACTTGCGCAACTTTCTAATTGGCTAGCTAACGGATACCGAAGTGCAATTTGCTGTGATGGCGAGGCGTTTTGTCTCAAAGAAATTGGATTGCAGATATCACGTTGAAAAACCTCTGCAAAAGGTGCAGCGTGGCTTTGAAATAAAGAAACGAAATGGAGGAACGGCGGTGCCGTATAGAGGGTGGTAGTAGCAAGTATTTCCCTCGAATACCTGTTCAGAAAACCCAGAGGGAAGGGGAGACAGCACCAAACTTTTGCAGGAACACATAGTTGTAGTATGCATCCGCTATGCGATAGCACGTCTTTGCCGGAACTGGCGTCTATTACGCTCTGTTGACTGAACTTCCCGCTTTGTCTTCGGAGGCTCCCAAGCGGGCGATGCGAGCTGGAAACGGGCACGTAACATGCACACCGCCTTGTGATGTGCGCTTGTGGGTGTGGAAGCTTGCGCACACAAGCTCACCGGTCTTAGTACGACGCTTCGAGAGAGAGCGAGAATTCTTTTTGTCCCAGCCAGAACGAAAATTGAACTTTCCGAAACCTTAAAGCTAATATGGGGCCTACTGACGGCGAGCAGCAGATCGCGAATTTAAAGGGGGCACCAAACTTGAGTACTAAAACCATGCCTATTATTTCATTTAACTATGACACTAGGTAATATATTTTAGTTGTTTTGTGTTCTTCAGCATAAAAAATACACCACTTTTTACGTGTAGAGCGCGTTTCTAGGTGTCTAAGAGAATCTTCGTTCAAACGATATTAATTGTCGCAATCCATTTATTCGCTCATTGCATCTACAACCTTATAAGGTGAGAAAAACGCGTTTGAAGGCAGAGCGAGGAAGCAGTATCTCTCCCTAGCTCTTATCTACAAAACTGCAGCTGGCACCTAATAATATTAAAGAGACCAAAAATTGACACGATAGATAATTCTCTAGAAAATACGACCCCTTCTTGAATTACATAAGGTGCAATGAAAGCAGCTCCCCAATGTGCTGATGCGAAAGCACAACTCGGCCTAGCTGCAGTATGCACCTTTAAGTCTGCAATTTTCAATAAACTAGCGTGATGCCTCCGTAGATATTGCATTCGGCTCCTGGACTGAAGCTCGCGGGATCGATTCCGGCCCCCGCGTCTGTATTTCGAAGGAGCCGAAATACGAGATAATGCGCAGAGAGATTTCATTGCCCTATCAAGAAGTGTTGATAGGCGCTAATGTTGGTTGGCTTAATTTTTTTGATATTTTGTCCCACTCTCACGCATAAGTGTACATTCACTTGCAATATGTGCAACCCTCCTTTCATATTCGCTGCCGCGGTGGCTACGTGGTTATGGCGCTCGGCTGCTTAATCGAAAGACAGGATTTCGATATCGGACGCAGCGGTGAAATTTCGATGGAAGTGCAATTCTAGAGGCCTGTGTGCTGTGCGATGTCAGCGCACGGTAAAGAATCCCAATTGGTCGAAATTTCGGGAGCCCTTCACTACTGTTTACCTCATAACCTGAGTCGCTTAGGGACATTAAAACCCTGTAAACCAAACCAAACCTTTTTATAATATTTGCATGTTGCCAGAACAGTGATAGCATTTCGCTTCTTTCTGCCTTTCCAGTGACCTGAGAGCGATTTCATTTACTTGAATACGCCGTTGTGCGATATAAAATCATAAAAAATCTCTAAACGTGTTTTCCTTCATGTTTCCTCACACAATTTAAAGACCAAAGCAATATCCGCTACTTATTTCGTATTTAAAACATTTAAAAGATGCCGAAACTCAGCTGTTCGCCTGTCGCGCCATCAATTGCAAGTTTTCTTTGACTTCCAACATTCAAGTTTTCCTTTTTCCGTCTTCCTCGTGTAATAACAGTGCAGTGGTGGTTTCAAAACAAGCCTTATATACATCAAAATTGATCAAACACATAACCTTCATGCACGTTTGTCAGCCTCAGATATGTGTGCTGTCTTTTCTCCTATTTCATCAGCACCCTTGTACTTGCGACATTGGCCTCTCGCGGCACTACCTGTGTTTTAGTTGTTGCTCTTCTCTACCTTACAACAACTTTATTTTGATACACAGTGGTGTTTTTGTGTTTAGGAGCTGGTGTTCTATCGATACAAGCCAATTTAAATTTCTCTTCAGTGTCCCTTTAATACCTGTGCATGTTTGTTAATATCAGGAATCGCATTGTACACTGCAAGATGAAATCGCTATCAATATGAGCTGAAACGTATTGAAGGTAGTCGCACTGTTAATTACATTTTTTTTATGCAGTCGTGCCAGCATTCACAACTATAAACATGCAAATGTATGGCACTGAACCCTGGCCTTTACATTGACGGCTGAACGCAAAACATCGCTGCACTGCCTGACTTTCGTGCTTTGGGAAGTGGGCTTTCATCACATATTCTCATTGCCAGGTTGGCCAAGTTATGATGTAGGCAACTCTAACAAGTATTCGTTCGTGGCTGCCTTTGCACTGCATTAAACAATGGCAGTTAAAATATTTGAGTGACTCGTTTTCAATATTTAACAATCCAAATCGAAGTTTATGTATCCCTGGCGAAGCGCGACTTTAGGTACGCCAGCTCAAAGGGCATTCAAAGCGTATGATTCGAATTTCATAATATTTACCGGCTTCGCACATCAGAATTTCGAATGGTAGCAGATGATCTTTTTGCTTTTTCCTTGTGCCCGATTTCAGTATTTTACATTAATTATTTTTAATATGCCCTTATACTAGCGTACTCTGCTAATTGTTAGCCCTTTCAATTTGGAGTGAGCCCAATGCGCAGACACCAGCAAAACTGCGATGCGCTGGGGCAGAAGTATACCCTTTACGAGCGAAGCGCTTCTTTAATGTAATGTGGACAGCCAATTTTAAATCCAGGGTTGTCTGCGACGAGAAAGCGATTAATACGGGGTTACAACAGGACAAGGAATCATGCCTGTATGAACCATCGGCATTATATTTTATGCTTAGGTTACCTGTATCTCCGAGACGGTTCTAGCGACAGGTCTATGTAGTTGATTTCTTAATTCCGCAGCGTTACAGTGCAGCCTGTCAACCCCATCGGTCACAGTAGCCGCGGATTTTTAAGCTCCACTTTCACTGCTGTTTCCGTCCCTCAGTCTATCGATTGCAAGGTATATTAGGCATCCCCTGCGCTCAACGCAGCGTAGTCTTGGCGCAACCCCAGTTTTGGTCTGGTTGCCTAGAAGTCTAAAGCGATGCAAGAAGCCTTGCGCATGTGCGCCCTTCTATGCAGTTGACCCTCAGTAGATACTGACCGGAAGCTGCAGCAAAATCGGAAGATTTCTCTCAAGGAACCTTCATCTACTAATTGCATGTGAAGCTGTGCCAAGGACCGGAAGAAAGGTCCCTGCTTCTGTACGCGGAGCCGCTGCACAAAACATGTCAGGTAGACTTACTGTGGACACCGTGAGTCGTTATGACTGCTCTCTGAGGTTACGTTGACCTGACAACCCTCTATAATCGACTTTGGAACCGCTATGCGACACTATTGCACTTTAACAAATTCTAGGCGGTCAAAAATTATCTTTAGCCTTTCACTACGGCGCCTTTTTCTCCATTTCTTCATTCGTTTTCTCTTTCATTCATTTATTCACGAAGTTGTTTAAGGCGTCCACCGACACTGAGAGAGATACGACGCCTTTCCTTACGACATACAAAGCTGAACTATTGGAATTGTCTCCCTCCAAAAAGGCCAGAAATAATTACTCCGGACACGTTAAAAATCTCCCCCTGGGGCCCACCATTGCAAGCAAATCAGCTGAACGTGTCTAAACTTGTGTTCATATATGAAGTGGTAAGCAGCGCCTGGAAAGATATCTCATAAATAATTTTCATGCCCTTCAGATGTAGCATTGCTGCTGCTGTTCACATAAACCCGAATTATTCACACTTCGATTTCTATTTGAAATCACCGCTTTTTTTACCTCAATAATCGTTTCGTATCACGTGAAATCCTCATAAAAAGGATGCCCCTAAACACCAGTCTGCCGGCTCTGTATTATAAAAGTACGTATTACCAGAAGGCTTACTGTGTTTTCTGCAGCATGAACACTGCTTTCACCCGACAGGAGAAGAAAATACACTGCAGTCTTTTTTTATGCAAGAAAACGTTCGCAACAAGATCTGAGACATATTTCTCTAAATTAGCACTTAAGGCGTTATTGAAAAATCTCATAGATAACAGAGGCAATTTTTAGAGGAGTTCAAAAAGAAAAAAAGTGGTTGCATAAACACAAAACCGTTGAGGCGAAGGCGCGACAATTTCATTGCTCAAAATAATCAAGCTTTTTTTTTCACCAGAAGACAATATCATCGTTAAAACAGTGGCGGCTTTAGAATGCCCTCCCTGCTGTGGGTCAACACGATTTTGAAACATTCAGCTCCTTGCACTTGGTTCCATATAAGTATGTCGCCTAATCCTTATGTTGCTCCCCATTAAAAAGCTGAAACGAAATCAACATGAGTGATGGTGTCATGCTAGGCCTTTTAATGAACCGTTTTATATTTCCTCGCTCTAATGAAACCGTGATTGCTGCTTTGTTCATCATTTTTTGTTAGAAGTTGGCGGAAAAGATTGCTTCTTTTGTCAGCAACGCCCAGTGTAGCTCCATTACCTTTGGAATGCGATGAAATGTGTTTCGAAGTTAAGCCATGAATATAAAACACAGGCCGACCGCTGAGAACACAGAGACGAGCAGGAAAGGTCGTTACACTGCTGTATGATCTCCTGGCTTGCCATTTGTCTCGTTTCTCGACAGCCCACGGTGAATGCCAGTAGAAGCTTCCATGTATATCCTTGTACAGTTTGGTCGATTCCTTTTAAGAAAAAAGCCGCCGCGGTGGCTGAGTGGTTATGGCGCTCGGCTGCTGTCCCGAATGACGTGGGCTCGATCCCGGCCACGGTGGTCGAATTTCGATGGAGGCGAAATTCTAGATGACCGTGTACTGTGCGATGTAAGTGCACGTTAAAGAACCCCAGGTGGTCGAAATTTCCGTAGCCCTTCACTACGGCGTCGCTCATATCCTGAGTCGCTTTGGGACTTTAAACCCTCTTAAATCACGAAACCTTTTAAGAAAAATGGATTCCGTTGCGCAGAGAAGTGGCGGCCGTTTCCAGCCCTTTTTTAAGCATGTTAATCCAATACCGAGGTCACCTGTTGACTCCAGATGAAGGCAGCTCTTGTGCGAAGCCTGTTTACATACGTCGTACCACACGTGCACCTTGAAAGCACACAGCGATCGGCTAAAACAGGGTTGCGAAACAACGAGTATTAGTAGGTCGCGTCACGTGGAAGGGTGTGCTAGCTATATCATTGCCCCTGCGTTGAAATTATCGGGTCATAGCGTGCTTGCGGATAAAAACCGGGATAAGGTATCCGTGCAGTCGAAGAGCTGGTGGCGTTCCCCACTGGACTTCTGAATGCTTAACAGTTTCCTAAGCACATGTAGTGCAACCAAAAATGGTTCTTCAAGTTTATTTTTTTTCCTAAGGAAGCCCGTATTTGAAAGGGGCACTGGGTATGAACTTTCTAGGTTAAGTCGTTTAGATAAATCAAGATCAAAATTAGTGTTCCCCAGCTGAATCCTGTAATAAAAATGGGCGTGATTAATAGAGGAACGAAGGCGCCGCTATCCCCGTTCAATCTACAATGGTTCTGGCTGTACATATATATTTAGTTTCGCGAATCCTTGGTCCTCAGGTTCTGTGCTGTTTTGTGAGCTGGGTTTCTCCTTTACTCCATGGAAGAAAACTTCAAGGCGTTTTCATTGACTACATCTGGATGGTTAGACGTTGAAAGAGATACAACAATTCCCCGGTAAGTAGTATGGACGCGAAGATTGCCTAGAAAACTGAGTTTGACCACTTTCATGGTAATATTTCGCTTCTCACTTTGGTCCTTTATTTTCACTTTATTATAAAGTATCGAATATAGCCGCCACGTTATTGTAAACTGCCAGACTCTCGCTGCTACGCCGCTCATTAGCACAAAAGTAGAGTAATGTGCAACTTTGTTGGGGTAGATCCTGTGTAATGCAGCCGTGTACATTGTTTGTAGCGCATCTGAATACTTGTTACCGTAACTTTTCTCCCCAAGGTGTTCAGACACCCGTCTGCGGCATTAGGTACCCAAAATGAAAGGGGATACTAATCTGGGGTCCTTAAATGTATTTGGCAACCTATTGCTGCCCGCTGAGAAGGTGGCCGCACGTATTGCTTCCACAATTTAGCAAACCATCACTCCGTCACACAGGTGCGTTGTTTAGCGGATGTCATACTGTCATCACCTGTCACCCTTCTATGACTGTTCATATGCAGTGCTATGCGCTAAAAATGTCAGAAAGTCTTGAAGAATTTAGAAGGCCTTGTTTTGCGGGGACTGTTAGACAGAAACACAAAAGCGAAGATTTCTGAAATCTGCTTATGAAGAAATGTTTAGTAGAACATCTGCGCAATGTTGTTCACTGCGACACAAAATCGCATCGAGTCGAGAGACACCAATATGTGCTCATAAAAGGAACTTTGAAAAGCACGGATGGCGTTAAAAGCAGCGAATTGAACGAAGTGATTCACTTGATGATACAGCTAATCGTGGGTGGCCTAGAACCCATTTGTAGGTGGGCTTTGCTGCTCTCATCTGCGGTATGAATCTTATGTTCTCAGGACTGTGTTCTCTCAGGCAGCTGCCCGGTTGTGGGCGTATATACATACATATAAATCAGAGCTTATTTTCATATTAGCATTTGCATTTCCCATTTGCATATGTGCATCTGGCATCGACTGAAATGCAGCTGCCGCGACCTTCCCCGAGCCCGTGGCATTGAGCGCGGACGCCTTATAACCAAAGCCATTAAGCTAACTCGGTGAGTTGGACGAAAATATCAGTGCGCGTCAACAACTCTACGAGAACTGCTACTATAATGAAGGAGTAATTACTTGTTACCATCCACCCAAGTGCGGCTAGTAAGCCCAAGCCGCAAAAAAAAGAAAGCTATAAAACTTTCACATAAACTTCGTAGTTGACGACAATTTCGTACGCTTCTTAATACTGGGGCAAAAGCGTGAAAGCTTGATGCACTGCACGAAGCATTTAGCTTGAAACAAGCCATGAGCATATGGGGATCCCGACAATTTTGGACTTGATAGGACCAGCATGTCAGCCGGCACGCAGGGAGACCACTCCCAACCCGGTGGGCCGATTTGTTGACCTTTTTTTAGCGTTTTTTCCTCCCATCCACCATAGCGCCGCGACGCAGCTTCAAGGCTGAACGCCGGCGTTCGGCGGCGGGGAGGCCACTCCAGGCCAACATGGCAAGCGCAAAACAGCAACGCGGCTACGACCCGGAAGGCATGGCATGGTCAACTGTGCCGCAGACCAGTAGGGACCAAGCCTGCAACGCTAATGTGATCCTGGCTTTTGAAAAAAGAGCCCAGAAACTCCAAGCCTGCGCGCAAGGGAAGGCCACGTCAGCCCACGGAGGCCACCATGCGCAACCCGACAAGGCATCCGGTGAGCGCGCAGCCGGAGGCCCAAGGCAAGTCAAAGCTGCATGGAAACCCAAGTTTCTCTGCAGATTTAGACCAGACGATGTGGTGCTAATCATCAAACCATTGACGGCGACAAGCTTGAAGAACTTACAACACGGTGAGCTAGGCCTAGCCCTACGACAACGAGTCGGGGAGGCCGAAGCGGACAACTTTTACTTCACAATATCCCCGGACCAAAACCTGATCATCGTGGGCACGTCGAGCATCCACGCGGCAGACAAACTGGTCGGGGACTTTGCGATAAAAATCCAAGAAGGAGCAGACCTCCATTTGCACGGGCACGTAAAACAGAGCGAAGACAACGTGGTTCACGGAGTCATCACAGTGGCCAATCTGGAAACCACCGAGTCCCTGCGAGGGAAGGTGAAAAGCTTTCACGGAGATAGCACCATCCTGGAGATCCGAAAGTTCGGAACTTCGAACAAAGCCAGAATCACCTTCGAAGGCAAGTACAAGCCCAGAGCTGTATTGTACAACGCGCAAGTCATACCGGTAGCAACGTACCGCCGCACCATACCAGCGTGTAACTTGTGCGGCACGGTGGGACATATGCCAGATACCTGCCCGACACCGAGACAAGAAAACTGCGGACTCTGCAGAACGCTAGCCCCGTTTGTGGAGGGGGTGCGGTCCCCTCACGTGTGCAAACCAAAATGTGCGGTGTGTGGCGGCGAACACGCCACGAACTCCAGAGACTGCACGGCGAAATTCCGCACGAACGCGCAGCAACAACCCAGCAATCAGGAGAAAAAGAGGAGGAAAAAGAAGAAAAAAACAAGAAGAAGAAGGGAGGAAGCGGGAATCTCCCGCCCCCTCCACCTAGCAGGGAGTCGACTTCTGATCAACCCAAGCAAAAGAGGACCTGGGCCAGCATAGTCCAGAACGGGAAGCGGCAGGTGAGTGGGACCGCCTCTCCTCCTCCTCCTCCCAAACCTTCCTCTCCACCCACACCCAACCCAGTAGAAACCGAGTTACGAGACCAGATAGCAGCCCTAAAAGCGCAGATCGCGGTGCTAACGAGCAAACTAGAAAGTGCGCTAGCTAAACCCCAGCCACTTCAGCAAGAGGAGGCGATGGAAAGCGACACAGAACCTAGTCTTGAAAATAAACTAGAAGCTATGATGACAAGGGTCCAGGAATCCATTCCCACCATAGTCTCACAACAGATAGCGAAAGCGATGACGGTTCGCAAATACGCTAACACGAGGAGACTCCAGAATCCCCGAGCCCACAGGATGCGTAGGGTGCTGAGCGAGGACGAGGAGGAAGACCACCAGGAGCAATTTCCCCTCCACAATAACAACAATCTCCAGATACAACATGGCGAGACAAACTAAAGAGAGTCCCATAACATTAACGCAGTGGAATAGTCGAGGCTTGAAATCGAGGACTAAGAGAGCGGTTCTTAGGATGCACCTGTCTACGTACGAGCATACTCCGGCAGTAGTGGCCGTACAGGAACCTGGCGGGAACGTGAGCCTCACAAACTACAAAACGTTCCAACTCGACCCCCTAACGTGCATCTTTGTGCACAAAAATTTCACTGCAAATTTGGTAGATCTGGAATTACAAACCAGCTTTTCGCACGTGATGGTGACTCTTCTGCCACTGAAAAAGCAGGATTCGCCGCTACACATCCTGAACGTATACTGCCCACCTAAAGCAAAAAGCGTAACCTTCTCCACACTCCTGAGCAGAGCTATCAGGGAAGCAGGACGAAACCCGCTACTAGTAATGGGAGATTTCAACGCGCAGAGTCCCTCATGGGGCTATCATCGAGAAGACATACGAGGACGGAAGCTAGCGGAGGCGGCGTCCGCGTTAGGTCTAACCCTACACACTGACCCGGCGTGCCCCACGCGGATAGGGAACTCGGTGCAGAGGGACACGTGTCCCGACTTAACCTTCACGAAAAACGCGAGGCGAGTGGAGTGGACGAATACGGAGGAAACTCTCGGTAGTGACCACTGCCTGATCACCATAACGATCCGTACGAAACCCCTTATCAGGCCTACGGGTCACACTATGCTGCCGGACTGGACGAAATTTAGAAAGGAATACGAGGTAAGCTCCATCCAGGAGCAGGGTTATCAAGCCTGGACAAAACAGCTGCTGATCAACCTGCGTTCGACGGAGACGCAGGTAAATCTCTCAGAGGCGGTGACGGACGTGGACACCCACCTCCTCCACCTCTGGGCAGCCAGACGCAGCATGGTCAAAAGATGGCGTAGACAGAAGCATAACCGAAAGCTAAGAGCTCGGATCGCGGCAATCACTAAAGAAGCGGCGGAGTACGCGGCGCAACTCGCGGACGCGAACTGGGTAGATAGGTGCAATGCGGCCGCTAGGCAGATGTCTACCAAAACACGTGGCGCCTCTTCCGGGCGCTCATAGATCCCAGCCAGACGCGCACCGAGACGCAGAAGCACCTGCAGAGAGCGGTACATGCATTTCAAGGAAATACGGCCCAGCTCGCACTGAAGCTTCGGGACCAGTACCTGAGCACGACCCAAGATCCAAGGGGAGAAACTTACAGATACAGTGGAGTCCAAAATGCTGAGCTGGACGAACCTTTCAAAATATACGAACTCAAGGCCGCTCTAGCGAGGATGAAACGCAGGACCGCGCCAGGAAGGGCCGGAATCTCGGTAAAACTCCTAGCCAATCTGCCGGACCGCGCATACGAATCCCTCCTAAAACACTTTAATTCGGTTTGGATGGGCGAAGCTCCACTTCCCACGGAGTGGAAGACGGCGCTGATAACTTTCATCCCCAAGGCGGGCAAGGCCATAGATACGGATAACCTAAGACCTATTTCTCTCACCTCGTGCGTGGGCAAACTGATGGAAGCTATGGTCAGAGATAGACTATCTGAGTACCTAGAAAACAAGCGAGTCTTCGCCGACTCGATGTACGGCTTCAGGCCAAATAAATCGGCTCAGGACATCCTGCTGCAGCTCAGCAGGGAAGTACTAAACCCGATCGAACATCCGAACGGGGATAAGATAGTGCTGGCCCTAGATCTGAAGGGAGCCTTCGATAATGTGACACACGAGGCGAAACTCACACACCTATCAGAGACGGGATGCGGCAGGAACGCTTTCGAGTACATAAAACGCTTCCTCACGGACAGACAGGCCTACGTGAGGATCCAGAACGCGGAACACGGCCCCTTTCTATTAGGCACGAGAGGGACGCCACAGGGAGCGGTGCTATCCCCCTTGCTTTTCAACTTGGCAATGAAGAACTTGCCGGTCCACCTGGAGAAAGTCCCGGGTGTGCAGCACGCGCTGTACGCGGACGACATCTCCATTTGGGCCACGCAGGGCTCTCTCGGTGAAATGGAGGCCAGCCTGCAGGAGGCGGCCACCGCAGTGAACGAGTACGCGAAAAGATGTGGCCTTCATTGCTCCCCTCAAAAATCCGAATTCGTGCACATTCGCCCCAACAAAAAATGCACAAACAAGATAGAATTGAGACTTGGATCGGAGCCTATACCCGAAAGAAAAGAAATTAGAGTCCTAGGTCTTTTCATCCACCAGCGTCGGCTGGCGACGACCACGCTCGACAAACTAAAGAAGGTGGGAGATCAGGTGGGCCGAATGGTCCGCAGAGTCTCGAACAAGAAAGGGGGATTGCGAAGCAAAGACGCCTTGCGGCTGGCCAATGCTTTTGTAACAAGCAGAATCCTGTACTCGACCCCCTATCTCCGCCTCAACAAACACGACCAGAACATCATCGAGGTGATAATACGCAAAATGGCGAAGAAGGCCCTCGACCTCCCGATAACCACGTCTAACCTGAGACTCCAAGGTCTGGGTATGACGAACTCCTTCGATGAACTTAGAGAAGCCCACCTCACAGGTCAATACACGCGATTATCGTAGACGCCGTCAGGACGCCGCCTTTTAGCCCGTCTGCACATAGAACACACGACTCTAACCGAGGAGAGAGTAAGACTCTCTCAGGAGTGGCGTTACGCCCTGCACGTAAGACCACTCCCAATTAAGATGTCCAGGGACGACCACGAGGGTAGACGCAGGGCCAGGGCAGAGGCCTTAGCTCACCACTACGGAAGGAAACCCGGGGTATACTACGTGGACGCATCCGGCCCGCACCAAGGCGGGTGGTACACGGCGGCAGTGATCCACGAGTCCAAAACGGTGAACGGGCTCACCTTCAAAGCCCGAAGCGTCACTCAAGGAGAGGAAGTCGCCATCGTATTAGCGGCAACACACTCCGATTCCAAGACAATCATAACCGACTCGCGAGGGGCGTGTCGGAACGTCCAACAGGGCTGGGTCCCGTACCTGGCCTACCGGCTACTGCAAAACAGCTCGTACGTAGGAGGTCCATCCCACAGCTTCATAGTCTGGGCTCCGGCCCACTCGGGGCTAGGAGGAAACGAGGCAGCAGATGCAGCCGCCCGCGCGCTCTCTAACCGGGCAACCTCGTCCCCCGCCTCCTCTGAAGAAGTAGCGGAAGCCACGCCGACCTACACTTACAAGGAAATAACGCAATTATACAAAGATAGACATAAACTGTACCCCCACCCGTGTAAAGGATTAACGAGAGCGGAGGAACGCCTGTTCCTCCGCCTTGTCACGAACACCATGATGTGCCCGGCCTCGCTAAAGCACTTTGACCCTGCCTTCTCCGGGGAGTGCCCACACTGTGGGGAGAGGTCCTCGGACCTCTACCACATGGTGTGGGCGTGCCCCTCCAATCCTGCTTTTACTCCAAACCCAAACCCCACCCGGGAGGACTGGGAGGCGACCCTACTCGCCTGTTGCGACCTGAAAGCCCAAAAGGCGATGGTCGAACGAGCTATGGCGGCAGCGGAAGCCACTGGGGTCCGGTACTAGGGACTCCACCTAGTGATTGTGAGGGGAAGGGCACTAAGCCTGACTCCAGAGCACCCTCCATGTAACTCCCTCTTTTCAGAGGAAATAAACGTTTTTACCACCACCACCATGAGCATATGCCCAGAAAAAACATTTCGGAAACTTGTATCACGCAAAGGATGAATTTTTCTGCAGACTCAGCATGAAGTGACGAACTTGTGCGCTATGTGCTTCTCTAGGCGGTTATTATTTTGGCGGAGACTTGCCTGTTTTTCTAAATGTGGGCCGTAACTACCGGCTACAGGTAGCTCCGGAGGCTATTCTCATTCAGGAACGTAAGTCGGTTCGGTCGCTGTTTCGTGTCATTGACACCAAGACGCCATCTTGGTTAGCCCTTTCGTCGACGACATGCAAAGCATACCAAGTGGACACTTAATTTGTTGTGGCGCTGCCATATGGGGCTTCAGAATCCAGCTATACAGACGCTTCTGCTTTACGCAAAGAGCTGAAAAAGATTAGTGAGAGAAACCTTTTTTATATAGTTTCACTGGTTTTGAAGCGCCTTGAATCTAGGTTTTTTTTACCGCAGGTTTAGTCTTGGTGTAGTTATAATATGTTTCTGTTCATTGTTTGACTTCATTTGAAAAGTTCTGTGGGAACTTACCTTGTAATTCTTCTTAATCTGCTTAGCTTTATAAAAAGGACGGTGATGGTCTTGGTGATGCTGTCTTCACTGAGTGTGTGCTGGGTCCGTCGTACACAAGTTAGCAAGCTAGCTCTCAAGGTTATACGAATACTTGGTGACAGACGCTTAATTAGTGCTTTAATTATCCAATTTATATTGAATGCTCCAACCGTATTCCTGAAGAATCTAATGTTTTAGACTAATAAAATCAACACAATTTGCTGCATTGTAATAACTCTGAGGTAGTCATCAATCATATTCCAGCTTTTCAGCAACTCATAGGAAACTGGGTGCTGGGCGTTCTCCGGAATTTGGACGCTGGCTTAGAAAAGGCAAAAAAAACTGAATATGAAAATCTCAAGACCAAGGAAAGTTTGGCATGGTCTTTAATTACATTAGTTTCGAATTGATACAGTCTTCAAGACAGCGATTGCAGCATGCTGCATGAAGTGAATAATTTAAAAGGTAATAATCAAATTTCGGCTCATTATTCTGATCATGTTGACTGCTGCCTTAGTGCCGACGCTTCTAAGTCACCCGGTTTCATCAGAAGATCCTTCTCCAGTTCCCATCAGTAGAATTTGAAGTTGTTCGTTTCTTCGAGGAAGAATTTCGAACCCTTCCTCTGTGTAGTTAGGCGTGGAAGGTGAACAGGATGCGTGCTTGTAGATGATGATTTAGAGCATATATTTACAGCATACATATACAGAGCGTAAAACTGGACGGAAAAATGGATTTATAAGAGAACAATCTTTGCACCACTTTGCGCATCGACCTGACGGGTTAGAGCCTAAGTAGACCGCGTTACATGTTACGCATGGAGCTCCAGCTCTGACTGGACTGCCCTCCATCCATTGTCTTGAGTTCTTAAACCCTTTATTAACAAAGGATTAGGGGCGGTCATTCTCAGTGCCCGTCCTAGGCATCAATTCCCCAATGAAAAATAACATGCGAGATGGGGCTATACACCGAGGATTGGGCTTAGCCTCGAACGTAGGGTATCGGTAACAACACAAACCAAATCAAAAACAAATGCGACACCACTGTCTCTTAAGTAAAAGTATCCACTTGCTCTTCCTTCGGAGCTTTTCTTCCGGCATTCCTTGGGCACACCGCCACCCCCCCCCCCCCCCTCCTTCTGATCCCGTTGCTAGTCAATTTCTTGACACTGATGAGCTCCCGCCCATCATCAGTGCGTGTCTTGCGTCAGCAACAAAAGGGGAAGGAAAAGGGCCACGAAGGCACCACACCAAAGACAGCGGTACGCTCGGCTAATAAGAATAAGGAATGGGCTCATTTGCCGCTCATTGCGAGAAAAACGCCGTAATTGCCCTCTTGAGTGCTCTTTGCCGCCTCGGGAACCCGCATAACGAACGGTCCTGTTTTCTCACGCAGTAGGTGAGTGCGGCATAATTACTTTAACAGGTGTTCGTCATTGCCATCCTTGAAAGACTCCTTTGTTTGGTCACGTGGCACTGCGGGCCGCTGTGGGGAAGCGAGTCCCTCTCCGACGATAACCTGTGGGGTAAGGGGTCTCGTGAAGACGGCGGTGGTGCGTCAAATGAGCGAACCGATTCCCGTATGCACTTTACTTTCGGGGGCTCTCGCTTGTAATGGGAAGCCGCTTCCGTGTTTGCCGTCTTCCTGCAAAGGGACGCCGCTGGAAAAGAGCGGCGGCCTTACACCATCCTTTCGTTCAAAACTCGCCTATGCAACTTTCATCCGTACCAAACTCGAATACGCATCGGCAATCTGCAGCCCCCATCAAGCACGTCTAATTAATACCTTGGAATACATTCAGAATAGTGCGGCCCGTTTCATCTCATCCCAGTGCGGCACTCGCCTCAGCATAATTAATATGTGGTATCAAAGCCTCCCTTGATCTTCGGCCACTGGAAAATCGAGGAAAAATTGCACAACTTTGTTTCATAAACTATACTATCATTTTCCTCGTCGACCAAACTATCTTATGCAGCCACCACTACAAACTTCTCGCCGCCATTTTAATCCAATGAGTGTTCAGCGTCTGCATGGTCACACTGATGATTTCAATAAGTTCATTTTTTCCCAGCACTTTGCAGACGGAATGAATTATCCGAATAAATAACCTGCGAGCGCGACGTACATAAAGTTAGGACTAAACTAGCTTCCCATCTCAGCAAGTAGTTGCGTAATTTGCGTAATTTTTGCGTATTTTTATTCTTTCGAGTTTATATGATTTTGGTCCGTGTTGCGTTTTTTGACAATATTGTACTTACACTGCTTATAGTCTGTTTTAGAAGTTTTGAATTTGGCTTTCTTACAATTTATGGCATCCTTGTATTGTTATTGTATTTTGTATTGTAGTAGCTGTTCTCTTTTTTCTATTACTGACCAATGTTATCGACCCCCCCCCCCCCCCCTTCTTATTTAACACCCCACTTAGAGACCTTTAAGAGATAATAAATATTGATGATGATCATATTGAATCCATCGAGCGAAACATTCTTAGACGCCAGCAAGCACGCGACTGTCAGCGTCATTTTTGTAGAGAGCTGTAAAGAATAAAAACAGTCACCTGGTGTACGTGCCTCGCATCGTCGGTATAAATCTTGGAAGGGAGAAACCTGTTGCTAGGCGCGCTGGGCGAGTTGTTCTTTCCGTGCGCTTAAAGAAAAAACACGACAAGAAATGCACAACCACTGCTAGACGCCTTTTTTTTTTGCGTAGATGCAGGCTTGGAGTACAAATCGAACGAGCAAATCGGAAGGAAATATCTGGCGTGCTTGCGCGGGGTGCGGATCGCTTGTCGAAGGAGCGCGCCGTCAGATGGCGTCGCGACGCATGCGAGCACCCACTCCCCATGGCTTCGAGACCTTTGTGCATAACGGTACACATGTGAGCGTAAAGACAGCTTCCGTCACTTCTCTTGCTTTTCGAGGTGCACTTACAAGCAAGGTAAACTTCCTAAAGAAAGCGGATAGTGAACAACGTCTGCTGAGACACCATGCACAAGGGGGCAACCGCAGCCGGTGCCGCCCAATCTTCGAACAGTGTTTGCAGCTTGACTAGATCTATATCTGGAGAATGGAAGTGAGGTAAAAGGGACCGTCCGTTCATTCAGAGGTGTTACTAGGCGTCATGAGAGAATCGTGCGCACCTCTGGAAAGGCAGCTCTCAAAGGCGAGCAACGTAGGTTTACCCACCGGTGCTTTATGACATGAAAGGCGTTATCGCAGTGTTATAAGTAGACTTTTAGCTGCGCCCCATGTGTGACATTTGTTTCAATTAAATTTAAGACATGAGGTTACGCAATAATAAGGTGAAAATGCCCGCGAGCCGTTGCATCTCGTACGCGATATTTTTCGCTTGGTTCCTGCGCGGTGGACAGAGAGTGACCAGGGCAAAAGCATTTATTTTCTGACCCTGGTCCGGGTTGCGTTCTCAAGTCGAGAAGTCTGAGCCTATATTACCAAGCACGTGGCCGATATGGACAACGAGCAGTATGAAGCTCTTCACTGCTTTGCAGTAATGCAGGACTGCAGCACCTTCACATCCAAGATGCTTCTGCCTGCAAAGTGGTGTCGCGGGCCGTATGATGTCCTTAATGGAGACGAAGGAGTTGCTCTATATTTCAGTTTTAGCGCAGTTAAGCCACGTCGGATCATTTTCAGCGACACATCTGATCAGGTACTTAAAATACAAGGACATGAAATACCCAGAGTGGCTGAATGCAAACAACGTGAGGTATGAATAAACGAATGGCCGATATAAACAGAACGAACGCTCTTTAGGGCAAAAGAGTGAGTAGATGCCGGGATAATGAAAAACAGGGCCTTATGGAGGTACAACAAGGATGAAGCACTAAGAGGTATTTCGAAAGAAATAATGGTGCCAGGGCTTACTTTCGGGAATCCGATTTTGGGCCTAAAGCCAGCGTTCACTCGAGATTAGAAATCAATCAGAGATTTGTTGGAAGATCAGCACCAGGTGCCCACCGTAAAGACCACAAACGAAACAGTACAGGGGGATATAAGCAGGCCATGGTTCGAAGCACGGGAAGCTAAGAGCAAAATATTATATGAAGAACGCCTGAGGAAATTATACGATAGCATATATTCAGCTAAGGTATTTAAATACATATAAAGAAATAGCATTGATTCACAATGGAGACTAGCCAGTAAATATGCAGGACACAAGGACGGAGAAGTAAGAGCTATAAAAACAAAACAGTTGAAAAACGAGGAATGATAAAGTGGACTACTACAATGAAAAAGAAGCAAAGCGTAGAAAAATACTGAAAATGAAAAAGACAGCTCAAAAAGAAAACGTTCAATGATAATTCAAGAGGCAGTGTCCTACCCTATAAAGCTAGATCAGGGTGTATTAGAGCGCGCAACTGCAGAGAAAGCTATGCTCGACCAACCTGCGCACATCAGTACGCCTAAACTACATCTTATGAGATAGGTGAATTTCTGAACAGCTACGAAATGCTTGCACGCGCTCAAGGTGCCCTCACGCACACAAACAAAGGAACAATAATTTGTGATAAGTACAAAATTTGTTGGCCGGGAACATCATGTTGAAAGCATCAAATATTCAAAATATATAAAACACATGGCAACAAACTTTAAAGTTATCCTGGAAAGCAGTGCTTCAACAAGAACGCAAAAAAAAAATATGGAAGGATGAAGGTCACAACTCGAAGTGGTGTTTTAGGGCGGTTACAAACGTTTCGTAATCATTGGCAGATGCAGTGGTGCCAGAGAGTAGATTCCATTGACGAATTGCGAGGAGGAGAGGCGAATGAAAGAAGAGGTTAGTTCTAGCAAAAAAGGGTTCCACTTTGAGTTGGTGATCAATGCTTGGGAATATCCGATGAGCCGGCTTAATATGGTACAAAGCAAAGGTAGAATGACTGAGATACAATTTGTAGAAAAATGACAGTATGCAAAGCATTCTCCGTTTTTCGAGAAGGAGTAAATTGAGATAATTTTTTACTTCAGTTACACTCGCTGATCGCGAGTAGTTCTCAGATATAAACCGGGCGGCTTTATTATGCAGAGACTTCAATTTTGTTACTAGGTAAGCTTGATGGGGGTTCCAGATCAAAGAGGCATAATCCAATTTCGAGCGTACATATGTAGTGTATGCTAATAGCTTTGTGTCTGGATTAGCTAAACGTAGGTTACGTCTGAGGAAGCCGAGTGGTTTCGAAACCTTGATAATAAGCGTATCGATGTGAATGTTCGATGAGAGTTCTGCTGCTAAATGCAACCCTAGATATTTTATGATGGGTGTCGATTCTACGCGCAGACTGTTCAAAGTGTAATGGCAAGGTTCGGCGTTAGATATTGTGGTAAATATAAAAACTTTTGTTTTTGAGGTGTCAATTTTCATTTTCTATTGTGAGCACCAATCATTAATCTTGTTAAGGTCTGATTGTAGGCGAATAGAGTCGGAAGGCTCAGTAGTCTGTCTGTATATCACGCAATCATCTGCAGATAATCTGACCGTGGAATTTAGGTTATTACTTGTGTCATTAATATAAACTAAGAGCAAGATAGGCCCGAGTACAGACCCTTGCTGTACTCCAGATTTAACGGAGGAGATAGATAATGAATGCCCATTAACAAAGACTGTTTGATACCGACTGGCCAAAAAACTCCTGATCCAGGAAAGAGCCTTAGAATTCAAGTTCAGATTCTCAAGTTTTTTTATTAGACGTGAGTGTGAGCAATTTGCAGCTAATGTTGGTTAAAGAAATGGGTCTGTAGTTTGATGGTTTAGAAGCGCCGCCAGATTTAAAAACTGGAATGACACGTGCAATTTTTCAGCCGTTTGGAACACAACCCGTATCAACGAATTGCTGAAAAATAGCAGCTAAGATGGGCCGTACTGCAGGTTTTACTATTTTGAGTAATTTAGGACATATCACATCGAGGCCGGGTACGGAGTTAGCGGGTAGACGGTCTATGGCAGAGGATAGACCCTCTGGCGTGACAGTTATGTCGGGCATAGTTGAATGCAGCTTTGGAAATCGAAGGTCAGTAGGTAAAGGGCTCTCAATTATGAAAAGTGAGCAAAAAAATTGGTTAAATTCTTTTGTTACCTCAGCGGAGGAAAGGAGCTTGTCTTGTTTAGCTATTGACACTGTGAGGAGTTGGAATTGTAATTTGGATTAACAAGTCAACAAAATTTTTTTGGATTGTTCTTTTACAGATGTGTAAGGTCATTGTTATAAAATTTGTCCTTCGCGTCTTCAATTTCAGTTTTGCACAGTTGCGCATGTGTGCGGTATTGATTCCAATCACGTTCAGATCCGGACACTTTATACTTCGCGTACAACCTTTTCCTTTTGTTTATGCATCTTTTGACGCTCCTTGGGAACCATGTGCTTTGTGTAGATGTTTTGACTGTGATTTTGGCCCGTACTTAACTTTTAGCAAAGTTAGTTTGTCGCGAATAAGAGACCAGTTTTCAGTGGAATCACGCGAAATGAAAGAATGAAAAACAACAGCAGAAAATAATGATAGTTCATTGAACAGCATATCAACATTTGCCCTGGCATAACCAAATATCACTTTCTTTGCTTTTTCTTGTTTATTCCTGGCTACTGAGAAATCGCACTGCAAAATCGTATGGTCACTGACACCGTCGAGCACGTTTACAGATGACTTGTCCGGTTGCGTTGTCAGCGCAAGATCTAAGAGTGAATCGCCACGCGTAGGTGTGGAAACTATTTGATGCAGATCGAAAAGTGATAGTTCATCCAGAAAACTCTGGCATTCACGCTTTCTTATGCCGTGAAGGGGGCTGCATGTCTGCCGATCAATATGCTGATAATTGAAGTCACCGGCCAGGAATATTGGCGAGCGTGGAAAGTTGTTCTGCACGTAAGTTAGAGATGCATTCAGTTTTTGAGGAAATTCCTCGTGCAAATCAGGCGGGCGATAGCAGACACCAACGGCACAAGTTACGGACGGTGATAGACGCAACGCAACCTATAGAATTTCCAAACACGATCCTGTATCAACAACATAGGCTTGCAGGCTTTTCCTTACGGCGATCAACACCACACCACCGCGCGAGGTAATGCGATCTTTTCTAAATAATGAAAAATGGCTGGATAAGGATAGTTCACAATCAGCAATATCGGGAGATAACCAGGTCTGTGCCCAGCACAAGGTCGGCTGAGCATGCTTCGAATTATAAACACACATTACCTTGTTTTGGAAAGAGGCTGCGGAAGCTTGATACTAAAATTGGCAATGCGGAATTTCTGGGTTTATTATGTAGTCAGTAGTCCTGACTGGTCACGCCGTGTTCAGGAGGAGTAGTCATTTCACTACAGCTGTTTTTGGGAAAAGCCGCCACTTCTTTAAGTCGCGCTTGGGGAGAGCAATCACTTCTTCAGTGGCAGAGTTAAATGAATACAGTGTATTATTGAGAAGAAGCTTATCAAATAAGAGCTTATACTTTTCACCAGGATTTCGAGTATTTCGGGCGAAGTCTCTGAGCTGTTTCAAAATAAACTGCGCCCTGGGCTAAAACTCCTCCCCTATCCAAATGGAAGCGGAGTCGAGATCTTTTAGTTTGGATGAATTTCTGAGAATGTCGGTTTTGTCTTTGAAATTTAAGAACTTCAAAATTATTGGGCGGATGCTGTCCTGCCTTCGATCTGCTATTCGGTGGGCACGTTTGATTTCGTCAACTGAAATTCCCAAGTTCTTGGCCACAAACTTAGTCACATCTTTTTCCGTATCTTTCCATATTTCCGCTGTTTCCGCTGTAATACCTTTGAAGATCAAGTTATTTCTACGCATTCTGTTATTGAGGTCAGCAGCAACTATGCTAGACTGCCGCGTTTGTGTTGTTTCTATGCTTTGAAGCCTCTTTTGGGATTCTTTGATCATCGAGCCCAAGTTGTTGACTTCCTAAGAGGCATCGCTAAATACATCCAAGCTTTCTTCTAGTTTATATAGGCGCCGTTTGATCTCTGTGACGCTCAACTGCACGTCTTTGACCTTTCCAAGAATTTCTTTTTGAAACTTTTCAGTAGATAATATTTCTTTGACAGCAGCGAGAATTTGATTACATTTGTCAGGGCCGGGATTTGTTTCAATGTTACCAGCACAAATCAACAGGAGCCAAATACAAGAAATGGCTAAGGTCAGACGACCACGCACGCAAAAGTTTGCAGTACCTGACCCCGGGCAAAACAATACTGGTTAAATGATAATGCTTGCTTGCCAAATGGCACAAAACAACCAATTCTAACACGGTATGTGCAAAGATCTACACCCATCACCACAGGATGAACCGCTCAGAAAAACACAGTTGGGATTTTCAGCCAAAAGAAAGGTAGTAATCCATTGAGCCTATGTATTTGCGTCACACTCACCTACAGCTGTGAAGAACAGAAGTGGTTAGATGCAAGAATTCGGCCGCAAATCTCACTCGGCAGCTAATCGCCAGTCTTTTATAGCAGAAATGGGAGGGGCGCTGCCACGGGCAGTGATGGCGCTTGCGCTGTAGATTGTTTATGATGAGTGGTGAACCGATGATCTGGCGGGGATTCAGTGAACACGTGGCGGCAGGTAGCTGCCACGTACGGTCGGTAGTCAGCAGATCCGTGCAGGTTTCGCGTTCGCCGCGATCGTTCCGTCACTGCAGGTGTCAAGAAGAGAAGTGGTGACACTAATGAAGGCACCCACTGCAACCTGTTATTTTTCTAGGTTTTATTTCAAAACGGGTGCGCTTAGCCCGCGAACACGATTACTGAACATACGCACCCTTAAAGGTGCAGGAATGGAAGAGCGTTACCGCTGCTTTTGAAATGATGTGAGCTATTCGAAATTTCCATCAAAGGGCGGCTGCAGCACGCACCCTTAAAGGTGCACGAATGGAAGAGCGTTACCGCTCCTTCGGGCGCAAGTATGCATAAGGTTGTACGGTTAACATTCTTCAACAATTTTGCAGTTGTTCGTCATGCGTGCTTTTGAAATGATGTGAGCTATTCGAAATTTCCATCAAAGGGCGGCTGCAGCATTCATGCATGCAGCCATGACAGTGATTTACGCAGCATAATGTGACAATTAACCGAATCATTTTAGCGGAACTGCCAAGCAACACTGACTGCGAATGGGAGCTCGCTCAAATGGCATACATAAATGTGGAGAAAGTTTGCGCGTCACTGGCAAGTAGGTAATGCGTGCGGCCGTATTCTCTGCTCTGTTGAACTCTGTCACCTCAGTACCATTGCATGACTCATTCCAGTGACGCTTATGCACGGTTGGGTTGCTCTGGCTTAAATACGAGGCACATGCTAGCATCTTGTTACTGTGAGAGCGGGTTTATTGAAGGTTGACCCCCTTGAAGAAGTTGTTTTTCATTATTACAAAATATTTCACACTCAACATTATGCAGACATCTTAAATGTTACTCAACCACAATCTGGTTCAGGCATGCTGTAAAGGACACATAAGTGTATCACAATTATATTTAAGATGGCCGTTATTCAAGTGCAAAATTACACGTCATCGGCAGTTTTTCGTTTCTCACTGTGAGGCTTCCAGCTAAAACCTGACGCGAAGAAAAAAATGAACAACGTCTTTTAAGACAATCAAGATATAACAAAACTGCAAAGCAATCCGAATAAAGGTGCAACTGTAAATGTCACACCCTACTGTACCTGTGTGACTGCCATTTTTTGCGACCATTTGGAACGGTGCGAGTTAAAGACACAGAAACCGCTTTAGAGTGAAGAATCCTGTTTCCCCGTCGATATCAGCAGCGTATCTGCCTGAAGGGTGCATATTATACACGGATGCATCACATTCTGCAGAGAGGGGAGTTACTGCTGTTTATAGTCCATCTCATCCGCATCTCAACTCTCGCGCGACGTATACTGCGGATACGTGCACTCCCCCGCATTGGAACTTCAAGCCATTTATAATGCCATTGCTTCCCTTCCGCTCGTTCCAACATTCAATACAGTTCATATTTACACCGACTCCCGCGCCGCCCTTAAACAGCTTAAGGCTGTTCGACGAACGTTCCAGATTTCACAATCAATTCATGTGCTCTGCGCAAAGTATCCATGTCCTGTGCGCATACACTGGATTCGCGGCCATGCCCAGGATCCACATAACATTCAAGCGGATGCTATGACTCATCTTCATACATTAGACGATCCGCCACCTTCCCCTCTTCTCCCAGATCCCTTCCTGTCCCATGTTTCTGATTCCGAAGTTCTGCGCCAGCGAACACGCGCTCTAATTCCTCCGTGTTCGCACCCTCTCCCCCGTAGTCTTACTCGGCAGGAGGAACCTATCCGTGCGCCGGATTCGGGCAGGGGCGGCTCTGACACCATCTGTCCGTCATCGGTGGCGTGCCAAAGATCTGCCAGCACCTGACACTCTAGCGCTGCACCGGACATTTGTGATGTGCGGCATTTGTTGTGGACGTGCCCAGCGACGGCTGCTATCAGAAAACGGCTCCTTAGTGTGGTGGGCCTGCGGTGGAACCGCGAAAGTGACTACGTGAAGTGGACTATGGACAACCGTTTCATTAGCAACCTCTGCGACTATCTCAGCGCAACGGTTCTTCACTCCTTCTTTTAACTTTCAATGCCGTGCATTCCTCCCCCCCCCCCTTCATTTTTCAACTTATGCCTCATGGCACACTTCTAGAATAATAAAAAAAATCCTCGATCTCAGACCTATACTGCAGACACCCAAGCATCTTCGCTGACACCCAAGCGCTTTCGGGGAATCGCTGCTTTGAATGGTCTACAGTCGCAACGACCACATTTCGGACTTCCTTGAGTGTAGTCCAGAAAATTTGTAACGCCTTTTGGTGCAGCCGACCACTGCTATGAGGGAAACGCGACATGGCAATAACCACCGTCTTTTCGACGACGAGCATGGATCGGGCGCCTTCCCAAATGGGAACGCATGCAATTTTCTGGATTCTGCATCGCCACGCTATCTGAGAGACCAGCTCCTTCTCCGACGCATTGTCGCCGTTCGGTTTCGCCATCGCCAGTACAGAGAGGCTCGTGCGACCGATGGGAATAAGGTACGAACATCTTAGTGAGTTGCGGTATCTGTAAATGTAGAAGCTAGCAAATTGCGTGCGTGTTTTACGTCGTCCAAATAGGGTTGCTTCAGTGGACACTAGCTCCGCTGTATCTGCGATGGTCTTTCTAAAGTCGCCTCAGCCAACAACTGCACCTGAAATCGATAATTCATTGTTCGAAAACATATTCATCCTAATGGTTTTTCAGCTTTAAAATACATAGTTTGGTAGCTCGGATAAGTATCGGCTTCTGTAGAATGCAACCTTCACATAAGCACTGCGCTCCGCTTTCGTTTCCTTTCACTCTCACACTGACCGTGCGCCGCTGTGGTGGCTCAGTGGTTATGGCACTCGGCTGCTGACCAGAAAAACGCGGGTTCGATCCTGGCCGCGGCAGTCGAATTTTGATGGAGGCGAAATTCTAGAAGTCCGTGCACTGTACGATGCCAATGCACGTTAAAGAACCCCAGGCGGTCAAATTTTTTGGAGCCGCTCACTACGGCGTCCCTCATAGCCTGAGTCACCTTTGAACGTTAAACCCCCATAAACCCATAAAATAACTGACCGGCACAGCCCACTGGCTGATGTAGACCATGAGCCCGTGGGCAATTACATTGCTTTGGTACACGCACGGTAACAGATACGAAGGGCGTAAATAATATGTAGCTCCTGTAACCCATATCGTAAATACCTGGTTGACAAGATTCTGAGCTTGTCTTTTCACCGTGGGATCTTAATCTAGACGCTCCAAGCATTCTCAGAAACTTCGAGTTATTGTCCTCTGCGGCCGATTCCCCTAATAAATGAAGGAAAATGTCCCAGCTCCCACCTTTTTTTTTTTTTTCACTGATCTCGGAGAGGCGGAAGAGTCAACCAACGCGTTTTGTGGTTTTCAGCGAGTCACGTGGCGGCCTCACCTTCGCTTTTATTTTGTTTTTTATGTTTCCTCGAGTAAGCAGCTTCAGTTGCAGATAACATCGCCGCAAATTAAGCCTGCGGAAACAAGAATATGCGTGGACTCCTCTCTTTCACCAGAGCAAACTTCATCGCCTGGAAGTCGGCAAATAAACACCGTGAAAACAGTCAAAGTAATTTGCATCACTCTTTTCGCGCATGCCATATGTAATGTTTTGATAAAAGCGCTGCGTATTTTAAGGAGTTCTGAGCCCCACCCCGGTGGCCTCGGCCTGCTCGTGCAGAAGCGCACGCCTCGCTCTTTTGCTTGTGGTTTGTCGGTGAACGCGGTTTCTTTTCTTAAAGGTTCCTTATTGTCTGCCCCACTCTCTAGTTTTGCAATCGCGCGACATACATGGATCTAGACTTTCTCGTTTGATCTGTGGGACGCCATCGCGTTTTTTTTTTTTGCAAGTGCCGAACGGTTCGCGAATGATATTTTCGGGATACCGGACGTTTGTTCGGTGAGGACGTGTCCAAATCGGGCTTCAAAAAAACTGTCCAAAGAGGCTACGTTTCTTCTCCTTTCCGGTGCATAAACGAGTGTAGCGCGATAAGCAGGACGCGATAAGAACCCCGAGAAGCTCCCAAAGTTTCCCCGTTTCTGCGCTGAACACAATGAGGCACGCAATTTCCTCAGTCCCGACGTGAGTCACTTCGGCCCGCAGTGGAACGATCTGCCCACACTTCGACTTAACACCGTCGTTGGAACCGTCATCACACAAAGAAGTAATGGCTGAACGCAACCAGACCAAGAACCAGCGCATTCTCGAAGATCATCACGCTTATTACTACGTATCCCTCCGTCGGTGGCAGAGCGGCAAACCGCCTCGCGACTGGCTGAAAAGTACTCGACGCGTTAGTTGGCTCCTCCTATACTCGGAGGTCAATTAAAAAAAAAAGGCGGGAGCCGAACGTTTAATCCGATTTAACAGAGAAATCGGCCGCACAGGACAGTAATCAAAAGCTTCTAAGTTTGTTCGGAGCGTGTAGATCGAGTTGACACGGTAAAAACACGAGCTCAGAATCGTCTTTAGGGCACATTTAAGATACCGTCCCCAATCGAGGGAGACTACATCGGAAAGAATGCCGCATGCTGGCTCTGCCGAGAAGAAAAAGAAAAAAAGTAAAAGAGGCATCAATCTTGGTGATTGTTCGCTGCTCCGGAATGACACCAGGAGACAGATGCTGCAGACGCAGGCTGTAACACGCCGCCGCAACGCAAAAGAGCATGTAATAGAGGAGGCCTGTGCGTACTTACGTGAGCAGTGGCGCTAAGGAACAGGCTTGCTGCACACGAAAAAAGATCAACACGAAAGAGGAAAAATGAAACGGTACAATTGGGTGCCCCGGAGCAACAATATGGAACAAAACGCGAAGACAAGAAAAACGTGATGTCGATGTTAGCACTAGCATGAGCCTATGTCCCCCTGAATGTTTAGATAGTTCTAAACGACGTTATGCGCCTCTGGTGACAGTATTTTATTTTCCTGCAAGCTGCAGCTTTTCTACAAACAATAAGGTTAATCCCTTTGCGTCGGCAATTTTTTCAGCGCACAAAAAGTTTCAATCAAAACAAAAATAGCCACGTGATCTCGATCAATAATCTACATCTGCACAAACCGATGCATGCAGATTAAACCTGAAGCACCCTACTTGTTTTGAAGAATAGCCTTTGTGGTATAAAGAGATTGCTTTTCAGGAAAGTAATAGCAGTTTTGGCGGACACCAGAAAACGCGTCAATTATGTAAACTAGAAAGCTGGGTTCTTATATGCTCATAGTTATATTTTAACTGTTGCAGAAAGGCACGTGTTTGAAAATATATTTTCCGGGTCTGCGTTCGAACCCCGGACGAAGTTTCGGTGGAAGCTGTTTAGCTTTTCTTTGTACTCGTATGACTGCGCTTGGGTGGACGCCAATGACTAAACTGCTTCCTTATAATAGATATTTTCAGCTTACTATTAGTATTAGCAATATCTGTTTGTAGAATATTGAAAACGAGATTTCCCCGGTGTGGAGTTCGCTGACCTTTCCGCGAACTCATTGATATTGTGTCCGCAGGGAAGGCCGCTCCAGTGTGGTAGGAAGTCCCCAACAAAGGGGCCCGTCCCGTCCCTGCCTCCCCTTCGTGCGGCGGACATCCTCGTTTACGCCGCGCCGTCACGGGGATGACCCGCCGGGAAAAACGCTAACCATGTACAGCTGTCGACATGTGGTTGTTAAGGGGTTGACGTGGTTTCGGGGGCGCACGAGATACGGCTGAGTATTAGCCGAGTGACCGGAAACCCACTATTCCCGTAACGACTGTGTTCGTCTCGCGCGGTGTATTCTGTTAACACTTTAGGGATCGTTTTGTCGCGTGTGCGAAAGAGATAGGAAAGTGTGAACGGCTGGGCCGTGGGTGCCGTGGGAGAGGGTGGTCGCGTTTGGGCTGTTTGTCTATTTGATTGCAACCTCTCCTTTCCCAAGTGTTTAATCAGCACTCTTTCCCAAATCTGTGATTAGTTGGCGGAAACCCTATTGTCCTTTCCCTAGCCACTGATTGGTGAATTGTGTCGCTTGTAATCTTATTGGTGGCTGTCCCCGCTAAGGGCGGAGACAGAGGTTTTAAAACAAGCGCGATGGGTTGAACGAGGGCTGACTTCGTCTGATCCACGATTTCGTCATGTAAATAGTTTTCTCCTTGCTTTGTTTCTTCTCGTTTTTTACCTATGTTGTAAATAAATAGCTAACCTTCTCCTTTCCTTGAGTAATGTGAATGTTTGCGAGTAGAACCACCGGGTCATCAAGAAACCCCGATTTCATCATCAAGTAGTTTCCACTCATTGCCACCGGAAGGGGAAACTCAACTCCCGGCTGCTGTGGCTCAACATATTTTGCCTATTTCTCACCCAGTTAAGGAACAGTCAGCCGCGGCCAGCAGCGCAGCGTGGGTTCCGCGGGTGCGACGGAGATGATCACGTGGCAAGTGCGCAGCGGAATAACGCGATTTGATGAGCGTACGTGCGCGCTCACAGCCGGGACTTGTTTGTCTAATTGCGCAAGAAAGGGCGAAAATTTGTTGAGCCTGGGTACCGATAGTAACAATGTTCGCAAAATTCGAAATACAGGTGCGCATATTTCCAATCTCGCCGACAAATCTCTCATTTCAACCAGGTACCTATCAACAGTAGTTAAAAAGTTAACTACAGTAATTTAGTTACCCACCCTGCTAGTGAACACGATTCATATATTTTCGCACATCCCCAAACACCGTTATAACTGTGGCGAGGCGTAATTTCGCATCAAACTAATCTCCGCCAACATTGCCGCAGTGTTCGACATAAGAGAGTTAGCTACGCGACCTTCAAGTGTTTACATCGGTATGCTCAGCAAACGTGGAGAAGAGCAAATCCAAAGAGCCGTGGATGTTTCCTTTCCAGAAATATACCATGGATGGATGGACGGATGGACGGACGGACGGACGGACGGAAGAATGGACGGATGGATGGATGGATGGATGGATGGATGGAAGGAAGGAAAGAAGGAAGGGAGGAAGGAAGGAAGGAAGGAAGGAAGGAAGGAAGGAAGGAAGGAAGGAAGGAAGGAAGGAAGGAAGGAAGGAAGGAAGGAAGGAAGGAAGGAAGGAAGGAAGGAAGGAAAAAAGTAAGTAGGTAAGTAAGGAAGGAAGGAAGGAAGGAAGGAAGGAAGGAAGGAAGGAAGGAAGGAAGGAAGGAAGGAAGGAGCGTCCCCTTTAAAACGGAGTGACGACAGTTGCAACCAAGCTCAACTTTTTTCCTTTTATTTTTGTCTAACAGTGTTGTTAGTTATTATTGAAATTCGACGTTTTATTTGAATGTGTCTTCCTCTGCTTTTGAGCCACCAATCTTCCAATCGCTCTCAGATAATTTTCACCGCAGATTTATTTACATGACCATTGTTGTCTCTAAACCCTAGGGCCTCAGAAAGAGTGACTGTGCCTGCATCGACGTTCGGATGGATACCATTACATTCGAGTTTGAGGCGTTCTATTTTTTCTACAGATTTACCACACACAGCACATGTGTCTTCTTCGTCAAATTTTTTTGCAGCAGCGCGCTCTAAGACACCCTGACCTAGCTTCAAAGGGTAGGACACTGCCTCTTGAGTAATTATAAAACGCTCCTTTCTGATCTGCCTTTTCCACTATAGATATAGTTCTACACTATGCTTCTTTTTGATTGAATTTATCCAATTTTTACCTTCTGCGTTGTTAACCTGTCGTTTAATGCTCTTTTATTCTCCCTCCTCGTGTCTGGCATATTTACTGGTTAGCGTAGTAGTTCTTTTCCGCGATTGTGAGTCAGCGCTTTTTCTGTATAAGCATTCAAATACCTTTGCTGCCCACCTGTCATTGTCCAATTTCCTCAGGCGTTCTTCATATAGTATTTTAATCTGAGCTTCCCTGGCTCAAAACGATGTCCAGCCCATATCACCCTGTACTGCCTCGTTAGTGGTTTTCCCGTGGGCGCCTAGTGGTAATCTTCCAACAGCGCTCTGTTGTGCTTCTAATCTCGACTGAACTTCCGCCCTTAAGCACAGAACCGCATTCCGGAAAGTAAGCCCCGGCACCATTATTCCTTTCCAAATACCTCTCAGTACTTCATACCTGTTGTACCCCCACAATGCCCTATGTTTCATTATCCCGGCATCTCGTTGCCCTTTTGCTATAAGAGACTGCGCGTGCTTCTTCGTGTACATCTGACCTTCGTTTACCCATACCCGTAGATATTTGTTTTCGGCCACTCGGAGTATTTCATGGCCTTGTATTGTAAGCAGCTGGTCAGTTGTATCGTTGAAAATCACCGTACATGACTTAGTTGCGCTAAAACTGAAACATAGAGTGTCTCCTTCGTCTTCACAGGAATTAAACAGTTTGCAAATCTTCCTGGCTATCTGCCAGCAGTGCAATATCATCCGCATACATTAAACAAAGTAGTCGTTGCTCAACAAGAGAGAGACTATACCCTATATTGCTTCCTTGTAGCCTCCTTTCCATATTTATCATATAAAGCATGACCGGAAGCGTTGGTAGAGGAAAACCTTGCCTTAGCCTTTGTGTAACTCGACAGTTTTACTCCAATTCCCTTCCCATGTTATTTCAACTTTTTTTTTTCTCGATATATTTCCTGTAGAAAATCAACTACCTCATGACCGATACCTTCATGCTTTAAAATGTTCCAGAGGAGTTCCATGTTCACGTTGTCGTATGCACCGCTTATGTCCAGGGAGGCTAAATACATGGGTCTGTTTTCCGCCTTAGCTATTTCGATGCATTGGGTAAGCACAAACAAGATTTCATCTAAGTGCCTAACCCTTCAGAACCCGTTCTTAAGTTTGCCGAGTATTTTCTTACTTTATACCTATGACTGCATTTTTAATTTCTCCGCATGCATCGCCAGCCTGTGTATAACTAATGCTATCGTAATCGATCGGAAGGATTTCATGTTTATTTTATCTCCTTTCCCTTCATAAATAAAATTCACTTTGTTCTGTCTCCAGCTGTGCGGAATTTGCTTATTTGTTATGCCTGTCTCCAATGATTCTTTGAGCGTTTCCTTGCCTCTTGGGCCAAGTTCATTATTGAGCTTGATTTCAATTTCTTCTATCTCTGCGGATGTGCATTTTGGAATGTTTGCTTCCGCCTATTTCCAGTTAAGACTGATCAGTTCTAAGCTGTCTTTTATTGCACTGTCCTGTGTTGCTCCCTCATTCGGGGCGATTACGCTATCGTCGCTCCTAAATGACTAAGCTATAACTATGCAAAGTAGTTCACAGCGTCGTCTCCCTCTAAACATTTTCTTTCGGCATTTTGAATCTGTTACCGCTTTCTTTGATTCCTTTTAGCCAGCCAGCTTATATGGTTCCAGAATTTTCTTGCCCACCTTTAGTTGCATCGCGAACTTCACCCAATCATCAATCAGAGGACAGCTTTATTTTAGCCTGGACGAGGACCTGCACTTGTTGTTTCTTTTGTTAACAAGATTCCCATTTTTTGGCCTATTTTCACTTCAGATAACTGCTCCCTCTTTGCTTCTCTGTGTTCCCTTGAAGCCAACCGTTGTTTTTCGATGGCCTTCCTAATTTCTTTATTCCAACAACTGCGTAGCTTTCTTTTTCCTCTCCAGTAGATTACATCTTTTACTCGTTTTATTTTTGTACTAATAAGTAGGTCTGATTTTAATCCCACTTTTCCATGGGGCTTTCTCTATTGCTTCCTCTATGCCAGCCGCTATTAGCGCAATTTGTTCGTCATTTATTTTTGCGTACTTTTTTACTGCTCTGCATTTTTTTTATCAAGGCTACCAACTGTAGACTAATATGATTATGATCACTTAGCCAGGCTGTACTTTCCCTGTTCGTCTATTTTCATTATTGCGAACTTGCTATAGACCCCCTGCGACATTAGTCAGTAGTCAATGGTCGTTTGCCTGTTACGGGGTTCTCACGTGATTTTCCCACCACATTTTGTTTCTCTATTTGAAATAACTAAGTTGTGTCGTTCACAGAAGTCTAGCATCAACTTCCCGTTGCAATCTGTGTGTCACCAAGATCTTCGATGTGGCCATTCATGTCACCCAGCAGTATAACATCGGCACCGCCTCTAAACTTCATTATGTCATCATTGAGACACTTAACTAGATCCTTTTTCTTTTGCCTACATTTGTCCCCTGTCCCTAAATAGATTACCCCTAGCCATGTCCTTTTACCGGCAATTCTACCTGCTACCCGCACATGTTATTTGCAAGTTGACTTTATTCTTTGCCAATTTGTTCCTTGATGTATCAGCATACCTACTCCTCCTTCCTCCCTCTTCGTTGTTGTTCTGTTGCTCCCTTCCCCGACGTAGCCTTCAATAAACGGTGGTCTTCTAGATCCCTGAGATGTGTCTCGCATAGTGCGTACACGCCCTCTTCTTCGTCCTTTAACTGTTGTGTTTCTAACCAATTCGCTCTCTTTCTGTCGCCTTGCATGTTTATGTACCAGATCCTGGTGTTAAATTTCGTTTTAGTAGTTTTCTTCCTGGACCTCCTAGTGGTCAAGTTGTTTGGCTCAGCCGCAATTGTTACACTTTCTACTTCGCTTCTACCTACCCCTACGCCCTGGGCCGCCGTGGACCGCATAAAAAAGCTATTGGCCGGCCTGCCAGGCGCCAGCCGATCTCCGTTTCTAGCCTTTCACTAAAATGGATGCCATCTCATGTAAAGCCTGCGCCAAAGCCTGCTCCATGCACTTCCCTGTTTATCTCAGCCACAAGCAGCGCCATATACCTTAAGGATTTTGCCCTACTATTGAGATTTACAACCACATTCGCTATATACGGTATATTTCCTCGTTATATCAGTTAATAAATTTTATAAACGTGTTCATCACAACATGACGAATTGTTTCACACCATATGGTACCCCCGGCGACAAACGGTTCGGCCGTAATGGTCGTCTGAAGGTCCTCTGAATGCACGGTTTTGGGGCGGAAAGGTTGTCGTTGCGAATCCCACACATATTTTGGGCTTCATATCAATTAGTAATTTTATACTAAGGAGCATATCATGTCGTTTGACACCATATTGAATATTCTGCGTCAAACGGGTGGCCCCCAACTTTCATGCAAATGGTGGCCCCGGGTGATGGGGAGGGGGGGGGGGTCCCACTTGGATGGACGCTATATACTGGCATATATATAACGGAGCAAAAGTATAGATTCCAATTGAAGCGTTACGCGCCCACTGTTGCTATGTGATGTAGTGTGGCCACGTGGCAACTGTTTTTGCCAATTTGACCTTCATTCCAGACAGACGCGTCCTTGACAAACGTAAGTAGTAGGAGCTAAAGCTTTCTAATGCCTATCTTCCATATTAGTGGCGTGATTCCTTGAAACATCTGCTGCACATTTAATTACGGAGGCTAGAAGGCACAACTTCGGGACTATCATTCTCTTTTCGCCTAGTATTCAATACCTTCAGCCGGTCGTCAGGCTTTCGCAATAAGAAGAGGGTGGTGAACCCTGAGGAATCTCAGTCAACCGAACAGAACTTTTGAATATTGGATTAAATACGAATATAGCATAAAAGTTTTGACTTCTTGCTTGCCAAAAGTACCAACATTAGCAAGTAACTCTACACACCGTGCTTTTGCCGAACCTTGCCAGTAATTATGAAACTAGGCTTTCTCTGGTGTAAAGCTGGCTTCCGCTGCATAGCGACACCAGTGGATGAGGACACGAGAAAGGACGTCGCTCATATTAAATGGCAAGCTGCTTCAGTACATTCTAGTACCTTTTAAAATTGAAGGCGACACTTCTCCTCCGCCTTAAACGTATGAAGTGATAGTGCTAATGAGTGTCAATAATGCTCATATATGTGAAATTGGTCATTCTCTAGTTTACATTCATACATCATCATCATCTTCATCATAATCAGCGTGACTACATCCACTGCAGGACAAAGGTCTCTCCCACGTCTCTCAAATTAACCCTGTTTTTAGAAAACTGCGCTCACCTTATGCCTGCAAACTTCCTAATCTCATCCGCCCACCTAACCTTCTGCCGCCCCCTGCTACGCTTGCCTTCTTTTGGAGTCCACTCCGTTACTCTTAAGGACCAGTGGTTATCTTGGCTTCGCAAAACGCGCCCTCCCCAAGCCCAATTCTTCCTCTTGATTTCAACTAGGATGTCATTAACACGCGTTTGTTCCCTCACCCACTTTGCCGCTTCCGGTCTCTTAACGCTGCACCTATCATTTTTCTTTACATGGCTCGCTGTGTTGTCCCTAATTTGAACTGAACCTTTTTTGTTAGCCTGCACGTTTCTGCCCGTAGGTGAGTACCGGTAAGATACAGCTGTGGTACACATTTCTCTTGGGGGATATTGGTAGGCTGCTATTTATGATCCGAAAGAACCTGCCATATGCACTACACCCCATCCTTATCCTTCTAGTTATTTCCCTCTCATGATCTAGATCACCTATCACTGCCTGCCCTAAGTAGACGTATACATTCATAAATTCCATGGATTCCAGTGGTGCAGTGGTGCCGCAGTGAAACGGTGCGCCTAAGCCTTGCGATGGCAGCTACTGCCACGGGTGGGGCTTGTGCTACCCAGGTTGCTCTTCCCGAGGAACCCCTGGCGACCACCATTATCCGCCACCTGACACGGTGGTCAGTTTGGTCGCAATCCGGTCGACCGGTTGTGATGACGCCACAAGGTGAAGTGACCTATGTGGCCCAACTAGGCTGCTTCTTATGGGAGTTTTTGCTCCCTCCCAATAACGACGGGTTTTCTGCAGAAAGGGGCCATTAATGCTATCGTGCTAAAACTGTTCCAGTTAGCTTTGTAGTTGTAACCGTGGATTCATATTTCGCCACTCAAGGCTTAATAATAGCCGCATCAGTTTCCAGAATAACGAAAAGCCGATTACGGTCGGTCCTTGACTGGATGAAATTCTGGCAATACCGGACGCCATTCCGAAACAACGCAAGTGCAAGAACTGATGGGAAAGCCCCTCTGGACAAGTCAAGCGGCACTTCACGCGTCCCGTTACCTCTGTCTCGCTCTGGCCGCTGCTCGCTTCTCCAGCCCTCCATGGTGCTACGCTTGAAAAGCCAGCGTTACGCCCCAAACAGCCTACTTTCACGAATTTCGAGCGCGCTCCTCTGAAACACCCGGTATACCTGTGTGCATTAAATGCGCAGGTGTTAGTTCCCTCTTAACTTCAGCGAGAAGAACTGTACCCAATTATTGCTCAGAGTAAACATGCCCAATAATTCTGTACAAAAACATTTTTGAACGGGAAAGAGTTTATGACCACAATTTTTTTTCTAATGCAAGATTTCACTACAACTACCAATATATCCACAGATTTCCTGTCGACAGGCTTGCATTTTTTGCTATTAATGTTCTTGCTATATTGAAAAGCGTTCCCCATTGGATTTTCATGGCAGTAGTAACTGCAATGAAAAACATGGAACATGAAAAACATGAAACATTTTTCTACACATGGTAAGAATCGACCTTTACTTTCACTATTTTAATAGCAGTACTTTCAAATTTTTCATGTCCAAGAATGTTGGACTTGAACTGATTACCTGGCAGTTTGTGGCTATGTTGGCATCTTCCCGGCGTCAGTATGTGACTTTGTCGGCAAGCAAATTCGATTGAATTTTTTTTTCTCCGAAGTTGATTCAAACTGTTGATGTTCTTGCTGAAAACGGCGGGTTGCTAGCAGTTTGAAGGGAATGGCGGCTTGGCTTAGCCTTTTGGATACACGTAAAAATCGGTGTCGACGCACACGTTGTACTTGGACGGTGATGCAAACATTTCTATTTCATCTTTGAGTCGTTTCTAGCTTATAAACGCTCTCTTTTCGGTGAGAGTGGTCGCTTTGTGATTATAATTGGCTACGCTATTCATACATTGCAGCGTCGTCAGAGCCCCATCGCATATAAAATATTTCCCTGCAGTTTTTTTTATGCCAAGCTAAGTTTGGCGCAGTTTTCGTCACGAAAGCTATTGATTGGTGGCCTTCGCTATATGCTCCTACTACGCGAGGATTAATCGTCATCCATAGTCGAACAACCAGTAAGGTGTCAGCTTACGAATCACATTATACCCAGCTGGTGTGGCGATCAATACAGCCACACAATGATTGATCGCGCTTATTGCAGCTGCGCTGCCGACTCTGCAAATGTTTGCACTTTTGTGAGCCTTTCTTCCACAGCCATCGCAACCGCGTCGGGAGAGTCAGCGCCGCTGTTTCCAGCGCATTGCTGCCGCGTAGATAATGAAGGCGGAGCCTTTGCTTTTTGAGCTTGTCACTGAGGGTTTTCGTCTACAGCTGAAATGGCAGACTCTCGCAGAATTTCGTCCCTCTTAGCATGCAGAACAACTCGGCGGAATTCTTAACCTTTACTTTCGATGCAAGCTTCTTTACAAGCCAATGCGCAGCTGTTGTTGCGAAGCGCTTGAGCGCTGGGCGTTATGCAGTTGACGATGTTGGATTTCGCCGAGAACAATAGACGATTTCAGATTATGTCGACTGCAAGTCAAAACTTGTGAACACATCATTTTCTTTTTCACGAATTATTAATGAATGCGTTGAACAGTAAATTGTTTTTAAACGGATGTCAGCCATCTTTTTTAACTTTTTATCAGAGATGGCTATCTATTTGTCTCTATGAAAATTGTAACGCGCTTGCAAAGCAAGTTGGAGAGTACAATCTAATAGTTACAAGCAGTGCGACTGCTTTCCAATATATTTCCTTTTTTTGGTTCGATGACCAGTATGATTCAGCCGCTTCAATTATTTATAAAATAAATAAGCCTCTTAAACGGCCGCAAGAGGAAAAGAGTTCCCCTCTCCCACGGGCGCATAAATTTCCTGATGGCTGCAGAGGTGCCCAGACAGCACTAGCTTAGCCTTGTCCGTCGTAATATTCGTCGCGGTCATTTGAAAGTCTTTATCATGCCTGTAGGTCAAAGACCGTTATGTTAAAGGCTTCATGCTAAAGATCTTTAGGGTAAAGGCCTTCAAGTCAAATGCCTTCCGGAAAGGCCATTTGGTAGAAGGCCTTTAGGCAAAAGCCCTTTATCATTAAGGCCTTTAGGTAAAAGGATGCATTCGCTTTCGCAGGACTTAAGGATCGTAAGTGGCTACTAGTGCAACTAATGTTATGCACGATATTCGGCGCTTAAACATGCTAAACCGTCTGCTATATTTTTTGTGTGAGTAATGGGCTGAGCGCCTTTTTTACGTTCGGAGAAAGATCGCCACAGAAACAATTTTGCGTTTTATGTCCTTAATGTACTATAAAGGTTTAGATGCTGCACAATTTGGGTGGGTGTGAGGGACGTCCTGCTAAGATTATTCTCTACGTGGCTACACCAGGAAGGTGCGTTTTCTTTCAATTGGCTTACTGAACATGCACCAGGCTCGAATGTTTCGCAGACTGCTCGCTCGACAGTGCCATACGTCTTTAAGATTACTCAGATCCCTGGAAAGAATAACAAAAGCAAATGCGTAACATCCATTTTTAGTTGGGGTCACTTTTTGCTTTTTAATGAAGCTTTGAGAACAGCAGTCGCCACAGTGAGACACAGACATGAATGGAACAAATCAACTGAAGGAAATTTGTTCACAATGGACGCTTATGTTCATGACTCACGGAACACTGATCATGCGCGGCTGTTTCTTGTTCACATGCTTGGCGAACAAGGCTGTGTGCGTTCGCTCAACCTTACTGGTTTGGCAGCTGTGCGTTCGGTGGGAGCTAAAAAAGAGAAGAGCGACTCGACAGATAAGGAGGTCCATATTTTGGAACTACATTGTCAAAGGAAAACAAGGTGACATTGTACGGGAGTCAAAGAAAGTACGCAGGCTTAGTTTTTTTCGGCTTGAACTGACTCCATCTATTGAAATACTGCACACAACAAAGTTGTACCTGCTTCTCCCGCCCTAATGTTACCGTGTTTTGCTTCCAGGCAACGTGCTAGTAACATTCCAGAACACTGCTAATACGTTTAGACTAACTTCGTCGTCGTCTTTTTCTAATATGATTGCAAAATATCGTATGCGTTTTTCTTCTTTCTATGAGCACAGGCGCAGAGAGGGAAAAGAAGGCTTGGTGCTGGTTACCTTACTTCCTGTATGCTCGAAGTCCGTTACCAGCTTCGCAGCCTTTTCTTTCTCGGCTCCTTTCCTTTAAATTTCTATTATCTTCGTAGTTTAATGAACCGCAAGAAAAAAATGTTTCTGAATTAATATACTGCAATTTCCCACCTGGTTTCCTGTAGTCTATGTGTAGGTGCTGCCCATTTATATCCTAAAAAAAAATTTGCTGACTAGATCCTGGCATCTCGACTTCTTTCTCCCATCTCCCGTGAACCTTTTCTCTCTGCCTTGAAATGGCCTACAACCAGTTCTTGGATTTTTTATCTCGCTTCGACAGCGCTGTGTGCCTCCTTAAATTAGGGACGCGGCGTAGAAACCCGGAACCGTCGAATTACGTCCTCGCATTCTTCCCTCTTCCAAACTCCCTCCTTTCCACTTCCGCGTCTTCGATTATTCTTTCCTTTTCCTTCAGCTCCTCTGCTCGCAGAATCTGCTTCCCAGTTCTCCGCATCGTGCATCCCTGCGCGGAGCACGACAAGCGACACCATGTTCCGCCGCCAGGGCCGCGCTCGGCGCTACAATCGCGCGGGAGGGAGCACGCGTGTTGACACCAAGCTCCCGGCGCACTGCCCGGCAAACGGGCGGCAGTTGCAACAAGCGCGCTGTCGCGCAGCTCCTTTCCGTGCGCCAGCTGCTTGATCCGAGCGCTGTGCGTTCAAGGAGGCAAGCACCGCCGGAGGGCGGTGGCAGCAAGGAGGCAGAGCGATCGTCTTCCAACAGGTGTCGGGGCAGCCTCCCTTCGTCGCACGCGCATCTCGAGTGCGCGGTTACTCTCTTCGCAAGGGCATCGGTGCCGCTAACCCGGGAGTGAATGTTGCACTAGTTCCTTCACCTATCGCCTTCGTCGACTTCTGCCGCGCTGATGTCCTCGGCAGCAGTTGGCGTTGGACGCGCGCGCATCCTGTGACTTGTGTCGGTCCCCGGGGATTTTTGTGATACGTGTTGCAAGAAAGTGTGTGCGCGCGAGCGCGCTTCCGAGTGTCTCGGCGTGATGATAATAGCGTCTCTCTGCGTGTCATGGCTAGCGGCGCGACGCAATGTATGTCTCGCAGTCAGGCTCTCCAGGGCGTCGGTGAGTGCTGCGCTGAGATTGGTGTGAGTTTTGACTGCATCGGACATCTCCTGATAACTAGCCTTGTGGATTGCGCCTCTCTCCTGGCTTGTTATTTGTTTTGCTTCTGGGTTTTCTTCTGATCTGCAATATTGCACGGGCCACAGTGGCAGGAGACAGCCAGGTGAGTATTTCACGTTGTCCTGCTGCTTTTTATGAAACTGTCGCAAGTTTGTACGGGCTGCTGAGAAGAATACAAGGTGCTTAGGCGCCTTGCGCCAACAAATTTATAACGGCTCTAATTTTGACGATTTTCAAGTGCAATGCACTTAAAAAAGAAATTGTTTGCATCGCAAACAATAAACAGGAAATTCGCAGTGGCTTTGGTCACGCTAGTACTAGTAATTGGCTATCCAGGGTTAAGGACCTATAAGAGAGCTGTTTCATTCTCTGAATTTTCGTTGTGCTTCTTGTTTTCTTAACCTTTTTGAATTGTTGTGCCCTAATACCTCATGTCACTGAAAAAAAAAAAAACTACATAGCCCTTACTTCATTGCTGAAGTTATAACAAAGTTATAGTTTGTATGTTTATTCTTACCCTGGAGCACCGGTATCGCTGTATTTGTTGCTTTTGTGCACCCCGCTTGCCATTTCATCTTCTGTGTTTTGCTAAAAAAATAAACTTTGCATACATTTTGTTTGTCCTTAAGCAACTTGATTTGTTAACTAGGGCGATACTATGTTGATGCTTGTGCGATGCTTAGATGAAGCCCCCCTCCCTGCCCCTCACCTCGTGTGATGCCTGTTGGTGCCCTCAGAGTGATAAAAAAAACGAAATTAAACAGTTTTCGAAATTCAGAAATACATTGCAGTGATGCACCCAGGTGTGAAAATAGAGATAAAGGAAGATTGTAGCCCTCAATATTGAAAAGGTGCATTTCTATGCCAAAAATATGTGCATAAAAATTTATTTTAACCAAAAAAAAACTGTAAAACTTTTGAGAGAAGTGCAACCAATATATTCTGGGACTCACATGCTCAAGCGTGAATCATAAGCACAAACGTAAACCAGCACATTCAGTCTATCCTCCAGAGATCTGGCCCCATTATTGAGCCCTTCTAGAGCACGTCAAGATATGACTGGATATGGACCGCTGGTAAAGAGTGACAGCTCTTGGTGGCGTCCGTAGTACTCTCGATCGATGTGATTTGGCCAACGTATTGGTTACGCTTAAACAAGAATACAATATGAACACTTGGCTTCTGTTATTTAGGCACGCTTTCCTGCTGAGAAATCAGTAGCTTTTGAAGAAGCACGTATATAATCACTGAAGAATTTCTGCGAAAAATCCCAAAAGTTCAATCTTGGGAGGTTGGGGGCACACAATGCCAAGTCTGTTCCTGGAAGGTACAGCTACATGAAGACTTAGTAACGAAAACGACACCACTAGACACAAGATCACCATAAGCAGTGTTAGATGATATATCTATGTAGAGGTTATGAAAAAAAAAGCACACTGAAAATGGTAGGAGCAAACACAGGATCTCCACAAATAGTGTTCATTTATATGTCTCTACATGTAATGAAAACAGTAGCAGATAAATATTACATCCGTTTTCTTTTTCGTCGCGGAGAACATTATTTTAGGCTAATTCCAGCGGTCGGTAGTGACAGTTATTGACGCATTATTCTTGTGCTTTGGAACAGTCGATAGCTTCACGCATACCGTCAACCTAGAACCAGCGAAATCGCTTCAAATATTCACGTTTAGATGTAATCCCTATATCGTATTGAAGGCAGGCGCGCTTAAATCTTGCATGGGGTTTTCCAGCAAAAGCTCGTTAATGATTGTTCCTTTTTTGCTCCCGCGTGCTAGAGTTAAGCACCATATTGGCAAGCGAGTTTACTCCGCAGCTTGGTATTTCTGATTACTACGCTTTCGGAAAGCGATACTCGTGTGCGCCAATTAGTTCTTGCGCAGAATACTCTGTGTAGTATATCCTGAGCCTATCTAGTTCGAGCAATTTCCTTCTTCCTGGAAAACAGCAGAGGACTGTTTTTACTTCAGCAAGATGAATGTTCTCATCAGCAACTTGAAACATAGTTACCAATTCGCGTCGAGGTGCGGAGAAGATTCACATACCTCTCACAGCAACTGTTGCTTGAGCGAGAAAGCGCAGAAATATGTTCTTCGCTATGCGATCTTGGCTGCGGAGAATGACTGACTTCGTTTAAACTTGTATTAAATTACTAAAAATAGACTGATATGCGTGAGCGACCGGCGACGATAAATATATGGGAACTGATCAATGTCCTTACACGGGCACTATCCTTTCGTGGACAGGGTCAAGTTGTATCAAGAAGAAAAGGTTTCTACTTGTACTCACTATGGCTACAACACTCCCAAAGGTTGGTTGACAATGTGTGGTGTCGTTTCTCTTTCGGCGCACTCAAGCGGCTTCGGCCTAGTCTTTTCGTCTCTGACAATATTCTCAGGATTTGAGTGATGGGGCGCCGTTCCACAGTTATTGTTCCGCCCACAGCGATTGAAATGCAGGAGTCTCCAGTCTGTTCTCCGATCTCATCATTGTTTCGTATAAAAGCCGAAAGTTGTTATCCTAAAGCGCCCACTAAGGCGAGAAATATTTGCTTCCACCTTTTCGGGCAAAACATTCTCATCTTCGATTTTCTGCCTACACCAACGAAGTATTTGCGGTGAGCAGGTCTTGATAGAAATCGCCACGGTAAGCGTCCTTTCCATCCACGGTAAAGTGCTCAGCGACTGTACTTTCGCGCAATTATTGTAAACAGTGAATAAAGCTAAGTGTCGTAGATACAACAGGTAAATTTCGTTCAGAACAGAAGCCAGGTTCATACACGGGGCATTGCGCGTAGCTGGAAAGAAGGCATCTATAGGCACAAACGTCTTAAACAGGCGTATATAGTTAGTAGAAACTGCTGTACGACACACTAGCCTCTAATCTTTGAAAAGAACTCAAATTGTGCTTAACGGGCGCACGCAAAAAATTAAGACATATTTCTCGGCAATCCAGATGTCCAGAATATTTGCGAACGGGTAATTGGTGTGCACGGCGCAAGCTTGTCTGAGGCAAAAGCTTCGATAACAAAAGGTCAAGCACTGCACTCTCGCAGCGCTGAACATTTCGCAACAAATGAGCAGTTACATGATTCTTGTGCGCGGATCGGCCAGAGCCATGCATTGTGTTTGAGCGGCTGTTTTCAAAGACGGAGATATGAAGTTATAAAGCTGGCGATGACGGAATTTACAGTGGCTGCCAGTCTTTCTCAATCCCACTCTTCACGCAGCTGGCGCCCTTTTCCCCAGGCTAGAGCAGCAGCAGTGCCATTTATAGGGAAGGCTGCTTATGCTTCACAGGCCTTTGCACTGGCGGCGACGCACCTAATTAAAGCTGTCCTTGAGCAGCACTCGTAGTGCCATCTAGGAGGAACTCTAGGAAGCGGCGCAGTTCTAGAGACACCAGACCGCCGCAGTTTATCTGCTATAGAGATAATTATAGCGCAGTTTAAATACTTTTGTGACAACCAGAAGGCGGTGCGTGCTCCTTCCCGAAACACCGCCTTGTGGTGCGGCGAGCACTGGGGCCGTGTTCCTAGTTGGTGTCATAATGAAAAGCGTCATAATCTGCTGCAGCGGCCACACTTGATTGGTCGAAACCCTGGAAGCGGATGTCGGTTCGGTTGCGACTGTGAGCGGCGGCTGGATGTCACTGTGTTGCGGTTACTGCAGCGAAACGTTCAGCGTCGCTTCTGCTCTTTACCGAGAAATGGAACGCGACCAAAGCGAAAGAAGAAAATTTCAGACAAGTTTCGTTCCGCATCACATTCCGCAGTAAAGAGGTAATATCAAAGCTGTTTTATTTACCGAATGGACTTCAACAAAAAAAAAACAATATTTAAGGTGCTCTTTTCTTTACCGTAAAGGTCGGAGGTGCATTGAAAGAAGATATTGTATTCAACTGCGCACGGCTTTGCAGTGACAGAAGGGGGCTGCTACAGCCGTCGATCGCCGATGGTAAATAAAAGGTAGCTACCTTGTTCGCACAACACGGAGTTTTACATTGATCTTGAGGGTAAAAGAGAACGGAGAGGAAATTTTGTGGCATGCACTCACTCGCTGCACAATGCGCGCTCCGTGTTTTGTCGAACCAAGACGCCCTGAGGTCTTACCGTCTGAAACATCGCTGAACGTAAGTTGGTGCTGTGATTGCACGGTTGTGCAGACGGTAGTTTACTTTTTTTCATTACTTTTATGCAGGTACTGCAAGAACCGCGAGATGCCACTGTTAGGTTTTTTATTTTTCTGCAACAAATAAATAAAAGTGATGGGGTAAAAAAATTTTGCTGTGTTTCTCTTCACACGCTTTGCAGGCTAATTTTCATAGGGTCACCATGATACGAAGCGCACGCATGCCCACACTGACGCCTGAAAACTAACTTGCAAGCTAACTCGCGAGATCAATGCAAAGCCAAACCACCGCGGGTATCGAGAACCGTAAGGGACGCCGAAAAAACACCTGTGGCATGTCAAACGTGTCGGTGTAGTAGCGCGTCGCAGGCGATCGACTAACAATCTGTGCACAAGAGTGGTTTCACGCTGCCAGGCAATACACACGTTGACGGTGCAGGGAGCTTCAATGGCTAATATAGAGTTCCAGAATACGCAATGCGCGTTTGCACGGGATGCACGTCAACGATCGAATGCACGGAATGCACGTCAACTTAAATAAAGTTGATGAACATAAGCACTTTCGAATTTGATCTCATCTGATTTGAAATGGAATAGACATGTTTCGTATGTAACATCTAAGGCATTTACTGCGCTCTATTCGTTGAAGCGTTCTTTAACATATTCTGCACCCGAAACCAAATTATCAGCGTATACCTCACTTGTTCATTCAGTACTAGAATATAGCATAATTTGTTGGTTTCCGTCGACTAACCACTGCATTGATCAATTAGAATCCATTCAGCGAAAAGCCATTGGATTCATTTATAACAAGTACCGCCATAGCGATTTCCCTACATCACTGTTACGCAAAGCTAGTCTTCCAACTATACAAAATAGGGACAAATTCTTGCGGATAAAGTTTCTTTTTCTACTTTTAAATGATGCATTCAAAATATACAAAAATAAGTAGTTGTCATTTTTCTCAGTAAACTCGAGAACAAAGCATACTAAGCACATTACCGAGTATAGGTTTCAGAGTGACACATACAAATCTTCGTTCTTTCCGCAAGCTATCCGAAATTGGAATGCGTTGCCGAATGATGTGGTCACCGGTAATTCATTTGATGATTATTTTGGAAGGATTGTCAAACCTTGATTCGGATTATGTGCGCTGTTTTAGAATTGTTTGTTTTTATTTTGTTCTCTCTGCACATGATTTATCGGATTGTACTGCATTGTCTTGTTCTTTTTTCAAGGTATTTTGCAACCAAGGTTTTTTAATTAATATTATTTTCATTCCTGCACTAAGCTGATTGTAAACGTGTTTTTATGTGTGTATGTAATTTATCCCTGTCGTGGGAAAGCCTCCACAATAAAGCTAGCAGTATGTTGTAAATAAAATAATAAACACATGCACTGCGCAGGACATTGGGGCTTATGTTAAATCAATCAACGTATGCAGACGAGATAATTCCGCTGATAGTGGCGCCATCCGGTTTCAATGAAGAGAACAATGTCTACAACAACGTGGCCTCCCCGGTCAGCTCCGGAAGCGCCACGGAGGCCATGAGACTACAAACCGGTGCTCGTCATGCCTAGGAGCTTCCAAATCGTCCAACTAAATAAAAGACAGGCCAAATTTATCGCCCATATAATTTGTTATAGGCAAGATAAGACGAATCGAAAGCCCCGTACCCAGATTACAGTTAGTTCACGCGCGGAAAAACAAAGAAACATCGACGAGTTCACATCGAAGCGAGAGGCTTCGCTTCCAAGCACGCCGCCATATTGGCGGTCCTTGAGCATCTGCTAGGTGTTCGGCGTCATGACGTCGGTTCCTTCAACCCTTTTAGCTCCATCCGAACCACCACATCCGCTTCCGGCGTTTTCACCAACCAGGTGCGGCCGCTGGGATAGATTATGACGCTTTTTATTATGACACATACTCGGAACATGGCCTTTCGGTGTCAGTTTCTGAAACACTCGCTCTAATAGGATTCATGCTACTCAGGCTGTACGAAGGGCTCACCCCGTCCAGAAAGCCTGATTCGCCGTGACAGCTGGGTGAACAAAATTCTCTGCTCTACAAGCATCACCAATTTCGAGTGTGGTATGAGGAGAGACAGCGACGCAGGCGAAGAGGAAGACATAGAGGAAGTTCAGCGTCACGACTTAGAATCTGTAACGGCATATTTATGCAAGATTCATTATATTATGGTGAGAGCCGTTGTTATTGTTGTTAAAGGCATTATTTGCACACAGATTTTAAGTGGAAGGGGGATGAGATTGTTCAGATCGGAGCCGTTGAGCCCCGGCGGTTTCCGCAGCCCACTTGCATGCCACCACTTGGGTGGCTGGATTTGAGCTGCGCATCAGTGCCTCCCGCAGCTTTATATTTTCACTTTTGCCGTGTTTCTCAAAAGAACTGAGGAAACCCACATGTCGAGCCGTTACTAGGGCCCCACTTCGACTTGTCGTGTAACTGCAGATCGTTGTAGTAGCTGCAGTGGTCTAAATATCTGCAACCCAGCGCAAGTCAAAAACCAATACGGAGAAGAATGTAAAGAGCACAAAGTTTGGAAAAAGAGCATGAAGGAAGGAGCGAAGAAGAAGGCAGAAGCCATAAAGACCAGAAAGAATGAAAAGAAAGCATGCAGGAAGGAGCGAAGGAGAAGGAAGGAGCCATGAAGAGCACAAAGAATAGAATAAGAGCATGAAGGAAGGAGCGAAGAAGGCAGGAGCCATAAAAGGCACAAATAATGGAAAAAGAGCATGAAAGAAGGAGCGAAGAAGAAGGTAAGAGCCATAAAGAGCAAAAACAATGAAAAAGAGCATGAAGGAAGGAGTAAAGAAGGCAGGAGCCATAAAGAGCACAAAGAATGAAAAAAGAGCATGAAGGAAGAAGCGAAGAAGCAGGCAGGAGCCACAAAGAGCACAAAGAATGAAAAAAAGAGCATGAAGGAAGGAGCGAAGAAAAAGGCAGGAGCCATAAAGAGCGCAACGATTGGAAAAAGAGCATGAAGAAAGGAGCCAAGACGATGGCAGGAGCCATAAAGAGCACAAAGAATGGAAAAGAGCATGAAGGAAGGAACGAATAAGGCAGGAGCCATAAAGAGCACAAATAATAGAAAAAGAGCATGAAGGAAAGAGCCAAGAAGAAGGCAGGAGGATAACGGCCAAAAAAAGCGCAAAAACGCAAAAACGCACTAATATCTTTATTGAGAACTGCGGCAATGAAATTATTGTCGGAACTGACGTCTCTCCCAGCTGAATCTAATCAATATTTCAAAAAGAGATGGAGTGTCCCAGCCGAAAAAAAGCAGCCGTGTGCTGTTGTCAATCGCCTTGCTTATTTGCAATATATTTGTTTTGTAAACAAATTATAGTGAACTAGTGAGCGAACATTTTAAATACTGGTTCGAAATAAGTGTCGATGCAGAAGGTCAGGTCGTCTTGAGAAATTCTCGTTTGAAAAGTTCGCACTATGGCAACATTTACGCAGCTTCATTTATTGGCTAGGCCAGATATGTATTTTTCGGGCCAACCTCTCTGCTTTTCCTATCAATAAACCCTCTCTCTCTAAACGGAAACCCGCGGAATACGTAAGCTGCCGCGGGAGAGCCGCTAGACAATATCTCTTGCCGAGTGGGGATGAAAAACATCATTGTGGCGAGTGCTCCGTAGAGAAACTGATTTTGTTCTCTGAGACGCGTGATGGCAGGCTGAAGTAGCACCGATGTCGCATACTCGCTTTCGTATTTTGAGGTCTTTCTTTTCAGGCCGCTAAAAGAAGCTATATAAATAGAACAATAGCGTTAATACCTCAGCCGGCTAATTTTAAAGCAATCTAAAGCTTCCACTTTAGTATTTTATTCCTCACTGCCGTATTTTAAAAGTTCACTAGTCAATATTGTCACATTAATCATGCCCACACATAAAAAAAGAATGCTGACTACGCGATGAGAATCAGAACAATATTTCTTTGGTTCTAGTTAACATTGACAATCCGTTCTTTAAAAAAAAATTGAAATTGAAATTCATTTTTTGATTCCACGGACAAGCGAGAGGAGGCGGGAACTAAAGGCTATTTGTGAGCATGACAGAGCTCCCTGCCCCCCTACATATATTCGGCATCATGTTATGCCAAAATATAAACATCAGTAACAGGTTGTAAAACAAACAATAATTAGATAAAGAAACATAATGCAGACACTGATATAGGTATTGCTAAAATCACTCCTACATATGGTAAATGCACAAGCAAATCTTAACTGAAATAATCATACATTTTCACACAGAACATTCTCATCATTTTGTAATAATTTGAAGAAAACTGATTGAATACATATGAGCAATTTCTATAATTATAAAACAACGTACAGAAATGGCTGCGCACAACATCGAAAAGAAATAATGAAAACAGCAGGAGATGCTGATTAAGTACGGACTTTTGGTTATTTGGTTGGAATCTTGGTACTTATTCCGAGACACTGAGTGTAGGCGCAATAGTCTAGAACAGTTTCTGTCAGTGTCGTAAGGAGAGGAATGCGGCGCAAGCAATAAAATCACAATGCATGAGATGGTGGCTTTTTCCTCGGCCCTTTTCATCGTTGTGATGAATAAATCTCTATTATTATTATTATTATTACTGAATATTTGACATTTTGCGGTAGTGACGAGAACGTTGTATCCTTAGCATTTTTCCGTGTGCGTTGGTCGCTTGTGCCATCCAGCAGATGGTCATGATGTCATAAACCGTTCTACATGACTATCACGCTTACTTTAGTACCCCATTTTGTTGGTAATGCGCGGTAGAGCTAGTAAGCACTACATCTTCTCTTATATCTTCGGCCCCCCAGCCGACCCAGTGGCTCAGTGGTTATGGCCCTCGGCTACTGACAAGAAAGATGCGCGTTCGATCCCGGCCGCGGAGGTCGCATTTCGATGGAGGCGAAACGCTATGGGACGTGTACTGTGCAATGTCAGTACACGTTAAAGAACACCAGGTGAGCGAAATTTTCGGAGCTCTTCACTGCCGCGTTCCTCATAGCCTGAGTCGCTTTGAGATGTCAAACCCCCATAAACGATAAATGTTCTCTGGCCCTCTCTCAGCGCCATTTTGTTTTTACTAAAATGAACAAGAAACCGACATCAGGCCATGTTATTAACAATCAGTTTCGCAGCTCAATTCCTGCCGTGGGTTGTGATAAACAGCATGGTTATTGCCTTTTCAATCCATCGAAACGCAGTAAGAAAAACGAGAGGCATCTGCACCAGAGGCGGCAAGAAGTGACTTCCTGAATCTATAGAGGGAATATCGAAACGCGGTCATCACGGAACACACGTCGCAGCATCAAGTAATCAGCTGAGCAAATAAACATCGACATCCTTGGTGATCGCTTGCGTAACAAATCGTGGAAAGCACGCAAGGTTAGGAAAGACATCGCGAATGATATTGCATTGCTTTGTCGGTGTTCTGTTGTACTGGTCCGGAAAATCGCTGTCGAAGCCGTTGAGCCGTCGGGGGAAATGTTGACGTGAATATACATGGTTTCTAGAACACGATGTTAACGAACGACCACATCAGCCAGGCGTTCGCAAACGGTGATTCGCAGCAGTACGTGAGAGCCAGATCAATTCTTATGCAACGAAGCTTTCCCATTAGGGAGCGACACTGGGGCGAACATGTCGGCTGCGCCTGGATGAAGCCTTATTGAGGAGCCGTTCGGTTACTCGCGTATGAAGGCGATACGATGAGGAGGCCATAAGAATGAGACGCCAAGGCCGTGGCCTTGCAACGCTTGCAACGATCGCCTTTTGCTGGCCAAGTGCTGGTAAAGGTACACTCACCGACGGGCCCAGGCACCTAGCAGGCACATCTAGCAGGCAAGTTTTCCTTATGACTCTTCGGTGTGACAGCATGTTCAACATGTGGACAGAGAGCGATACTTGTAGCTGGTTGGAGTTGGTCATTCACTTTATAAGTTGCTATAAAAGACAACGAAAGATATGCAAAGTACGCAAATACACAACGCGGACTGCAAGAGTTCTAGGGAATATTCTATGTTTATGCCAGCTGCTCTGCGAAAGCTGACTTCGCCGTATTGTTCAACTAGTTGCCTGACAGCCACAAACAAAGAGCCTTGGGGAATAGAATAACATAAGCACTCTGTATCCGAATAGAAGTCCGCGGTGGCGGTTGCTATGTCACTTAAGAAGCTCTTTCAGACTTCGCATCAAGGATAGGTGCACCTCCAATGGCTGGCAGATGTCCTTTCGCGAGCCAGGTCACTATTATTCTAACTTTGTAACCATTCTAACCAATGTCCTTTTAGAAAATCATTTCGCGAAAGGGCAAATTCTGCTTCTGAGCTTTCCCTGTCAAAACAACGTCGAAGAAACCCGTATAAGTATTCTTGACTGCTTTGAGCAAGGCCTCAGGATGTGTATTCTTCCAGAGGTTCCTTGGAGATCTCTTATTCTCTTGTAATCTCTGAATTTGTTTGGGCCTTTCTATGGAGGCACTTGGACGACATTATGGGTCCAGACTTGTTTCCGATACGTAGTTCGAAGGAACTTCTTGTTACTCTAGTGAAGGACGTATTATCCGCCACCACGGCCTTATCGATGGATATAGAAGATTTACTTATTGCATCCCCATGACACTCTGTAGCCGTCCGGAAACACGTTGGAGCACACGGTGAAGTCAGCTTTCGCAGAGCATCTGGCATCAACGGATATTCGATTCAGATACGTGCTGAATTCATGATACTTTCCACGTTATGTAGAAAGGCTGGTTTAGACGAGATTAGCTGCAAACAATGATTTTGCGTCAGTTTCATTACGGACATTTTTGTCGAAAAAGTTTCGTACTTTTAAAATCGCATGCTGAGCGAAGCGGTTTTTTACAACTCGGTTTCAATATATATTTCCAGACACCTTTATCATGCCCATTTCCTTATTCTCTATTCCTTATTTCTCTATTTTTCTATCTCTAGGCAGAGCTCTAAATAATTCATCAGGATTTTTCTGCTGTGTTTCTGTTCTGAATACGCTTTCGTTTTGCTTTGAAGTGAACTTAGTGCATTAGGTCCATTACTTGTCAGCAAATACGCAACACTGATGAACACTTACCGAGAAAAAAGAGTCGCTGCACTTCTTCCCACACGCCGAGTTTATCACACTGCTGCTAGAACGTCTTGCTAATGGCCTATAAATGTGCTTTCCTTATGGATACGGCATAACTTCGCTGGTCTTGCTTTACACAGTTGCACCAAAACCTTGAAAATTCCGCATAATGCGGCTCCTAGGTCTCACTACTTCCAAAAATGCGCATTACTAACGAACGCCTATTAGGCGCATCGTAGAGTCGTTTTTGATCCCCTTTGAGCGTTTACGCGCTGGGAGTGCCGTGCGCAAAATTATTAAAATTGTACTAACACTCGCAGTAATGGAATGAAGAGGCTTCCTCAGGGGTTTAGCATGAAGCTCTAGCGGAACACAGCGTAACAGCAATATTTATTTCGTTGGTTCAGCACGTAATCTCGGGCGGGTGTGTGCGACTGGATGCATGCATATTTATAAGTGCTCTTCTACGGGCTTTACTGTGCGGTACCGAATATGAACGCCGACACGGCGCGCTGTAGGCGCCGGCAAGCAGACTCGTCCATCCATCTAAGCGAGGCTGAGGCAGCCTTCCGTATTTACGTGAGTAATTAGCGCGCTCGCAAAATGAATGCACCCCCAACTTTGGTTGTCGGAGGTAGAATTTTTGCCCCTCTTGTTAAAAAGCACCGCCATTGTTAGCATCGCTGCCTCTAGATAACGATATCGAATGCTAGGATGTGGCCCTTTTTCAACGCTAAATCCGCGCAATAGAGAGCACAGTCAGTTGAATGTCAAGAATAGTACTACTTTTAATATATACAGGGTGTTTCGCCTAAGATTTTAGACAATTTTTAAAAATGCGCATTTTGAGTTAGTAGAGCGCTTTGTTCTGCATAGCATTGCCAGCGGTGTCGTACATCAGATTACAGCTAAGCAGTGCTAACTGTCAGGCTGGTTAACGATAGAATATTGAATAGATAACTTTTAAACTATTACGTTTAGCTCCTTAACTACTGAGAGGCGTGTAGCCCACAGTAAGTAGTATCTATATCAGTTTTTACAATTTCGAAAGCGCAGTTACCCTCGGCGCTGTGAGCGCAGCAAATTTTAGCTATTTCGACAACTTACGTGCACTGGAGAGGTTGCTCTTCCTGCAAGCTTCTCGAAAGCGCATATACATCGGCGCCATGTAGCCATAATTTGTTGGGCCACAGCGCCGAAGGTAACCGTCTTTTAGAAATTCTAAAAACTGATATGAATATGGGCTACACACCTCTCAGTAATTAAGGAGCCTAAAAGTAATAGCCTAAAGCTAAATATTCATTGTTAGTTAACCAGCCGGCGAGTTAGCACGTCATAGCTGCACTCTGATGACTACACCACTGACGATTCTATGCTAAGAAAAGCGCTCTTCCAACTCAAAAAGCAGTAGGCGTGCAGGCTAGCCGTCCAGTAGACAAGCCCGTGTCTTCCCATTTTTCATCCTTCCTTCAACCACAGAAGAAGAAGAAGCCTATAGTTAAAAATTCTGTAAACTCTCAGGTGAAATACCTTCTATATACGTATGTATACGTATATACCAGGCGCTTGAAGAAATCCCGCCACTAATTTTAAAATAGGGTTTTCAGTTTAAGAACAGCTTTTTGCGGCGTAGTAATAGCAGCGTTTGCGGACTTTAGAAAACAGTTAACTATGTTGACGCGATTACTCTCGCCGTTGTGGCTAAATAAATTTCAGTCATTTCTCGCGCGATTCGTAAACCGCGCGCTGCGGGCAGCGCAAAGCGGCGTCCATCACATCGTGATCGACATTCCATGACGTAACCCCACCCGCAACTTTTGCCTTCCCTCCAGGGCCGGCCTTACCTCATTCGGCGCCGTGTGCGAGCTCCTGCCAAGCCCCCCACCCTCGGCCGTCAAACTCATCCTTTCTTTACATTTACCTTTTCTCGATTAATTTTTTTTCTCTGGGGGACGCCTGATATTAAAACAAAATTGTTTTGAAAGTTCATTAACGTGACCTGTGCATTTCAACGGTAAGCCTGAAGGGAGACCGCGAATCAATAGCGCCAGCCAGAAGTCTCGCCATGGCTCCGCCCTAGGTTACACCTAGGTCCCAGTGGGTCACAGACCGCTAACATTACAAGCAGCGTTTACGGTCTAAAACCACTTACGCAAAGAGGCTTATCAGTGAAAAATGAGTTTATTTGCATTTCCAGCCAGCTTCAGTTATTCTTCGAGAAGTTTGCGCGCGCGAACAAAGCGGAAATATTGGCTGTCTGATTGATTTAAACCTTTGTAAGAAACCAGCCAATGCTAGAGACATGGATAGAGGGGCCATGCTTGAAGACTTATGCCCCTACTTGAGATGAAAGGCCGGCCGTCACTTGCGAACAGACTGTTTGCTTTTTTTTCGGGTAGCAGCGCCAGCGAAAAGAGTTAACTTTTTCCAGATGCCGCACTCAGCCTTCCGCAGAAGAGGAAAAGGGATATTTTGTCCTCGTTAGCGTGTCAAAAAAAAACGAACAAAAAACCCCATCACACTGAAGACCTATCGTCATTCACCTTTTGCTGGACCGAGTGTTATTCTTAGGTCTCAGCCGGGATGGTTTACATTTGAACTTTTTCGGGTCCGCAAGCGGAGACATTCTGTCCACGAAATGGCGCAAGGTGCTCCCCCCCTCCCGTGCCTGGTCGCCCACCCCAAATGCCGGCCCTGCAGGCTCCCTCGATAGAGCAGGAAGCGGCGAAGAGCGGCGACCGCCGCAGGTCGGGCAGGGCAGAGATTGTTACGTGGCACTTGCATCACAGTGTCCAGATTTGATGGTCGTTGCTTTGCGCTGCCTGCAGGCGCGGTTTTTGGAGCACGGGAGGAATCGCACAAATTTGTGAGACACAGTGGCGAGTGTAATTGCAATTTCTAAGTTCTTCACTCTTATGGCTATTACTAACTTTCAGCTAGAAGTCTCTAATTGCAATAAAACGCCCATCGGCAATAGTTAAAAAGTTTAATAACGTTGAGTTAATCACTGTACAAGTCTACATAATTAACCTCTTTTCTGGAGTCGAAAACACTGGTATTAGTATGTCGCAAAAAGCTCTTCTTTACCTCAAGAGCCCTATATCTAAACGAATAAGTGGCGGGCTTCCCTTAAAAGCCGTGTGTGTAAAATACATACTCCGTCGTCAAGGACGGATAGTTAATAAAACTGTTCCACGCGGAATCTGAGAACCAACAGAAACCGCACTTGGTCCCGCTCACAGAGGGTACACGTGTGTGTTAAATATGCCTATAATGAACGGCTGTAGCAACTTACTGGGGCTGGATATTGCACTGAATAGTACTGTTACTTCTACAGGAGTGAAGTCTAGTTGCACTCTCTTTCGACGGAATTATAGCCTGAAGCTCGAAATAAATATGTCGATCAGGTGGAAAGCTTCTTTCGTTTATGTTTCTGAAGGTAATTATTACTGACGGTGCCCGCGAGTTGCGAGCTTTGCTGCATGTGAGGAGTAACAATCGATAAAAGCTCTAAGGTGTGCTGACTACTGCTTTGGCAACTCTGCACCGACAGCGCCTCCTATGTTCGGTGTCGTGCACTGCTTCCTCTTCCACTGCAGTTAAGACTGCTGTGGTGGCGCTCCCGAGCACCGCTTCACCAACACACGCGGTCCAGAATGGCGCAATGCGTTCGCAAACGTGAAGCCTAGAAAACACGCCCGACTGCTAAGCTTAATGGCGTACCTTGCATGTCCGATATTTGGGCTTCTGTACTGAGTTGCCTTTCGTCAATGTTCATTTTTGAGTTTTTCGAATACCTGTAGAGTGTTTGTTGCGTGATGTGAAGGTATAATGACTGTGCCTTATTTGTTATACGAACGATGCCCGCGTGATCGTTCCTCCAACCGGGCTATCAATGTTTTATTATTAGCAGAAGCATCGGTTAGATCTCTGGGCCTTCCTCTTCTCCAGGAAGAGTTCTTCATGCTCAAGAGAGAGAGAGAGAGAGAGAGAGAGAGAGAGAGAGAGAGAGAGAGTGTGTGTGTGTGTGTGTGTGTGTGTGTGTGTGTGTGTGTGTGTGTGTGTGTGTGTGTGTGTGTGTGTGTGTGTGTGTGTGTGTGTGTGTGTGTGTGTGTGTGTGTGTGTGTGTGTGTGTGTGTGTGTGTGTGTGTGTGTGTGTGGCAGGGCTGCCGCTTGAGTGTTCAGATTAGTTAGTTTCTTTTTTGATTCCCGTACTTTTTTTTTCAGCGGCCTTACGCCTTGTTTCAAACAATATATTTATCACCTTTTGAGAAGCTCATTTTACTTTTTTTCTCGCATCGGTTATGAAGCAGTAGCTTAAAACAAGCGCCATCGACGAGTTGCATCCTGTCGGCGTTTTCTCGTAATATCACCGCAGGTAAGGCGTTGTCTGAAATGATCTCAGGAAGCCAAAAAGCAGCTTGGGTAATAATTTAAACACTATTTACATTGTTACTTGTTACAGACCGACCCCCCCAAGAGATACCTTCATCACTAGACAATGTGGCATAAATCGTCATCGCTTACGTAAACCAGTTTGATAGGTGGCATGGCTCTCTGGTCATGGCGACCATTTAGTCCCGCACACATGACCGTGATCTCCTCGCACATCAGAAACCAATTAACGGGTTACATTTATATCCTTATCTCATTATATATGAACGCTCCTAAAGCTTTTTTCATCATTTGTTTTAGTTTCGGTCAGAGCCAGTAAGCTGCGCGATGTTACATTCAACCCACTGGAAAATAGGTTACCACATGGGCTGATAAATCTCTCACAGAAGAAGATGGCATGCTCTCGCCTCATTCGCACACCGGCAAGAAGCCAGTCGGGGTTTGCCTCAACAATCTTTGACAGATAGCGACAGTTTGGTCCTAATATTTGCTTGCATTGTACATCACTCTATGTTGATTTCCGTGCGAATAAAATTATCAAAGCTGCCTCGTCGCAGGTTATTGAAAGTCGTAAGAAATACGTATATTACTCGCAATGCCAGAGATTGAAAGATTGAATAACATTTCCCTGTGTTGGGAATTGTGATCACAAACTTTGTTCACATTGCAAAATTAGTGCCTGTGCCCCAATAATGTTCAGAACGCTTACCAGCTACGCTCAGGGAGTTCTCAACTCGTGTCAGGTCCCCGGAAAAGTAGACCCCAGGCACAAGAAGCACATTTCAATAGGTCACCCATGAATCGCCTCTGAAGTTTATTGTTACAAGCTTACCACTATCATCATCCCCATCGACATCATAAGCCTGTCTACGTCCACTGCCGTACAAAAGGCCTCTCCTACATCCTACCGATTAACCCTCTCATATCAGCTTTCACAGATCTACCAGCTTCATCATAACTTTGTGCTTAGTGGCTTTGAAACTTTGGCATCTCCCAGTCAGCTATTTCGTCTGCTGAGAGAGCTTGTTACCGCCCTGTCTAGCTTACCTAATGCCTACTTCTACCGCGAACTGTGTAATTACATGTGTGAGATTACCACACAACTCCTGAGCACATTGGTCACCATCATCAGTTAAAGGGAACATCCATACCCCAGGGAGATCCTGAATTCTTCTACTTCCCCCTTACCGCCAGCTCGTTGATGTGCTTCTTCCTTACGGGTTTCCTGTCTTCCCTATAGTGTGCAGGTAGGTTCCCTATAGAATATAGGACATAGCGTATAGGTACGGATTTATGCTGCAAGCGAACACTGAGAACAACGCGCCGGAGGGTACACGGATTTTGTTTGCATGAGCGAGGTCGACGATGATTGAAGTGACTGCTCGAAAAAGTATACGCATAAATGTAGAAAGAGAAAACATTGTCTGTCTCGCTGCATGATTCCTGTGCATTGTCAAGCTCTCGGTTGCTGTGTCGAGAATCGTGCTATCAAGTAAGCGATTTTTCGTCCTGTCAGCAATAACGACCACCTTTCCAGCACGGCGACAATGTTCGCTCGGGGAAAAGAAAAAATGCAGGACGAGCAATGCCGTGTGTAGATTTCAAGGACTGAATATTTAGGTCCCGCTAGCAAAGAGACGAGCGACATCATACTTGGTTTCCGTTCCTTTCTTATTTCGATTTTCTCATCTGCTCTATATATCACGATCTTTTGTGACAAGTTTGACAGGTACTAAAAATTGGCTTTTTGTAATGAAGTTCGCGAGAGCATTCAAATCTGACAAAAAATAAAATGGGTCAAATTTGCTTATAAACAAGAGCGGTGCCGGTCTTCGTGCGAAGGCCAAGGCTCTGCTGCTTGAAGAAATGTTTGGCGGGATTGGATTGGCTGGCAGCTGAGAATGCGGAGCTTTCTATTCGAAGAGAGAGTAATCATGAACAGAAAGCTAGGGAGGTTAACTAGCCGACGCACAGTATGTTACCCTACGCATGGGAAGGGAGACGAGAGGAGATGTAGAAAGGGGAGAGGTGAAGTTAGGCCTCTTTTTCACGTGTTTGTAGTCCGTAACTAAAAGGGTACACAGCTATAGGGCATACTCTGGGTCCTCAAACGAAAACCTAATCGCAGAGGACATCTGTGAAGACACTTTTGAAATTCTTGAAATACTCAGGATTGAGTTCAAAGTTGTAAATTTTCTACTCGAAAGTGTTCCAAACGTGTTGGAGGTTATTGCTTAGGTGAACGGCAGTGATATACGCAGTTTAGTTTAATTCCTTGAAATATGCGATTTTATGCTGTGTATAGACAGCCAGTCGCCTCGTTGAACCGTTCACTCAACGTCGCGTGGCCCCGCGTTTCTGCTGGGCGGAAAGGCGAGAAGAAAAAAATGCAAGCCTGTACGGCGATAATCGGCATCGAGTGAACGATTAAACGACGGCGCCGGCTCTTAAGCTCTGGGGGTCATTACACGGCTCGATCAGGCTTATGCGAGAAATGCGGCCCGTTATCAGCGCAGTGGCTATGTTTTAAGACTTATCAATGTGTTCTCTGGGACCGTATGTCAATAAAACAACCACATACATTGTTATATTGATTTTAATGGCGCAAAAGCAACTATGGCTATGATGCGCATACAACCACATACAGCGCCAATAATACTAATGCACTTTACAGGAATACGTTAGCAATAACGGCAGTACGTTTTCTTTCAGGTCTAGACGCCTTTTGGAGTGCAGATGCATCCAACGTTTACTCGCTCAAGATGAATATTACACCTCAACGGGACGATTTGTTACGGCAGAAATCGCTTTGTATTTAGGGCTAGAAAAGGCTAATTGTGTGGCTAATCCTTACGCGCCCTAAAAACACCCTCACGCGTTTTTATCCCTTCAAGCTTAGAATTTAAGGCCTTATTCCTGTTCCAATGTAAGCCTACAACAATGACTACAGGGGCCGCCTTAACATTTCATGCCGTTTACGTTTCATTTGGTCAGCACCCATTCGTCGCAACTGCCAGAGCCGTAGGCAGTAGGGAATTACGTCATGCTGGCCTTGGAAAACGCAGGCCCATAATGCATGTTGCATGATGAGAGAGAGAGAGAAAGGAATTTTAATGAGAGGAAAGGAGGAGAGGTCGGCCGATGGTAACATGACCCTGGCCTGCGACTTCGCACTGGGAAAAGGGGAAGAGAAGAAAAGGGAAAGAGCGTATGAAGGTTGATGATGGCATAGTAAAATAAGTTTCATCGGCTGATGTCAACAAACACACATTGGCTGGCACTCGCATCGCGGGGATCGGAAGCACGTGAAAATCATGTCTTCAGCACACACCTACGCATGTCATTATCACATACTGGAGCATAGGGGCTCCATGAAAACACTAATGGGCGCACTCACGCATGATGTCAGAGCTGGTACTGCGTATGAACTAACGCGGTACGCTGTGTAAACCGTGTAGCCAGTACACAGGCGGTCACAGACCGGTATCTAGGCCTGTTTCACAGAAAAAGATGGCAGTGGCTTAGCTCGGCTATGCCAAAATATACCTAGCAAGGGGTGCGTTTCCCTGGCTCAGCTTGTTGTGGTCACTGTATGTTTAGCAATGCCAGGCATTCGGCTCCATCTCGGCGGCTATGCGCCATCTATTACGCTCGGAAATACGGCATCTCCGTTGGCAAGCCGTTCCTCTCTCTTTTCGGATGTCTCCGCTGCTCTCATCGCATTCGGACGCTCACTCTCTTTGTTGAGTAGCCAAGTGCCAGGCGACAGCCTCAAAATCGGAAGAGTTAATCTTCTCGTCTCTACGCCGGCGTTTAGCAGCGGCTGTACTCTCCTTAGCTGCATCCATGTCAACCGTTGTGATGCAGCCGACCATTGCATCACCGCCTTTTATACGCAATGCTGCGCATGCGACGCGCGGTTCGGGTGAGAGAGCGGCGTGCGGCGAGGCGGCGATGAAGCACGCGGTGCCATTTTGGCCTCGCTGCTGCGTCGTGCAAAGAAAGTGATTGTGCACGTATTAAGGCGCGCGGAACACGAACTATTCGTGGTCCCTCGTGTCCTGTGCTGTATTAAGTGCAAAAACGTGCAGAAACGCGCTTCTGCGCGTATTTCTGCCCCTGGTTCGGACCTGACCGCGGCGGCGGCGTTTTTATGCCACTCCTCATACCACTTATACCACTCCTGGCGCCGTTCTGCAGCGGTTAAGCGATGGGCCTCTGGCCTGGCACCGGCAGGTATCTGTTTCAAACACAGCCAGCAGTGGTCTTGTGATGCCCAGGGGTTGCTCGGCAAGAGCTCCTGCAAGGCTCATTTTTGCACAGATATGTAATCGGGAGGCTGTATTTCGACCAATGATATCAAGCGGAGTGCAACGGTGGGCAGGCTGCAATTTTCCTGAATTTATTTGAATTAATTTCATTGACATGTCCTGTGGTGGGCAGGTGGCTTCGTGACAGATCGGCTGGGGCCACTTGCTTTTTTGGTTTCACGTACGGACGAACGGGCAGACGCCGGCTTTTAGCGTGAACGGGACATATAATGCTACCGCAATAAAACTATAAACAGAATACGTACACGGCTCAAGATGCGTTGCCAGCGTCGCATTATTTCATCGCTCTAGTGGTATTTCCTCTGGTCGGTAACGCATTCGCGCAATGAGCGAAAGCTTCGAGGCGCAGTTTCGAGAAAAGCAGCTGCACCCTACCAGGCACTCTAATAGACCAAAGATCTAATTATTTTCAAAGTTCAAAAATGATTTCAGCTATTTTCGTATGTGTAACATGGTAAAGAAACAAAAATAGGTTTAAAAAGAAGTTAAAAACAAAAAGAAACAAAAAGAAGCTGTCACCACAGCAACATTCAAACAATCATTGTGGATGGTAAGGCTTGGGTTATAATGAAAAAATGGCAATTAAAGATTAGAGAGCGACCGACATTCCATACTCACACCGAATAGCCCACAATTTTATAAGTGTTGCGGGTCACGTTGAGATTGACGTTATTTCATTGTCGCCATACGAGAGAAGTGGGCTGTTTCATGTTGTAAGCCACCGCCAAAGACGCTGAAAAGATTTAGCCCGTTTGAATGTCATGTGTCACAGAGGTCAAGATTTGTGGAATGCGCGTCCACAGCTCTTTTTGAGCTCCCTTTGTTTGGGTTAGAGTTTATTTCCACAAACAAGCGGATACAATGGCTGTGGGGGATACAAGAGGAAAAAGCTGCCCAGGGACAGCTTGACTGGCCCCAATTACCGTTAGAGTGGCTACAGCAGGGCGCGAGAAAGTATGAACAGGGCAAACCAGTCGATGCATGAAAGTTGGTCAGCTCGAACACTTGAAATCGCTATCCGAATCAACGTATTTTCTCTTTATAGCTGCTATCGTGCAAAAACGGAAGAAAAAAGTGCAGGCCCTGGGTTAGCACAGATATATTTTATTTCGCCACCGTCACACAGCAAAGAGGTAACTTAGAGAAGCATATCCCACCCAGAAAACACATCCACTTTATATAAGCTGGCCTAGCGTTTTACTGATTGATGAAGAAGTCTTTTTTCTTGTTAAGTCGTGATTGTGGCAGGGGGGTAAGGGAAGATAAATGGGAGGGCCTGTTGATAGCTGCTGACCGCGTGGAGGATAAGGTTGCTCAAGAAATACGCCTTGAAAGTGCTTGTAATTATGGGTTTTATAGGCTCGGTTACGTAACAAGAACTTTATGTGAAAATTTGGCTTTTTCAACTTAAAACAAATTCTGCTAATCAGAGCTCGTCTGTGTGCTCTTTTTTCTTTAGTTGTTTGGATTGTTTTAGTTCTGTGCTATCCACAATGAACTCCTTCTTCCGCCATAATACTTGGACGTTCGCGGCCGATGAGCGATGTAAAAGCAGGAAAACCCTAGAGCTCACTGACAGTTCATGATCAAAGGCCCTGTACGCCTCTAATCAATGGTCCTGCATCAAGTTCCTCGCACATGCGGGCACGCGGAACTTGGCTAAACCACCCGTAGCTTAAACTTAGCTCCGAAGAGAATTGGAAAATAGTTATGGAATTGCTGTTTCTGTCGTTTCAATTTCCGCACTCCCGCGCAGATTTCCTGAATCATTATTTATGACACATATGATCTCTTGGCCGGTGCACACCGCTCTACCAGGGCTTTCATGGCAAAGTTTTGCATATCCTCGTTCTTTAGTTATCGCATTATATTCCGCAGCCTTCTGGGCTAGCTATATTATCGCGTATAAAAAAGTACATATGACCACTCGGGAAAAAATCCTTCGGTGGGAGGGCCCATGCTCGAATTTTTCCGTTTCTTTTCCTTTCGCGAATTGCACGCATAATTCATCTGCACGGATCGGTACAGGTCCCGCAGTAAATAAACTGGAAGCGCAGACTAATCTCATCTGGAAATTTTTCGCCTTGTATATCTTTCTGCGCCGGCCCCAACCAATTTTGGGAACTGAATTCGAATTTCATGAACCTGAACTTGGGCGCTGCCGACATATTTTTAATCAAACGAAATGGCAGAAGACTTTCCGCGTGCTGAAAATTCCGGGGCTTAACACCGATTTGGCACACACGCGTGCTCCATTCTTTATTGTAACGGCGCGTCGATGGTCTACGCGTTCAATAAAGAAATGCGTGAGGGGAGGACGCTATGATATATCGCCTTTATATTGTAAACATAGCAGCTGGTCGAGATTAAGGAGATTTTCAATACGAATGCATTTTACTATTTTTCGCCTTATCAAAGCAATATCTCTTAGTGACAACCAGAGTGTGGCCTGCAGCTAGACGGGTGAATCTGGAACCCATCAAGATGTGCCCGAATCTGTTTTACAGCGGTGGCCCTTGTAAGGAACTTTCTGTTGACTTGGTCGATTTCCCAATAGCGCTTTTAGCTTGCCACATGCAGCGTCCTCTGCGATTCCGATGTCCATAAAAAGCGTGATGCCATGGAGAATTCTATCGAATGACACGCAGTGGCATGCAGCCATGGTTTCTTGAAGAAATAATTCCTCAGAAACGCTGTAGCCGGAATCTCTGGATGGTAGAATTTTTCTCTTCTATCATGTTACTTATAATAAAAATGTGAGGTTAACAGGTTCAGCAGTAAGGCCGCCACAACAACAAAAAATAAACAGTGCGGACTATAGAATTTTGCCGCCGAAAGTTCATCGCATAACTATAACTCAGATTTCGTAGACGCGCGGTGCTTGCTTGAAGAAGCCACTGGCGTAATCAAAGTTTAAAGATCGCCATGAACTGTGATGATGTAAAAATAAAAACAGTGTGCAGTTAGACATTCTAAGAAAAAAAAAACAGCTTTGTGCAGGACTAAAGTCAACTTTATTCCTCAGAATACAGCATTAGTCCCTAAGCATTCGCAAGCCACACTTCTTGTCTTAAGTGCGTGCCGTGCGCAAACTGAACGAACTAAATGTTGAGAGAGAGACTAACAGTGGGACGAACCGCAGCACAGAAGCACAAAAAATTGAGCGAAATGAAATATACTGCAACAGGAACCATTTTAACGAAGCGCAGGATGTCATCAAAGGCCGGTGAGAGCACGGCCACCCTACGTGACGAAGCGAACAGATTCTTTTTCATAAAAAAAAGAAAGAAGGCTTCGTGGAATCGGATAATTTCGATCACCGCGGATTCTTTGACCTGCACTAACATCTTACAGTACAAGGGCCTCTAGAAATTCGCCTCCATCGAAATGAGACCGCCGTGGCCGGGATCGAAACCGCGACTTTCGGGTCAGCAGACGAGCGCCATTGCCACTGAGCCACCGCGGTGGCATATCAGCAAGAAATAAAACGCGAACGAGACAACTGAAAAACGACCAGCAAAATGAAGCTGTATTAGGCGCGGGAAGCTGTGTACTAGCTAAGCTCATTTCATTTCCAAGGCACTAAGACACTCCTTTAAAATGTTATTTCAACCTCGCTTGCATTTCCTGTACAGAAGATAATATTCTGTGCCTTTGTGTTGACGTTTCTGTGGTCCTGTTCATGTTTCGTTTGTTGCTGACACTACATGTGTAACCGGTAACTAGGTAGCCTTGTATTTCGAAATCCTCTAGCACACTAAACTATTTATTTTACTGTTGCTGCTTATTTCTTGCCACTTCCTGAGTAAAATACCATTGTCCCGAGGCTGAAAGTGAAACTCGATTGCCGCAACGAAAATGGGATTAGATGAACAATTCTTTCAGGAGCTGTCCGAGGCCGCTAGGATTCTCGGTATCATACACGCTGCGACGAAGACACGTGCCACTCCGAGCCATTTTTGGTTTTCGAGATAGATAAAGAGCCCCGCCGCGGTGGCTCAGTGGTTAGGGCGCTCGACTACTGATCCGGAGTTCCCGGGCTCGAACCCGACCGCGGCGGCTGCGTTTTTATGGAGGAAAAACGCTAAGGCGCCCGTGTGCTGTGCGATGTCAGTGCACGTTAAAGATCCCCAGGTGGTCGAAATTATTCCGGAGCCCTCCACTACAGACCTATTTGTTCCTCTCTTCTTTCACTCCCTCCTTTATCCCTTCCCTTACGGCGCGGTTCAAGTGTCCAACGATATATGAGACAGATACTGCGTCATTTCCTTTCTACCAAAAACCAATTATTATTATTATTATTATAGATAAAGAGAGGGGGGGACGGCAGGGATCTTAAAAGGCTTCGGGTTGGCTATCCCGCACTGGGGAAGGGATAGAGGGGATTAAAAAAGGAAGAGAGAAGGACCGGGAAACACAGTCACAATCTGCCAATCAAACAGTCGTTCGTAAAAAAAAAAACAGTGCCTTCTAAGCCTTGATGGCAGTGGACAGTTGTGGACAAGGACCGAGGATCTTGTGCTCTGTGAAAGGGCGATGATCAAGGCGGTCCAGAGCACAACGTAGCTTGCGTCTTTCGTTTTCGGTCGGCGATTGCGGCAGCAATGTGAAGCGATAGGAGCTCAAACTCGAGGGATCGGAAATTGCAGCAGTGCAGGCTCCGCGTGAAGCTTAGACGGTAAAAAAAAAGTCTCCTTATGCTGCCTCGGCGGTAAGAATGCGCCGTTGCGCAGATATTGCCACGTGCGTTGAGAAAACTGTGAGGCGAGTTTTTTTTAATGCTACTCTGTTGGCCTTGTCCGGAAATCGATTGGAGAGGTCTTTGTCATACAAAGGCTATATTAGAACCTGTATTAGAAGCCAGTTCAGCCTCACGGGCAGAAGAAGGACATACGTACAGCGACGCTTCGAACTTCGCTGTCCAGTGGAATACGCGCGAACACTGCACAAAAGTGGAGAACTGTTACCTAAATTACATATTTTCCAGTAAGAAAAAAATGAAAAAATCCTGCCAACTTCTACACTGTACACTGTGTGCGTGCAAAAACCTTGCCATTATTGAAGTTCGGAGGATGGCGACTTGCGGACCTGTAATCACATGTGGCGACTCTCATAGCGACCGGTCCTACCTAATGCGAAAATACGGAAGGTGCTTCATGATCAGCACGAAAAGCTATGAAAGTGCCCTACCCATAACACATTTATGGTTCCTTGTGGGCGTGTGCGTGATGCGAGATCGTAGAAATCACTTTAGATGGCTGCGTAGGGACAATGGAAACAAATGGAAGTTTACATGGAAGTGCAGCTCTCTGTACACTAGTGCGTGGTTATTGGTGTTTTAAACCTGCAATCAAAACGCGTGGGGGAAGCGTGTAGAAAGTGTACGTTTATTTTCGAAATCCTTTGCTTGCGACAGTTTGGCACATTTCACTGCCTTAGCTGCTCGTTTGTGAAAACCATCCTGTCTTAAACTAGCAGTCTTGGTTCCTCTATACCGCTGCGAGTATACTGAGCGTAGATTGAAACCTGCTACGACAGTAATGCAGTGGTTCGTATCTGCACGGGGACACACTACCTGACAAAAAGCCGGATATTGCGCACAAAAATGCTACTAAAAAATGGAGGTGATGCGGCCTAGTGATTGTTGTCAGTTCAGAGTTCACAGAGCCGATTTTCAGTTAATAATACATCAAGGCAAAGTACAGATCAATCACTGCATCGCTTGCTCTAGCGCTGATCAGCTCACTGAGCAGGCAAGTTTTTTCTCGCGATAGATTGCGCCCGCAATAAGAGATGGGGGTTACAGGCTACAGAGCTACAGACGTGAAGGGAAGTGCTTTACCACAGGCTGCTCTGTAAACCGCTCGTCTATTGGAACTCTCGGGGCTGGACGGGACCTGACTTCTTGCTCAAGGCCATTCACGGCCTTGTCAGCTGCGATTCCGTGGTTACAGCGGAGTCACTGCAGGCACGATGTGTGTCCGTTACGCCTGATCTAAGCAAAATAAGGTAAAGAAGGCTGACCTCCTAAAACAAAATCATGTGTTTGAACCTCTATAGCACCCATTTTTTGTTATTATCATCAAGAAGTCATGGCGTTCGCATATAAGGAAGTTTTTTTTAACATCGCAATAGCCACATATTCTGCTGCCGTGTAAGGCACTATGTTTAAAAGTCGACTGGCGCAAGATGTATCCCGGCTAGGCATCAGAAATACGGACCACCATGGGGCTCCGTAGTTACTATGTACTCAGTGCGCGCTTCAAAATGGCCGCAGCAGTCAGCTGACTGACTTTTATTCCGAAGCCAGTAAGGATGCATCGATGCCAGTAGTGTCGACGAACCCTAAGATTCGGCTTGGAGGGCTTAACTTAATCCAGTACCTCTAAGGCAGCTGACCAACCCGTACAACAGCACTTTGGAGGCCCGCAGATGATATTAACGGGTATTTGGCCCGTCTAAAATGAGAAAAAAATCAAGACTGAGCAAGTCGAAAAGAAAAACAGGAAGAAAATCGTGACTGGCGGGAATGAGTGGCTCATAGTGGTTCTGGGTGTGCTTTGGTCTTTATTGCTATCTGTATTGTCATACTATCATCTTGTCTTCTATCCGTCAATTCAGCGGTCTTCGCAACTAGTTTGACACAGCGCCCTGGATGGGACGTGTCCTTAGCATGATTGCTGGCACTATCAATGACCACGTGGCCTTGACTTCTATGTGGCTAAGCACGCTCTGGACACATGAGCGTACTTTTGAGCTCATCCCGAAAACGAGCACTTGCAACACTAGGCCTGCAAAACAGTGCAGTGAGCTAGTATGTAAACATGGTAGATTCTTGTTAAGCATGAAAAGAGACAGCCTTTCAACTAAAAAAAAATCTTATATGCTGCAATCGCTGTAATACGAGAAAGAGGTTGAATGGACAGTTATAAAGTTCAAAATTTCTTTCGGAAATTTCCCTCCCACCGTGGTGGCTCAGTGGTTAAGGTGCTCGTCTGCATAGCCGGAGTACCCGGGTTCGAACCCGACCGCGGCGGCCGCCTTTCGATGGAGGCGAAACGCAAAAGGCGCCCGTATGCTGAGCGATATCTGTGCACGTTAAAAATCCCCAGGTGGTCGAAATTATTCCGAAGACCGCCACTACGGCACCTCTTTCTCTCTTTATTCTTTCACACCCACCTTCCATCCCTTCGGGCGTTGTTCGGCTGTCTACCGACATAATTGAGACAATTACTGCCGCCATTTCTTTTCCTCAAAATCTATTTTTCATTTTTTTCCAGTAAACAAAAAATCAGCTGAACTTCTAGCGCTGGATACGTGAATACCACACCAAATGTAGATATTTGCGCTTCCTTGTGTTACTCATCACTAAAACTATCTAATGTACTGTGTACCAGTGAAATTTAGAAGGACTTCTTGTTGGGCTAGTTGGTGCATTGCTTTGAAGAACCACGTTGAGCATTCAAATAAGACAAAGACAGGAAAAAGCCAAGAAGACGAAAATACGGCACTTTTTCCGTCTTCTTGGCTTTTTCCTATGTTTGTCTCTCTTGAAAGCGCAACGTGGTTCTTCAAAGTACCAGTGAAAGTTCGCAGTTAATTGTCTTACGGTTTTATTCGACACTGTGCTTCCATCTATCTTTCTTTTAGCTCGGCTGCACGAATCACTGCCTTTTTAAGGAATCGCAGGGAGTCTAAGGCATAGTTCTGCAGTTGTACATGGAAAATTTTTAAGAAAAGAAGAATAAGATTGAAAGAAATATTTTGAACCGGCAACTAGGCTATTACCCATGTGATGCTTCTCATGGCGATTGTAAGGCCCGGCGAAATGTTGCCAAGGCAGCCTTATACATAGAGCAGGTTGATGGCAGGCTATAGTAAGTATTAAGCGCACATGTGCACTATTGGCGGTAATGCAAACCGCGTTTCGTGGCATTCGAAGGTATGATAGAAAGAAGGGAAAGGACTACAGCTGCCGCTTCTTTAAAAACCTCTTCGAACTGTTTCTCAAGCTATGTTCTTACAGCGCAAATTCTTGCAGTAAATTTACATTATTTTATTCTTTTGCGGGACTCGGTTCAGATTAATAACTGCATTGTTCACTTTAACATTAATGAGGTCGCTGAACAGTCTGGAGTGCAGCATATGTCTGGAGGGCAATCTACTCTGTCTTCACTTGCTATGCAGAAGCACAGATGTTTGGGCGAGTTGCTGTCAATACTATTAGAAATGTTCGCATCGTGAAATAACCTACATCTTAGCGCTCGTCCGGTCTTGTTTTGTACTTTCACTGCGTCCGCGTTTACTCCGTGCTACAAACACTTCTAACAATCCGTGCCGTTCTTTCTGCCCAAAAATTTTTATGTAGCGCTATCTATGCTTCGGCAGCTAGCAGGGACATTTTCCTGGTCGACGATGCCATTCCGCCGGGAGGTGAGAAAACTGCGGTGGTTCAAATCCTGCCATTCCGCCGGGAGGTGAGAAAACTGCTGTGGTTCAAATCCTGCTAATCGTGGTTAGACAGCGAAAGCTGTGTCGGGCAACTAGACGCGGCTAGATGTCTCTAACGCTGAGTGCGTTCCATTCCGCATACTGGATGGCAGTGCGCCCACCCTGCCACCCTGGTACGTGGCAGTTAAATTATTGGTACATTGCGAGAGATTGGTCACCCAATGGACGCTTGGGCCTATTCTTGCAGTGCCGTGTGTCTGCCACAACGTTATCAGCGCTAATGCTTGCAGCCCACATCTCTCTCTCTCTCATCACCGCCGCGTGCGTCAAAGCGCGATTCAGGCTTCCACTGTCCCAGGGAGCCAGCTATGCGCCTTCCTTTCTTCAAAATCATCACAGCCTAGAACGTTGTCGATGTCAACGGCAATAACGCAATGAACGCCGACGGTCTATAGCTTCAGTGCCGCGTTTTTGCTATGGTGGCAGCGGCAGCAACGGCCTGTGACGGACTATACATAATCCTTTCAAACCGTGTTTTACAGCTGCTTGGCGGTGTGGCCCGACAACACTGCATGACCTGCATCTTTGCCTGCATCCCGATTGGCCCGTCCGGAGCAACGTCATCAGTGACAGCCCATGGACAACTATAAAAAGCGGTCGACGCACCAAGCTTCGCATCATTGCACGTAGTGGCAGCGGCAGCAACGGCCTGTGACGGACTATACATAATCCTTTCAAACCGTGTTTTACAGCTGCTTGGCGGTGTGGCCCGACAACACTGCATGACCTGCATCTTTGCCTGCATCCCGATTGGCCCGTCCGGAGCAACGTCATCAGTGACAGCCCATGGACAACTATAAGAAGCGGTCGACGCACCAAGCTTCGCATCATTGCACGTAGTGGCAGCGGCAGCAACGGCCTGTGACGGACTATACATAATCCTTTCAAACCGTGTTTTACAGGTTGCTGCTCTTTTTCTTTTTTTGCTCAGATAGAAATAAGCTCTAAACGACTAAGTAGTTGCGAAATTTTTTCTGCTGCCGCTGCTGCTGCTGCTGCTGTGTTTTCTGTTTGCTGTGTTGCGGTGTTTTCCTAGACGCTATGCCTTGTGACGTATGCCTGGCTTGCCAGCAGACTATTTCAAAGGAATCTACGGCTATAAAATGTTCTGAGTGTTCATTCTCTTATCATGCTGGCAACTGCTCAGGAGTGGGGGAAGCAGCAGTGAAATCCAAACCGGATATAGGAAAGTCATGGCTCTGCCCGACATGTAAAGCTTCTAAACTAAGGGGGGGCCCAAGCTCTGCAAAGGGTAAACCTGAACAAGATGCTGATATTGCGGCTAGGCTAATCGTGATGAATCGGAACATCACCGCCCTACTCCCACTTCTTGAGAAAATTGATGATCTCATGTCAGTCAAAGAAACTGTCGAAAGCATTGAGACAAGCATCAGCTTTTTGTCTGATAAGTACGATAAGGTTATCGAAATGGTTGACTCACAAAAAAAGGACATTGACGACCTCAAAGAGAGAGTGGAAAAAATCGAAACACAAACAGCGACTGAAGAAATCAAAGAACTTAAACAGCAACTAAACGACTGGACCAATATAACCGCCGACAGAACCTTGAAATTCACGGCCTCAAGCAGACTGATGATGAAAATTTGTTGAGCAAGCTGAACGACATTGCACGAGAGTTGAACATTGAAGAAGTCACACACAGGGACATAGAAGCCGTACACAGGCTGCCGTCCAAACCCCCGAAGACACCCATTGTCCTTGTACGGTTTGCTTCGCGCGCCGTAAAAGAACAATGGTCCGAACGAAAAGCACTTCTCCGAACGAAACTTCCCGACCTTAGTTTTTTTGACAACATGACTTCACAAAACCGGAAACTGCTGTGGCTGGCTAAGATGAGGGCAAAAGAACGTTCGTACCACTTTGCTTGGCAAAAAAACGGCAGGATCCTTGTCAGAAAAAAGCAAGGTGAAGCGGCCATCCACATAAAGTCAGAAGATGACATCATGCAAATCACTTGATCGCTTGAACAAGTCACGTGTCTAGAGGAGCGCCTATCATCATGGCTGAACAGTCTTGTAACTGCTGTTATCATGACACAAACTCTTTCAACAAATTGATAAAAGAGCAACCACGGAGGAAATCTATATCTCTATTCCATCTTAACACCCGAAGTTTGCAAAATAAGCATGTCGATGTTGGTACATATTTGGACGCACTGAATCACAATTTTTCCATACTAGCCTTCACGGAAACTTGGTTCGAAAACGCGCAAGATGCTGTGCACTTCGACAATTATAACTGCGAAACACTGTGTCGTCAGCAGCAAAGGGGTGGCGGTGTGGCACTTTATATCAGCAGAGATATTATGTACACTGTTATTCCAGAATATACACTTATCACAGAAAACTACGAATGTCTAACAGTTGTAAGTCATGCTTTTGCAGTAGCCGTTATTTACCGTCCACCTTCAGGGTCTGTTTCCGCATTCTTAAGCTTCTTTGAAGAACTCGGCGAATACCTGCTCTCAATACATATTCCATTCGTCATGCCAGGCGATTTCAACATAAACATGCTTTCTTTCGACAATTCTTGCAATGCTTTCCTCGCGATGATGCATTCGATAGGACTTGTTAATGTGATTGGTATCCCAACACGCGTAACACCAGACAGCGAGACGTTAATTGATCTATGCCCTACAAACTGTTTAGAGCACACCGTGTGCTGTGGAGTGTTTTCAGTGAACATTAGTGACCACATGCCATCATCCAAAGACATAGCGGACCCCAAACTGAAACATCGCGCATATTTATCAGCGATAATGGCATTGCGCAATTCCGTAATCTTCTATCAGAAACAACATGGTATGACGTCTTGAGCACCGACGACCCGAACAATGCGTATAACTCCTTCATTCGTACAGTAAAAGAATTATATAATATTGCTTTCCCTCTCAAACAAATAAAAAGAAATAAGAAAGGAAGAAAACCATGGATTACAGATGAATACATCAATAGACTGAACTATAGAAATAATCTGTTCCACTCATTTATTGCGACTAAAGATAGCTCGAAATTCCTAGAATTCAAAACGGTTAGGAATAAGTTAAACGCTGACTTAAAAAAAGCCCGTACATCGTACTACATGAGCAAGTTTACCGCAGCTTATACCTGTCCGAAAGAAACATGGGCACTTATGCGCTCTCTTGTCTGTAAAAATCAAGATTCTGTCCCCCAGCAAATAATCATTGATGGCAAAACCTATTCAGGTCCTTCACTGGCAGATAAATTTAACGGTCATTTTCTAGCATCTGGTGCGTCACACAGCACGCAGAGCAGTTCATCTAGGAGTTACATAACTAAGATAGAAACTAGTTCCATATTCTTGTCTCCAACCACGCCAAGTGAAATCGAAACAGTCATCAAAAGCCTCAAAGATACTTGCGCATGTGGTCATGACGATATTGCAGTCCGTGCGGTGAAAGGATCATGCGACATTTTGAGCGTACCCCTTTGTCATATCTGCAACTGCATAATGCGTCATGCGTCATTCCCTGATGAAATGAAGATCGCCCGAGTGTGCGCAATACATAAGAGCGGGGCAAAGAACAATATTGGTAACTATCGCCCGATATCCGTGCTTCCAGTTTTCGCGAAGGTGGCGGAAAAAATAATCAACACTAGAATCAGCAGTTTTTTGTCCTCTAAGGGTATAATTTCAAACCAACAGTATGGTTTCCAAAAAGGGAAATCCGTTGAATCAGCACTACTGAATATTAAGGAAAAAATAATAACAAACATAGAGAGACAGCTATATACTCTTGGTATATTCCTAGATTTCAGGTAGGCATTTGACTCCATTAAACACGATATATTGTTTAGTAAACTTTACGACTATGGAATCCGCGTCAAAGCTCTTGATTTGATAAAAAGTTATTTGTACAACCGCCTCCAATTCGTTAGTATTCATAACAGCAGATCAACAGCACAGGTAATTAAATATGGCGTACCCCAAGGTTCCATCTTAGGTCCTGTCCTATTTCTCTTATATATTAATGACATTGTATCAATACCCCAAACCCCCGAAATAGTGTTGTATGCTGATGATACTAATGTATTTTTCCATGGCAATTGTCTAATCACCCTAATGAAGAATGCCAATACATGGCTCGAAGAATTATCGACGTGGTTGCAGCATAGCCAGTTACGACTCAGTACAGACAAAACCAACTACTTTATCTTTCGGGCTAAAAACAAGGCGATTGACACTAAACTTAAACTAGTCTTCGAGGGGCAAACATTAAACCGTGTTAGCGCTCAGAAATTTCTGGGTGTACATTTCCACGAAAACTTGAACTGGACACACCACATAAACTATTTGACTATGGACCTCGCGAAAACTATTGGAATGCTAAATAGATTTAAGTTTATGCTCCCAGCGTGGTTCAAACGCCAGCTTTATTATACCATGATTAATTCAAGACTGCAATACTGCATACTAGTTTGGGGCACCACTACCACTGGTAATTTGGAACGTCTTCATATTCTTCAAAAGAAATGCGTCCGATTCATAGAAAATGCAGCGTTGCGAGAACACACAGCTCCACTGTTCGTAAAAAATGAAATACTTGCAATACAAGTATATTTCGACAGCGCTTGGCACTGAACATATTCACTCACATAAAAAGTAACCTAAATTCATTTCTTGGGAAGTACCGACGTCAAGAATGCGGCTATAACTTTAGGGCAAATTCATTTGTTAAGAAAAAAGTCAGAACTTCCTATGGTACACAATCGTTAGACTACCAGATTCCTGTCCTTTTAAATTTGTTTCCAGAGCTTATTGACATCGCAGTGAATGTACAGTCACCGTATACTTATAAAGCACGGATAAAAAAAGTACTCCTGGTAGAAAAAAAATGACCTGTCTCCTTGTTATCTCATTTAGGTTTGTGTTTCGTTTGTATTGCTGTGTTCCTTGTTAGATTCTTGAAATATGTCGATACAAATGTTGCTTCTTCAGGCTTTTTGACTCTGTAATAATTTTCTGGTTAGGAGCTAATCTTTTGTTGAGATAAATATTTATGCAACTGCGGTTCTTACCTTCTGACACAATATTAACTAACAGGTTGTGATGTAAGCTTTTTTTTTGTGAAGAAAATTTCTCTTGTTTTCTGTAGTACTTACGGATTTAATTTCATATAATGCTTGTTCACAATGCTTCTGTTTTCTACACGTAATGCATGGTACAATATATTTTTTACAACGGCTTTTGTAGCATAGAGAGTGCAATGTATCTCGCCAGGAGGCGAGGCCTTGTCAGGCGTAGATGAAACGCCTTTTGCCTCGTCTTCCTTGGTAGAATAATCCTCTTTTAAACTCTCTTGCTCATGATGTATACTTGCTTTCTACCAGAAATAAAGTGAATTTGAATTTGAATTTGAGCAGTAACTGTCTCCTATATACCAGTTGACAGCCAAACCGCGTCATACAGAAGGGATAAACGTGGTTGGGCTGAAGGACGTTCAAGGTCATTCTCCGGCCTTCGCGACGAGTGTTTTAACGCAACAGCGTTAAGGACCCCGTGTGGCAGAGAAGCCGGTGCTGTCGGCGTCGGCGGTGTTTGCCGTCGGCGAAAAATCCCAGAATCATTAATAAATAAAACCGAATATGAAATTGGTCGAGTTGGCGGATTGAACCAGGGCCTCCGGAGTGCACGACGAGCACGCTAACCACACCGCTACGCCAGCTTTCTTTATTGCACCGCGCCCCGCCAGCTCGATGGTTTGGAAGAACAAATGCGCGTCTAGTGAAATGGTGTTGTCTTTTCGTTCACTTACGGCGCCGTTTGGGTGTCCACCGAGATATGTGAGACAGGCGTCATTTCTTTTTCTTAAAACAATTTTATTTTCATTTTCCTTGCCTTATGCCGTGGTTCGTGTGTCCACCAAGATATGTTTCCGTTCCTTGCACTGGCCGGGAAAGGCGTCGCGCCGAACTGCCGATGTCGTTCTGTGGATTCCTTGGCAACGCTGCAACACGCTGTCGCGTCCTACTCTCCGGGCATAAAATGCTCAACCGGATCCACGCCAAACTTCAGGCGCGAGAGACGGCTTGGTCCTCCCCGCCCACTGCCCAGGCAGCTCCGGAACCGATGCAAGTGCCGGCGGACCCGACACCTTCTAGCTCTGACGTGCGTTTCACCGCCCTCGATAATAATAATAATAATAATAATAATAATAATAATAATAATAATAATAATAATAATAATAATAATAATAATAATAATAATAATAATAATAATAATAATAATAATTGGTTTTAGAAGAAAGGAAATGGCGCAGTATCTGACTCATATATCGTTGGACACCTGAACCGCGCCGTAAGGGAAGGGATAAAGGAGGGAGTGAAAGAAGAAAGGATGAAAGAGGGGCCGTAGTGGAGGGCTCCGGAATAATTTCGACCACCTGGGGATCTTTAACGTGCACTGACATCGCACAGTACACAGGCGCCTTAACGTTTTTTCCCTCGCCAATTAATGACTGAGAATTGAAAATTGGTTTTTGGGGAAAGGAATTGGCGCAGTATCTATCTCAAATGTGGAGTTCGCTGACCTTTCCGCGAACTCGTTGATATTGTGTCCGCAGAGAAGGCCGCCCCAGTGGGGTCGGAAATCCCCAAGAAAGGGGCCCGTCCCGTCCCTGCCTCCCCTTCGTGCGGCGGACGTCCTCGTTTACGCCGCGCCGTCACGGGGATGACCCGTCGGGAAAAACGCTAACCATGTACAGCTGTCGACATGTGGTTGTTAAGGGGTTGACGAGGTTTCGGGGGCGCACGAGATACGGCTGAGTATTAGCCGAGTGACCGGAAACCCAGTATTCCCGTAACGACTGTGTTCGTCTCGCGCGGTGTATTCTGTAAACACTTTAGAGATCGTTTTGTCGCGTGTGCGAAAGAGATAGGAAAGTGGTAACGGCTGGGCCGTGGGTGCCGTGGGAGAGAGTGGTCGCGTTTGTGCTGTTTGTCTATTTGATTGCAACCTCTCCTTTCCCAAATGTTTAATCAGCCTTCTTTCCCCAATCTGTGATTAGTTTGCGGAAATCCTTATTTTCCTTTCCCTAACCACTGATTGGCGAGATGGGTCGTTAGTTATCTTATTGGTTGCTGTCCCCGCTAAAGGCGGAGACAGAGGGTTTAAAACCAAGCGCTCTGGGTTGAGCGGGGGCTGAATTCGTCTGATCCACGATTTAGTCATGTAAATAGTTTTCTCCTTGCTGTGTTTCTTCTCGTTTTTTTACCTATGTTGTAAATAAATAGTTAACCTTCTCCTTTCCTTGAGTAATGTGAATGTTTGCGAGTAGAACCACCGTGTCATCAAGAAACCCCGATTTCATCATCAAGTAGTTTCCTCTCTTCGCCACAGGAAGTTGAAACTCAACTGGCGCAGTCGACACGGGATCGCAACTGGCGCAGTCGACACAGGATCGCAACTTCTTTCTACTCAAGGCATTGGACGGAAGGTGAGAAGAACAAGTCGGTGGACAAGCTGTTTGTCCTAAAGGAGAAAACATGAAGCTGCGTCGAAAGACAACGTCGAGAGCTTCAGGATCACGGGTCGAGTTCGAGAGGACGTCGGAGGCTCAAGTCAGCGAGGAGCTGAAGGAGCCGGGCAACGACAAGCCATCGAGGGTTCGAGTCAGCGAACTGCTGAAAAGAACCAGGCGTCCACCTCGAAAGGGTTCGAGTCAGCGAGCTGCTGAAAAGTAACCAGGCAACCAAGTGAAGCGAGGTCCGAAGCGATGAGCTGCTGAGGGACCATGATCAACTCGTGGGCGTCTACCTTCCCGGGAGCCCGCTGTCATCACGCTGAGATCGACAGTGCTGCGGTCGTCGGAGCATCGAAAGAGGTAGGACACCTTCTTGCTTTCTCCGAACTTGCCATGTCTGTGTAATAGTCGTACGCTATACGGTAGCATTGAAATGGCTGATGCAGGGATGGATGCCGCGAGGGGGAATGGTCTATAGCCTATCGAGCAACTCGTGTCAACAGAGCAGGCACTAGGAAACATGACGCAAGCTTTGTGGAAAGAAAAGGAGCGCAGGGCTCAAATATTTGAAATGGAAAAGTTGAAGCTCCAAATTGAGCTTAAAGAAATAAAATTAATGCAAATGCAGCTTCCGCCACTAGCGGATGCACATCAAGAGCGGTTGGGCGATTATGCAAAGGAATTGAAAACGGTACTGGCTCCTATGCCAGAAAAGGACCCATTGGCGCCCGCGGGCCATACGGGCGGAGGTCAGAAGAGCGCCGCACCAGAGGCGACATCGACGCGGTTAGCGATACTGCTACTGCGGTTGGAGATCGCAGAAGTATAGAGGGAATCGCTGGAACTGAGGCGCGAAATGTTTCGTCTTCGTTCGGAGCGTATAGCACGAGAACAGGCCAGCGAGACAGAAAAAGTGCAAGTGCTGGAAACACGGAGAGCGAGGCCGGAATTAAGAGATGTTAATTCTGAGTCTGACGTCGCTGTCCCTGGCAGATTAGTTCCCCAGAACTGCGAAAGTGCACGACAAATTTTAAGGGTAACAGCAGGTTCTGATGAAGTTGTCGCCGAGGTGGCCTGTAGGCCATCACTGTCAGCTGAGGACGCGCCGCTCGTGTCTGTCGAGCTGTCGATACAAAGAACGCAGGTAGCGCTAACTCGGACAGCGGTATTGGTAGACGCGTTGAGCGCGCCGGGCGACAGCAAAGAACTCCTTGAGGATTCAGCGACGGTTTCCATGCATAATTCTGGAACAAGGGGAGTGCACGCAGAAAACCATCGGACACCTAGAAAGAGTCGTCGCCGCCGAGTGTACCCTAAACGCAAGAAAGCCGAGTCCCCTCAGACTACTCCTATGGGTTACTCAGACGCTATCAACAGGAAGGGCAAGGTGAAGGCGTGCTTGTCGGCCGCAAGAGGCGTTTACGTTGTGGATAGGCAGCGGCAGGCGGGAAGTGGCATAGCACGTTATTCAGTGGGAACAGCAGTGTGCGGGGATAAAGAGGGGCGAGCGAAATCACGACGTAAAAGATTTCAGAAAAGGCTTGAGCGCCGCCCGAAACTGAGAGTACCTGGCAGGCGACAGTCAGAGCTAACTGGTCGCACGCCACGCATTAGAAAACAAAAACACTCATCGGGCGCGCCAGATTGCCGATTTCTGCCAAGGGGGGCAAGCTTGACAGTCAAGGGCGCTATTTCGGAGTCTTTGTACGGCCGGACCGTTCGAAAATCACCACGCTACCGGGCCTTTGTAGGTTTATTACCGGAACGCAGAGGCGCTTGCAAAGGGGGCGTGGGAGTTGTCCCTTTTTCTGACCGGTCGATATCAGTGAGACAGCGTCCCAGCCGGGCACGGCTGAAGAGATTAAAGCATGCGGGCTCTCCGAGTGCTCAATGTTTGCATGCGTAAGTAACCAGTAGAAGTATTGTGGGAAGTGGAGGCTAGGGACCAGCTTGGCAGTTGGCATACGGAGAACGGACATGGCAAGTTCTGGAATGTGCAGACTGGTGTTCTACCCCTGTGTGCGGATTGAATTAACCACAATATGCGTGTGTGTGTGCACGGTTGTGTGATTTTTTTGTGTTCCGGCAAATTGTGACTGAACTTTTATGTCACACTGACAGCAAGTGTCCGCGTGACATTCTTGGTTGGGAGGTGTGGAGTTCGCTGACCTTTCCGCGAACTCGTTGATATTGTGTCCGCAGGGACGGCCGCTCCAGTGGGGTCGGAAGTCCCCAACAAAGGGGCCCGTCCCGTCCCTGCCTCCCCTTCGTGCGGCGGACGTCCTCGTTTACGCCGCGCCGTCACGGGGATGACCCGTCGGGAAAAACGCTAACCATGTACAGCTGTCGACATGTGGTTGTTAAGGGGTTGACGAGGTTTCGGGGGCGCACGAGATACGGCAGAGTATTAGCCGACTGACCGAAAACCCAGTATTCCCGTAACGACTGTGTTCGTCTCGCGCGGTGTATTCTGTAAACACTTTAGGGATCGTTTTGTCGCGTGTGCGAAAGAGATAGGAAAGTGGTAACGGCTGGGCCGTGGGTGCCGTGGGAGAGGGTGGTCGCGTTTGTGCTGTTTGTCTATTTGATTGCAACCTCTCCTTTCCCAAATGTTTAATCAGCACTCTTTCCCCAATCTGTGATTAGTTGGCGGAAATCCTTATTTTCCTTTCCCTAACCACTGATTGGCGAGATGGGTCGTTTGTTATCTTATTGGTTGCTGTCCCCGCTAAAGGCGGAGACAGAGGGTTTAAAACCAAGCGCTCTGGGTTGAGCGGGGGCTGAATTCGTCTGATCCACGATTTAGTCATGTAAATAGTTTTCTCCTTGCTGTGTTTCTTCTTGTTTTTTTACCTATGTTGTAAATAGATAGTTAACCTTCTCCTTTCCTTGAGTAATGTGAATGTTTGCGAGTGAACCACCGGGTCGTCAAGAAACCCCGATTTCATCATCAAGTAGTTTCATCTCATCGCCACCGGAAGGGGAAACTCAACTTCACATATCGGCCGACACCTGAACCGCACCGTAAGGGAAGGGATAAAGGACGGCGTGAAAGAAGAAAGGAAGAAAGAGGTGCCGTAGTGCAGGGCTCCTGAATAGTTTCGTCTACCAGGGGATCTTTACCTTGAACTGATATCGCACAGCACACGGGCGCCTTAACGTGTGCTGTGCGATGTCAGTGCACGTTAAAGATCCCCAAGTGGTCGAAGTTTTTCCGGATCCTTCCTCTACGGCACCTCCGGAGGGCTCCGGAATAATTTCGATCACCTGGGAATCCTTAACGTGCACTGACATCGACTCAGATGTCCAATTTTGGCCAAATGCAAGGTAATCTGCTCAAGGCAGTCACGGCAACAGTTACGGCCGCCGCTACAGCCAACATTAAGACGTGGCTGGAGTCAAACCCCCGGCTTCTCCGCCAAATGGGCCCCTTAAAGACGCGAACCGCTCATAAATATTCAAACGACCCATTGATCTAAACGAACCCTCGGAGGAGGCGGAACCACTCCCGCTGCAGGTGACGGAACCTGTGCTGGCTCTCCAAAGCAATCTCGCTTCAAATCAGCATTGCCGCGTCCCTTCCCAACCAACCCCCTAGAGGGCGCCGCCCCCCGAAAAGACAGCAAGCTCTTTTCCTTGTACAGTGGAACTGTCGGGGTTTCAAAGAGAGGAACAAACGCGCCAACTTAAGGGTGTACATTGAAAACCTGGAACACCCCGCCGCAATCCTTGAGTTGCAAGAAACTGAGGATGCTGTCAAGCTCCCGGGCTATAGTACTTTTCAACGAGACCCATTCACCTGTCCCCTAGTTCATAAGGCCTACACAACGAAGGAGGTTAATCTCGACCTAAATCTAGAATATTCATACGTGATGGTCCTTGTCCTTCCTCTACGGCGAACAGATAGCCCCGCACACATCCTTAATATTGTCACCGGCGAAAATACAGAGAACAAAGCTGTTCACTCGGGCGAGGTTTGCCAACACCGCCGCGCTCGTTCTGGACAAAGAAGACGTTCGGCCACGCGCTCGGGAACACAGTTCGACCTCCAGGTGGCGCCGGCAGAAAGTCAGCAGCGTGGCATTGCCCCTCCCATCTAAGAGGCATCGACTCGATGCCGCACGCGAGGGGAAGAAAAAAAATAAGGCGAAAAGTTAATGGCGGGGTTGGGTCCGGGGGTAACGGGAATAAAACGGCTTCATGCGCGCCACGTGGACGACCTCGGATGTCGGGTGTCGAGAGGACCGGACAGTTCCTTGAGGGAACACCTCGTAGGTCACCGCGCTGAGGCGGCGTAACACCTGGTACGGACCAAAGTAACGGCGAAGAAGCTTCTCGGAGCGCCCTCGCAAACGGATTGGGCTCCACACCCAGACTTGGTCACCGGGTGTGTAAATCACCTCCCTGCGGCGGAGGTTGTAACGCTCGGCGTCGCGTTGTTGTTGGCACCGGATTCGCTGTCGAGCAACTTGGCGAGCAACTTCGGCGTCACGGACAAATTGGTCGGCATCCACGACAGAAGAGGGAGTAGGATCCGGAAGAAGCATGGCGTCCAGCATGGTCAAGGCTTCGCGACCGTGCACCAAATGGAAAGGAGTGAAGCGCGTCGTTTCGTGAAGCGCAGTGTTGTACGCGAACGTTATGTAAGGAAGTATCCGGTCCCAGTTCGCGTGGTCATCGTCGACATACATAGAAAGCATATCGGCAATTGTCTTGTTAAGCCGCTCAGTCAGTCCGTTGGTTTGCGGATGGTAAGCCGTTGTCTTTCGATGACTGGTGCCACTGAGTCGAAGTACCTCGTTCGTAAGTGCCGACGTAAACGGGGTTCCCCTGTCAGTTAATACGACCGTTGGAGCTCCGTGACGAAGCACAATGTTATGAATGAAAAAACTTGCGACTTCGGCGGCGGTACCACGGGGAAGAGCCTTGGTCTCACAGTAGCGGCTGAGATAGTCAGTGGCAACAGCAATGTACCGGTTACCCATGGAAGACGCCGGAAACGGACCGAGTAAGTCCATGCCGACCTGTTGAAATGGGAGCCGCGGGGGATCGATAGGCTGCAGGAGCCCGGCTGGTTTAGTCGGTGGCGTCTTCCGGCGCTGACATTCTCGACAGGTTCGGACGTAACGGCGGACAACCGCAGCAAGCTTGGGCCAGTAGTACTTGGTGCGTATTTTGCGCCAACGTGCGGGAAAACCCGAGATGGCCCGAAGAAAGGTCGTCGTGGCACGCGCGCAGAACTTCGTCACGAAGCGCAGCTGGCACTGCAAGCAGATAGACAGTGTCCGTTGGGCCGTGGTTCTTTTTGTAGAGTACCCCATCGCGCAAGCAAAACGATGACAGACCGCGCTTGAAGAGCCGAGGTGGAGATGGGGCGATTCCTTCAAGGTATTCTATGAGGGGCAGCAGGTCAGAATCGGCCCGTTGTTGTTGGGCAAGGGTGGACGTGGTGAGAGCACCAAGAAAAGCGGAATCGTCGTCGGACTCGTCAGTGGGGCGCAGGATTGGGGCGCGGGATAGACAGTCAGCATCGCTGTGTTTCTGGCCAGACTTGTGCACGATGGTGACATCAAATTCTTGTAACCGAAGACTCCATCGAGCAAGCCGCCCCGAGGGATCCTTCAGGTTCGCCAACCAACAGAGTGAATGGTGGTCGCTCACGACCCGAAACGGGCGGCCATACAAGTACGGACGAAATTTCGTAACGGCCCACAGCACAGCTAGACATTCCTTTTCCGTTGTGGAATAATTGACTTCTGAACGGGACAAAGTGCGACTGGCGTAAGCAATCACGCGTTCTAGACCATCCTGCCGCTGAACAAGGACCGCGCCGAGGCCAACGTTACTAGCATCAGTGTGCAGTTCAGTGTCGGCCTCTTCGTCGAAGTGGCCAAGCACAGGCGTACACTGCAGACGGGACTTGAGTTCTGTGAAGGCGCTGTCCTGGTCTTGGCCCCAGATGAAGGGTTCAGAATCCTTCGTCAGGCGGGTCAAAGGCTCTGCTAGCCGGGAGAAATTGGGAACAAACCGGCGATAGTACGCGCAGAGGCCCAAGAAACGACGCAGGCTCCGTTTGTCTGTTGGCTTAGGGAAGGCAGCTACGGCGGCCGTCTTTTCGGGATCTGGACTAACACCTCGTGCGCTGACAATGTGACCAAGAAACTTCAGCTCTTGAAATGCAAAGTGACATTTCTCTGGCTTGAGAGAGAGACCAGCGGAACGTATGGCCTCGAAAACAGCACGCAAGCGTTTCAGGTGCTCATCAAACGTGTCAGAGAAGATCACGACATCGTCAAGATATACGAGGCATGTCTGCCACTTCAGACCGGACAGCACGGTGTCCATCATTGGTTGGAACGTGGCAGGGGCCGAGCACAAGCCAAAAGGGAGTACCTTAAACTCGTATAAACCGTCAGGCGTAATAAAGGCGGTCTTCTCTCGGTCGCGTTCGTCGACCTCTATTTGCCAATGCCCACTGCGGAGGTCAAGGGATGAAAAGAAGGTGGCATGGCGCAGGCGGTCGAGGGAATCATCAATGCGGGGCAGAGGGTACACATCTTTTTTCGTGACGGTATTCAGGCGCCTGTAATCGACGCAGAACCTGAGGGTGCCATCTTTCTTCGTGACGAGAACAACAGGCGATGCCCAGGGGCTCGTGGAAGGTTGGATGACGTCGTCCTGGAGCATCTGTGTAACTTGGCGGCGGATGGCATCGCGTTCTTTGGAAGACACGCGATAAGGGCGCTGGCAAATTGGTCTTTGGTCGTCAGCAACGACAATTCGATGCTTGGTAAGCGGCGTCTGTCGGACCTTGGAAGTTTCCACAAAACAGTCGCGGAAGGAATAGATTAGGCTTTGCACGCTGTTTTTCTGACTGGCCGAGAGGTGCGGGTTCACGTCAGTCGGAATGGCTGTAGCCGTCGCGTCGGCGAGGTCTGACGTGGTGGATAAAGAGCACTGCCTCGTACACTCTCCAAGCTCGTCAAAATAAGCGACGACTTCTGACTTCGTCAAATGTTGCGGTTCACGAGTAAAGTTCGTGACTAAGATTTCGGTACGACCATTGGCAAGGTCTACTAGGCCTCGGGCGACACAAACTTGCCGAGCGAGTAGCAGGGACATGTTCGCTTCAGCAATGCCAAGAGCGCCGGTGCTGTCAGTACACTCGACTGTGACGAACTTGCTGGCTCGCGGAGGGATTGTTATGTGGTCGTCACATATGCGCAACATTACTTTACAGGGCTCGGTGGTTGTGTTAACGGCTCGCTGGGCGGAAAAAGATACCATGAGTTCCTGAAGGTTTATGATCGCACCATACTCGTGAAGGAAATCCATGCCCAGTATGAGGTCCTTTGAACAGTCAGCTAACACGGCAAAGGAGCCGGTGAAAGTAAGACCACGGATTTGGATGCGGCAAGTGCAGACGCCGATTGGTGTCACGACATGGCCACCGGCAGTGCGGATCACGGGTCCACACCAAGGCGTCAGAACCTTACGGAGTGTCATGGCTAGCTCCCTGCTCATCACAGAAAAATCAGCGCCGGTATCGACGAGTGCGGTCAGTTCATAACTGTCGACGGTTACTAAAATTTCAGCGGAAACTAATCGTTCGCAGCACGTCGGTGAGGTCGTCGGATCGGGTCGTTGACGCTCGGGCCGTCGCGTCCAATCGTCGGGTGGAGGCTGTTGACTTCGTGCAGCGGCGGTGGCCCTACCCCCGGAGGACGCCGTCTTCAGTTTTCCCGCCGAGGGGACGTGCCTCCGAACTGACTGGAGGTTGAGGGCCGACTGGGCGTAGCAAAGCGCCTCGGGGATGGCGATCGCGACTGTCGCCGCTGTGAGGTCGGGGGCGGCACTTGAGAGTTCAGGTACTCCTCTATGTCCCGCGGTCTTTCACCATAGCGCGGTCGAGGCGCGTCCGGTGGGAATCCTCTCAGACCCATCCGCCGGTACGGGCAATTCCGCAGAACATGGCCGGGCTCCCCGCAGTGGTAGCAGAGCGGACGATCGTTGGACGTTCGCCACACGTACGCTTTGCGGAATGGAGGGCACGGGTCCTGCTGCTGCTCGATGGGACGCACGTAACGATGGGGTGGTGGTTGTTCGGCAACGGGGCGAAACGCTTGCGGCGCCGAGGCAGGTCGGCGCAGGGCATCGCTGTAGGACATTACGTGCGGCTCCGAAAGGGGTGCTGGGGGTGGCTGCACCGCTCGCCGGATTTCGTCACGGAGAACATCGCCTGTCGAAGGTACGCTTTCTGACGGAGCACTCAAGTGGAGGTGTCGCAGTTCTTCGCGGACAATGCTCCGCACAAGCGCTCGCAGCGCCTCATCCTCGGGGCCTGGCAAGGACGTGCAGTACTGAGCGGCCGCTACATTTGCCTGACGGCCGTATTGGGCACTCCGTTCCTGCAAGGAACGTTCTATGGTCGTCGCTTCCTTGGCAAAGGCGGCGACAGTTCTCGGAGGGTCGCGCATGAGGCCAGCGAACAGCTGCTCCTTTACCCCACGCATAAGGTGCCTCACCTTTGTAGCTTCGGGCATGGCTGGGTCGGCCCGATTGAAGAGGCGGGTCATGTCCTCAATAAACATGGCCACGCTCTCGTTGGACTGCTGTGACCTGGAGCGAAGGGCAAGTTCGGCATTCTCCTTTCGCTCGCTCGAACTGAACGTGGCGAGCACCTCGCGGCGAAAAGCTGCCCAGTTAGAAAAGGACGCCTCGTGGTTCTCGAACCACGTTTTCGCCGAGTCTTGCAGTGCGAAGTACACGTTCAGCAGCTTTCGCTCGTTGTCCCATTGGTTGAACGCGGCCACATGGCCAAAACCGGCCAACCAATCTTCTACATCCTCGAACCGGTCGCCGTGGAAGGATGGTGGCGACCGAGGTGCAAGAAAGACGAACGGCGGGGCACTGCCGAAGGACTGACCTGTCTGGCTGCCAGTGGCGGAAGTCATGGCCCGAGCAGGAATCGTGAGTGGCTCAAATTCGGGTTGCAGGCCTCGCAGGCGACGGCTCGCTTTGTGGACAGGTGTGGCGTCTGCTCGTCGGGGAGAAGCGTCAGGGCTATCGTTCCGGTCAGCGTACATGGGATGATACCCAGCACGGCTCCACCAAAAATCATCTCATTTCCATCGATCATCGTGTCTCTTTCTTCAGCTGGCCGCCACGTAACATTTGGTGGAGGTGCTGGAATCCCTTCATCGCCATCCTGGTCCCGGAGCTTCGGCGTCCTGCGCCTGCCGTGGTCGTCGGCCGTGTGTGCCTGGTCCGCACCGCCCGGCTGTACCCAGCACCTCCACCAAAAATGTCACCGGCGAAAATACAGAGAACAAAGCTGTTCACTCGGGCGAGGTTTGCCAACACCGCCGCGCTCGTTCTGGACAAAGAAGACGTCCGGCCACGCGCTCGGGAACACAGTTCGACCTCCAGGTGGCGCCGGCAGAAAGTCAGCAGCGTGGCAATATCTACCGCCCCGCGAAACTGAATAAACATCAGTTTTTCTAACATCTTTAGCGCAGCGCTAAGGATCGCGGGTCGCGACCTCCTCATTATAGTGGGCGGTTTTAAAGCCCCTTGTCCCATGTGGGGCTATAGCAAGGAAGAGCCGCGTGGTCAAGTGTTAGCGGGACTTATATCTGCGCTGGGCATCACTCTTCTAACCGACCCTGTCCATCCAACACGTGTAAGGAATTCCGTCACTCGGGATACCTGCCCCGACCTTACCCTCACTAAACGCATCCGACACGCAGAGTAGATTAACACTGAGGACACCCTGGGTAGCGACCACTGCATACTGAACACTGTCATTTACACGCAACCCTTATATCGCCTACTTGCACAAGCCAAACTTCCCGACTGGAAGGCTTTCCGCCAGGCCCTCCCAGCAACTTCTCACTTGGAGCAAGACTACTCCACTTCGGCACACGGACTCATGCAAGCACTCCGTTCACACCAAAAGCAGATCCATCTTACGGAGCGTGCACCGGACGAGGATAGCCACCTGATGCACCTCTGGGAAGCTCGCCGCAGCCTCACTAAACGATGGCGGCGGCAGAAACACAATTGTGAACTCCGTGCTCGCATATCTGACGTCACCCAGCAAGCTGCCGAATATGCTGCCGAGCTCTCTGATAATAACTGGGTGGACAGATGCAACAGCTCAGTAAGACAGATGTCGAGCCGCAACACTTGGCGGCTCTTTAGAAGTCTCATATACCCTACACAAACAAGCTCAGAAACCCAGAAACACCTCACTCGCGCGACACACAACTTTCAACGAAACACACGGCAGCTAGCGAACGCCTTACGCCCACAGCACTTCAATCAGGTTGAAGACCCGCGCTGGCAGTTGGACCAGCTTTTCCAGCTTCACGACCTTCGCGCGGCTCTTGCCAAAATGCGCAGGGGGAACTGGTAAACGCAGACAACCCCCGGCCCATCTCTCTCACTTATGCGCAGGGAAACTGATAGAAACGATGGTCCGTGACTGCCTCTCGGGATATCTCGAGAGCAAGAACACCTTTGCCGACACCATGTTTGGCTTCCGAACTGACAAGTCCGCGCAAGACATCCTTTTACAGTTTCATCGCGAGGTTCTCGAACCCATTGCACACCCACATAAAGACAAGATAGCCCTAGCACTCAATCTGAATAAAACATCTTAGCGAGACCAACTGCGGTCCTCGTACATTCAACTACTTCAAACATTTATTAACAGACCGCTTGGCCTATATACGCATACGAGAGACCGAGTAAGGCCCGTTTGAGATAGGAACGCGGGGAACCCCAGAAGGCGCTGTGTTGTCCCCGCTCCTCTTTAATATTGCTATGATGCACCTCCCGGCACAGCTGGCGGGTGTCGGCGGCGTTCAGCATGCACGGTACCACCATCTGGGCACTACGGGAAACATAGGGGAGATGGAGGAATGCCTGTAATTAGTGGCGAGCATAGCAGACCACTATGCTACGTACTGCGGCATCCAGTGCTCCTCGCCAAAATCTGAATTTCTTCATGTTCGCCATTCTTCGAAATGCGAAATCTACGTTCAGCTTTCTCTCGCCATCGGCCCCATCCGTGAAGCGCAGGAGCTTCGAATGCTCGGTCTCTCCATTAATCAACATCGAAAGGCAGACATAACCCTTGCCAAACTCCGCAAAGTCGGCGACCAGGTGGGCCGAATGGTTCGCCGCGTTTCCAACAAGCGAGGAGGGTTGCGAAGTAAGGATGCGGTGCGGCACGCCCATGCCTTCGTAACCAGTCGAGCACTGTACTCCACTCCTTACCTCCCCTTACGAAGATTTCTTGGAGGTTGTACTCCAAAAAATTTTCAAGAGACCTGTAGACCTCCCGATGCCCACTTCCAACACGCGACTACTCGCGTTGGGGGTGGTAAACACTTATCGGGAACTTCGGGAAGCGCATCTCGTTAACGAATACACGCGTCTCGCCCAGTCCGTGTTCGGGAGCCGCCTCTTGGACCGGTTACATATCAAACATGAATACCATACGATACAACGGGTTCGAGTGCCTGAAATTTGGAGACGCGCCCTCTACGTTCTACTCCTTCCGACTAAGATGGACAAGGAGGACCATATTGGCCGCGCCTGGTGCGAGCGGATGTCCTGCACCGCCACTATGGCTCAAAGAAACAAAACAAACACGTCTTATACTTCGATATTGCAGGCCCCTAACACACCAGTGGGGAATGGTACACGGCTGCAGTCATACTCGAGGGAAAGCAGGAGGGCAACCTCTCGTTCAGAGCGCCCGGTTAAACTCATACGGAGGAGGTAGTGATCGCTCTTGCAGCCTTCCATCCCGACTCTAAATTCATCCTCACAGACTCTTGTGGAGCTTGTCGTAACTTTGAATTCGGTTGGATCACTCCAGTTGGGCCCCAAATTCTTTGCGACAGCACTCGCGACTGCGATTCAACTCATCGCGCAATCATATATGGGTCCCCGGCCACCAAGGCATGCCAGGTAACAATGCCGCCCATGAGGAAGCTCGCGCACTCACTTACCGGGCACCAAGTGTTCCTTGGGAGGACCTTAACCCAGATCACAGCTTTCTTTCGTTTAGAGGTATTACCGAGCACTATCGTTCCGGACACTGGCGCTACCCGGTTCCTATGAAGGGACTGGGTAAAGCTGGCGAACGAACTCTCCTTAGGCTTTTTACAAGCACCCTGCTGTGCCCGGCGGTTCTCAAGCGCTTTGACTCTTCTTTTGACGGGCGCTGCTCATTGTGTGGGGAGGTGGCCGACACCTTTCACATGGTTTGGACATGCAGGCAAAATCCTTCTCTCCCCCCATAACCCCTTCCCCTACCTGAGAGGACTGGGAGGCGGCTCTGCTCGGCTGCCAGGAACTATCGGCCCAACGGGCCCTGCTTCGGCGGACCAGCGGGGTCGCGGAATGAAGGTCTCCGCCTTCTATTGTAAGAGGCGAGACCCATCCCGAACACCTCTCGGTATATATAGCTAAATAAACGCTTTTCACCACCATCACCTGCTCTTAACGACGAAGCTTAAAGGTCATCCAATTTTATCTAGTGTAGTGAAGCTTTTCGCTTCAGAATTGGTTTTTGGGAAAGAAAATGGTGCAGTAATTTTTTCATATATATCGGTGGATTCCTGAAGCACGCCCGGCGGTGGCGACGGTGCGCGGCGGAACACCTGTGGCTCGGCTGAAGGTCAAATTCCGGCGTACGCGAAACGCGCCGCAGCTAGCCCCAATAAAGCTTTCGCTTCAAAAGAGCCGCGGCTGTATAGCCCCGCTCTAGCCCTCTCTTCAGATTCCTCAGTGACGGAGGATATTTTCCCCTTGAGAACCGCGCCGAAAGCGCAAGGATATCTCCAAGGAACGGGCCGATATCGAGCCAAGAGTGTTAAACAGGAACGACAGCAGCTAGCAGTATAAGTTGTGTACAGATAAACTGAACTACACGGAGAGGTCGGCAATAGACTCTATGGGCGCTGGAAGTAGAAAGCAAAGGTCGCTGAAGTAGAAAGGAAGTAGAAAGGTCGCTGAGGCAAAAAGGCCAAATGAATCAATGGCGTCAAGGATACTACCAGGGAGCGCAGTCAGGAACAAAGAGAATTACCAAAGCAGAGCGAAATTTCGATATTTTGAATGCACCAAATGTCATCGGTTGCCGGCTCTAAAGAGCACATAAAGACAATGCCACGCACGTGTGTGGTGTCATCGAACACTGAAGATTCTTGCGTTATGGCCAGTTGTCAGTAATACCGCCAGCGCTTTTTTTGCCCATGTAGTAATAAATGCTATGCACTGCTACTGTTGGTGAGCTTTTTTGCTGCGGCCGAGAAAATTCTGAGAGAAGGGCAGGTACCGCCAGAGCTGATCTCACTGATCTGGTCTCCAGATTATCAGGGAATTTGGGGGAACAAGAAGGCGCATGCGCCGCCTCCACGCGAGGAACACCTCCCTTCAAGGGATCCACTCACAACATTCCACGAAATCATTTTTCATGATAAGCTCGGTCGTAACACCTATCCAACAGCAGTTAAAGAGCTGTGCAGAAGAGAGGAAGTCATTTATTGATTTATTTATTTTGTAAGGCTAAAGAAGAAGATGCGTCTGATGATGTTGTCTCTAAGCAGGGCGTCCGTCCCGACCCAGCGAAACTTCGTGCTGTGGTTGACTTTCCCAAACCTACCTCCATCAAAGACCTGCGCAGCTTCCTGGGTTTGTGCTCATATTTCCGCCGGTTTATTCGCAACTTTGCGTCCATTGCTGCGCCTTTGACTCAACTGCTGTCTGGAAGTGCGGATTTATCACTGTGGTCTCCAGCGTGCGACGACGCATACACCACTTTGCGCCGTCTGCTCACGGCGCCGCCCATTCTGCGCCATTTCGACTCGGCCGCTCCTACCGAAGTTCACACGGACGCCAGCGGTGTTGGCCTCGGCGCTGTCCTCGCCCAACGAAAACCTGGCTTTGACGAATACGTCGTTGCTTATGCTAGCCGCACACTCACACCAGCAGAACGCAACTACTCCGTAACTGAAAAAGAGTGTTTGGCGATTGTATGGGCCCTCGCGAAGTTTCGACCGTACATTTATGGGCGCCCTTTGGACGTTGTGACCGACCACCATGCGCTCTGTTGGCTTTGCAACCTGAAAGACCCCTCCGGCCGCCTCGCTAGGTGGGCCCTTCGCTTGCAAGAATATGATATCCGCGTCGTGTATCGCACCGGCCGCAAGCATCAAGACGCCGATGCACTGTCACGCTGCCCCCTTCCAGCCGAGATCGCCAGCCTTTCCACCTCCGACGCTTCTCTGCCCTTGCTTCGCCTCAGCGACATGCCTTCAGCGCAACGCATGGATCCCTGGATCGCTTCCCTTCTCGACTTTCTCGCCAACCCGACGGCTGCTTCACCGTCACGTGCGCTCCGCCGCCAAGCTGCCAATTTTGCGATCCGTGACACCCTACTTTATCGCCGTAACTACAACTCCGAAGGTCGCAAGTGGCTGCTCGTTATTCCACGTCACTTACGCTCGGAGATATGTGCATACTTCCATGCTGCCCCCCAGAGCGGTCACGCGGGCGTTTTCAAGACCTACACCCGCATACGGCTGCGCTACTACTGGCGCGGAATGTACACCTTTATCATGAAGTACGTGCGCGCATGCATTCCCTGCCAACGTCGCAAGACACCTCCCCATCGTTCTGCTGCTGAGCTGCAGCCGTTACCATGCCCTCCACGCCCGTTCGACCGCGTTGGCATTGATTTATACGGTCCGCTTCCATACACTGCAGACGGCAACCGTTGGGCTATAGTAGCGGTGGATCACCTTACACGATATGCCGAAACTGCTGCCCTTCCGGCTGCCACAGCGACGGACGTCGCCTCCTTCATTTTGCACCGATTCATCCTTCGCCACGGTGCACCTCGTGAACTGCTCAGTGACCGAGGCCGCGTGTTCTTATCTGAGGTGGTGAAGGCGCTTCTCAAAGAGTGCAACACGATTCACCGAACTACCACCGCCTATCATCCGCAGACCAATGGCCTCACTGAGCGATTTAACCGCACACTCGGAGACATGCTCTCCAAGTACGTCGCTTCTGACCACACGAATTGGGATCTCGTCCTTCCGTACGTTACTTATGCGTACAATACCGCTACGCAGTCTACCACCGGATTCTCTCCTTTCTTCCTACTTTACGGCCGCCAACCCTCTGCTACTATCGACACTATCCTCCCTTACCGCCCTGATGAATCCGAATATCGGCCTGTTTCCGACGCCGCGCAACACGCCGAAGCCTGCCGCCAAATTGCCCGGTCACTCACCACTGACACCCAGCATCGCCAGCGCTCCCGCCTCGACCAAGACCAAACCCCACCGAACTACACTTCTGGTGCACTTGTGTGGCTCTGGATCCCTTCAGGAACTCCCGGTCTCTCCTCAAAATTTCTTGCGAAGTACCATGGTCCCTACCGTGTGCTGGAGCGCACCTCTCCGGTTAATTATATCGTGGAACCCCTCACGCCGTCTCCTGATCTCCGCCGCCGAGGACGGGAGACCGTTCATGTCCAGCGCCTCAAGCCCTACTACGACCCCGCCGTCTTGCCATCATCCTAAGTCGCCAGGATGGCTCCTCTTGTCCCCGGGGTGATTGTAAGGCTAAAGAAGAAGATGCGTCTGATGATTTGAAAAGACGAAGACGAGGTGACAGTGTTCTCGAGAGTTTTTGCCAGCGCTACGCTTGTGTGTCTTTTGCCGATCTGATCCCAGACTGCTGCCGTTGCCGTTCCCGTCGCCCCAGTACCTCGTAACAAACCCCCCGTTACAATTTATTTATTTATTTATGTATTTATGTATTTATGTATTTATGTATTTATGTATTTATGTATTTATTTATTTATTTATTTATTTATTTATTTAATTATTTATTTAACAAATACTGCAGGCACTAAGTGGGCCCTAGAAGGAGGGGCGAAAATAAATACAGCTTTTTGAACATCAATTCATCGCGCGAAACATAATTAAGTAAGCAAAATACACTGAGACATTTTCAATTCTTACAAGAAAACATACACAAATACGATACACGAATATGAGGTGCACGACAACAATTTGTCAATGGAATCAATAAACATGATGGCATCAGAAGGCAGCTTGCTCCATTCCTCGATAGTGCGTGGATAAAAAATATTTAGAGGCATTAATTTTAGTTTGATATGAAGTTAAATATTGCGCATAATGATGCCTTGTGGGACGTATTTTAAGTTGTTCAAGCTTAAGTTCGGAACTCATGGCGAGTTTGTTGTTTTTCAGCAGAAATCAAAATTTTAGTCAGTGGATTTTTCTACGTATTTGCAGTAGTGGGATGGCATTTTCTTTCATTAAAATGGACGGAGAGTCAGATGTGCCATATTTAGAAAAGATGAAGCGCATGGCTTTCCGCTATACATCCTTCAATAGAGAAAAGTGCAAACCGGACTGTTTCCAAACCCTCAACTTTACAGTAAATGGCATCCGGATGTCTTTATTCCCAGATGTACGCAGTGAAATAGCATTGCAGATCTAGTCAACATGGTCTGTACCTGCCCTTCCTCTGACGACACCAATAGAAATGTAGATTCCTAGGAGAAATTATCACTCAACCACGAAGCAGAAGAGCAAAGGGAAGTCATCGGTCTCGCTTTGACAGCCGCCGAGTCCCAAGGGATTCTGACCGACAGTTAAGCGAATGAATGGGGTTTAGGCTAAAGCCTCGTTTCCCGTCATTTCTGACGGGTGCTGATCAAAGTTATTTCTCTATCTCTTTCATTGTGCAGTGTGCCCGCTGACACATGGTAAATACAAATATAGGTACACACTTGACTCTCAAAGGAAGTCCAGTAACGTCTGGTGGTGCGGCCCAGAAATTTATTTTTCTACATATTGTGGACGGCCTGCGGGCGGCTTGCACAGGAGCAAGTGATTCTGTCGGATATCACGCAAAGGGCGGCAGATCCAAAGGAAGTGTTTTGTGTCCACCTCGCAGACAGGAGCAGGACAGAAGGGGCAGGAGTCGCCGAAAGGGCATTTCCCACGGGACCCAACGCCGACCAGGACTCCGATTTCAATCCCATTTACACTTCTAAGGAAATATGCGATTATTACAAATCCACACACCAAACTCTTCCCACTCCGTGAAAAGGGCTGGGGAAGGCCAACGAGCGGGTACTCCTGCGCCTGCTCACTAATACGATGCTGTGCCCGGCAACTCTAAAGCATTTCAATCCTCCATTCGACGGGCGGTGCTCGCACTGTGGGGAGGTGTCTGACACCTACCACATGGTGTGTGCCTGCCAGAAAAACGCATCCCTACCCTCTATCTCAAACCCCTGTCGAGAGGGCTGGGAGGCGACCCTGTCCGGCTGCTGCACCTATAGAGGCCCAAAGGGCCTTAACGCAGCGCGCTCGGGCTGCGGCGACCGCCAATGGGGTGCCTGACTAGGCATCCCACCTAGTGGCTGTAAGGGCGCGACCATTCAGGTGACGATCCCTAAAACTTCTCTCTATGATTAATAAATGTTTTCACCACCACCACCCCCTCCGAAAGGGGCACGGTACTGTGTAGGTGAATACCAGGTTACCGCTGGGGTGAGGGCGACACGGAGGGGTAACCTTCGAAGCAAGACCTCTTCCCAGCGTGAAAACCGTAGCGGCCGCGGCACCAGCGTTCTGATGAAGGCGAAACGCAAAACGCGCCCATCTGCTGTGCGGGAAAATAAAAAAATTGATTTTTGGGGAAAGGAAATGGCGCAGTATCTGTCTCAGATATCGTTGGACACCTGAACCGCGCCGTAAGGGAAGGGATAAAGGAGGGAGTGAAAGAATAAAGGAAGAAAGAGGTACCGTAGTGGAGGGCTCCGGAAGAATTTCGACCACCTAGGGATCTTTAACGTGCACTGACATCGCACAGCACACGGTCGCCTTAGCGTTTCGCCTCCATCGAAACGCTGCTGCCGCGGTCGGGTTCGAACCCAGGGAACTCCGGATCAGTAGCCGAGCGCTCTAACCACATAGCCACCGCGGCGGGTCTGTGCTGTGCGGTGTCAAAGCACATTAGAGATCTACAGGTGGTCGCAATTATTTTTGTTGCCCTCGACTACGGCATCTTATTTCTTCCCTCACTCCCCTTTCATTCTTTCCTATAAGGGGCGGTGCAAGTGTTCACCGAGCAGTGAGGCAGTAAATGCACCTTTCATCTCCTAAAAACAAGAATATTTTATGCAGCACCCAAAGCGCTACATTTTTGCAAGCACGCTTAGAAACGCGCGACTCCAGCTGCCATGCTTGGGTAGGGACTGCTGCGCTGTTTTTAAATAAGGCTCCGCAAAGCTGCCGCTGAGTCGAGAAATGAAAAAAAAAGAGAAAAAGCCAGCGCAGCTGCAAGCTGCGAGCAGTATTGCAAGCGGGCGATTAGGCGGCTGCGCAACAACGCGTCCGCGCCAGAGCACACCATCGGAACGAGCACACCACCACCACTGATATAGCGCCTCGTTGTTCGATGTAACGCAGAAGACTCTGAAGCACGAGTGGCGCTGCGCTCGCTGTGCACTACTTTGTGAGAGGAAGATGCAAAAAGCCTGGAGCTAAAGCCCGACAGTCGCAAGACCACGCCTTGAACTTTATAAAGCGAAAGCTTTACTAGGCTATGTCGACAAGGTTACGTCCGCAAAACGTGTCCTCAGCAGTTGTGAGGAACTTCGAAGAGGTAGCGCCAAACGAGCGGTTGTAATCGAAAGAGGATGATGGAAGGATACTGCGCAAAAAAATATATCGATAGAGTGATTAGTTAATTAATTAGAGCCGAAAATGTCCAGAAAGTGGGCGGAGGCAGGGCAACGTGTGGCACCAAAGCTGAAAAACCGGAAGTGTGGGCGCAGCAAACGCCAGGCGCCAAATTTGAAAACAAAGCGTAGCGCCAAGATTGAAATCTCAAAATGGACAATTGCTGGCTGTTAGGAACTTCAGGAAAGGCGTAATTTCCAAGCAGGTGGCCAGTCTACTGAGGAAGCACCCGCTAAACCGGGAGGTTTCAGTCACCTGGGTTCCAGCTTATAATAGTTTACCAGGCAACGATGCTGGCCGTAGCCTCGCTCGAGATGTATACACCCGAGCGGCCGTAGAGACGCCGCTACACGGAGGCAAAGACCCCCTCATCACCTACAAGGAGCTCTCTGAGACTCGCAAACTAGGCTGAAGGACATATCCACCATCAGATAGGTCCCTAATACCCTCGGAATGTAGGGCCTAGCAAAAAATTCAGGCCAAGCGCTTCTTCCCTATGTTAGCCTGCATAATGAGCTTACAGGCGACCCAGAGGCTTGCAATCTCTGCAACGTACCTCAGAGTCAAAATCAGCTTATCTGGCAATGCCCCGAATCTCCGGGATCTAAAGAGGCTGCTCACCTTGATCAAGTGTCCTGGGAGTCCTACATCCACCGCCCAAATGCTGATTTACAAAAGATCGTCCTACGCCTGGCGGAGGAGGCTTACTCTAAGACGTTCTCTGCGGTCACGGCGCAGAAGGGCCGGCAAGGGGGAGACGCCCCCTCTGGCTGAGCCCCCGCCCCGAGATCCATAGCGGTGTAATGACTTCTCTCTCTCATGGTACTTGGTTAAGTAAGACTATTATTTGTGGTAATTGGTTAATTGGATGATTGTAATCAGTACTTAATCGAGTGAGGAGAAGGAACAAAGATAGAAGCAAAGAAGCAAAGATAGGCGACGAGCGAAGCAAAGAGAGGAAAAGAGGGGCAAAGAGAAACGAGGAGTCGTCAATGCTCTCGTATTCCTCCAATGCGGATTACCGCAGTGACCTCAAAATTTATTTTCTTCTTGATGTGTAAAGGTTCTCAAAGAAGGTGGCGAGTTGTTATGCATAGAAAAGTTCAAGGAAAACACAGGCGCGTTTGGTCGAGAGAGAGAGCGCGTGGAGACGAACGCTTTCGGTATAAACCGTGATTTGGAACTCTGAGCCACCCCGCCGCGGTGGCTCAGTGGTTAGGGCGCTCGGCTACTGATCCAGAGTTCCCGGGTTCGAACCCGACCGCGGCGGCTGCGTTTTTATGGAGGAAAAATGCTAAGGCGCCCGTGTGCTGTGCGATGTCAGTGCACGTTAAAGATCCTCAGGTGGTCGAAATTATTCCGGAGCCCTCCACTACGGCACCTCTTTCTTCCTTTCTTCTTTCACTCCCTCCTTTATCCCTTCCCTTACGGCGCGGTTCAGGTGTCCAACGATATATGAGACAGATACTGCGCCATTTCCTTTCCCTCCAAAAACCAATTATTATTATTATTATAACTCTGAGCCACACTGCAAAGCTCATGTCCTTTCTGGTACTTCATGAGCAGGGAAATACTCTTCTCTCGCTGCTTTGACTTGTGCGGCAGCCTCTGGTAGCAAGTCTGGCGGAGAAGCTTGCTTTAGTTGAACACTTAGAGAAGCATTACAACTGCACTAAGACACCAGCAAATTAGCACATGAAGGTTGTCTTCTTCTTCTACCGGCTGCCCCGGTGGCTCGGTGGTTATGGTACTCTGCTGCTGAACCGAAAGACGCGGGTTCGATCCCGGCCGCGGCGGTTGCATTTTGATGGAGGCGGAGTGCTAGACCTGTGTACTGTGCGATGCCAGTGCACGTTAAAGAATCCCAGGTAGTTGAAATTGTCCGGAGCGCTCCACTACGGCGTTCCTAAGTTCCTACGCCGCTTTATGACGTTTCACTGCATAAAACCTATTTTGTTCTAACGGCGAACGCGCAAAATTAGCCCTCTTTGAAGGTTGCGGCCGTCTGTTGTAGTTGGGACGAATAGTGGAAATAAACACAGAAAGATTTCGAGGCGCGTAACAAATTCCCCAGGAATTGAAATTCACTCGCAGTCCTCGCCTGCGGCGCACAGCTTGGCTATGAAGGCAAGATGCGGAATTGTACGCGTAAAGAAATGTCGTTCAACACTGAAGAGAAAACGTCGGGCTAGTTGCTGCTGCTTAACGAATGAAATAGCTGGAGAACCAGTATCAAACAGCAGTAGTCTGTGGGCACGTTTGCTAGTTTGTGTTTGTTTATTCGTGTTTGTCTTTGTTCTGTGCGCTATTTTGAATGTCAAATATTCAAGAGCGCGCTGTGATCAATATTGATGAGTAGTCATCAACTACGTAGCTCGCTACTTATCCCAGGTGCACAATCAATATAGGAGAGTGCGTTAATCCGGCAAACGTTTCTGAAGGAGCGAGGTGTCTTGACTGAAAGGAAACAGTCAATTTTTTGCTGTTGCTTGCTCCCGAGGTGCTTTCGAGCACTAAATTGTTTGAAGAAACTCTCGAAAGCTTGATTCAGGAAGCTTATTTAAACCTTTTGTGAACAACGAAAACTATAATCGCGAAGTCTAATAACGCAAACACGTATCATGTAAGCCAGTCGATTCTGCGGCTGAAAATGCTACATTCGTGTAATTGTTTCTCACCCGAGGGCTGTTGTTTTGATTTTCGTATTTGGCTTCATTTTTATACACCCACCGGGATGGAGTGGTGTCTGCCGAGTCCTTTTCTCATCTTGAGGTGACGCGTTGGAATCCGACCATGGTGGCCGCAGTTTGAAGAAGGCGAAACACTAAAGCGGTCGAGTACTCAAATGTTAGCGCAAGTTAAATAAACACCAGATGACAGATATCATGCCGGTGCCCTCTGCAATGGCACCCTTCATTGTTAACAGTTGATGTTTAACATATAAACAATGAATCATTTGACTTTGCAGTCTCGTGACTTTCGAACTCATCTAACCTGGTATAAAGACAGCTTCGCTAGCTAGTCGATTGTTTTCTTTAGTTATATAAACCTCGCTTCCATGAAAATATCAACTCCCCACATTTTTTTAAAACACCACATGCGTAGTGACTTATTCGTACATGCGCCATGTTAGACGGATAATATACGCGATCATACTGGATCGTATTGGAAAGCCATATTTCGCTGATGCGGAGGCCTCTGATGTTTAGAAACGAGTAGTATAATGTGAGTCTATAATGACTAGAGTAGATCAAACGCAAGCACTGAATAACAAGCACAGGAAATATAAAATAACGTTTACTATATAAAAATGGAGAACTATTAATGTTCTGATTCTACGTTCGCGTCCGGAAAACGATTATTCAAACTATTTTAAATGCTCGTTCTCTATCACCCCCTTGTTGAAGATAAGTGGTCATTTTTTTTAAACTCCCACGAGATGCTCGATAAGTGACTGTCTTCTTTATTTGCAGTTTATCTCTACGCTCATATGTCTGCAGGTAGTTATGGTTCCAGAGCTGACCTGCCGACAAGCTCTTCGATAAGCTCCTCACTATACGGCTTGACGGCGCTGGTACAGTCGCCTGTTTATAAGAATAGGTTTGTGCTTCTTACGGATAACTGTTCTTGAGCCGTCTAAGATCCTCACAAAAGGCAACGAGTTGACGGCCAGACGTCAGATCTAATTTGAGAGCAGTGATGCTGATGAAAATGCTTGCACGTTGTCCGCTCACAAGGATTTCAGGCTTCGCCGTGTCTCATGCTTCTCCCAGTGTTTGAATGGCCGCAAGAAGTCATGTGTTCGCGGTTTGTTGTCATCGGTGAATGCAGCGTGCTGGCATGAAAGGTCATGAAATATGAAGTAAATTTAAGGGCGTGAAGATTACCGAAATTGTTAAATTGGCACATAAATTAACCCTCTGTGCCCGACGTGTGGTGTGCGCGAGGATATTCAGCACTTGAACTGACGCTGTCCAATCTTTAATAACCATCGCAAGACACGGTTACGTGCTATTGGACTACATCAGGACGGCCCCGTGCACCTGGAGCATGTCCTAGGACCCTGGAGTGAGGCCGCCTTGGCATCGCGATGGTAAAAAAAAACTACTTTTAACGCAACAGCGTTAAGGGTCCCATGTCGCAGAAAAGCCGGTGTCATCGGCGTCGGCGGCGTTGGCCATGAGCGAAAAATCCCTCCTCCTCCTCCTCCTCCTCCTCCTCCTCCTCGCAATGTACGCCACTGCCGCTACAGATAGCGCGCGACGGCAGCGCCTCCCGCTGGTCTCGTTCGGGCGCAGTGGGGCCCTGCGGGCACGCAGGAATCACGCAGTAAGCGGCGAACAACGCAGCGCACAACCAAAGCGCGTTCACCACGAAGCTTGCGGCTTGCTGCCCGTTCGTTCGGCGCCGAAGCTATACTGCCGTTTGTGGCATCGGGTTTGTCGAGAACGATGTGCCGACGAACTACGACTGCAACTTGAGTGCCGCGCGTTTCGGCATTACTTTTTCTTAGGGACACGGGTTTGGTGGACACCCTTTGACAGTAATGTTTGTTTGTGAGTGCGTGAGTGTTGAGTATGCTTCATTTAACCTTTCAGCCTTCCTTTGGTTTCTTTCCCTCTCTTTTTCACCATCTCCTTCTTCTTTTCTTTCATCCAAACCTGGAGTAGCATGCTGGGATAAAACACTCGCAGACGTCTACTGTATTTATTAAAGACTTTCCTCCTCCTCCTCCTCTTGGGTCCATGGGGTCAATTTTTACTCGCACGGAGGTTACCAATCAGCAGAATACAGTCCGTGTGTTACTTTCAGAATGGGTGCACTGAGCGCAGAACGCGTCAAATATCTGGCCCGGAATGATAGCTTTCGTGTTAAAACTGCTTGATACGCGAGTTCTCTGGTCAAATGCTCTTCTTCAACACTGTGGTCGCTTCATCCACGCGAGAACAATAGGTTTCAATTTTGCGTGCAGCGCTCGTTGCTCAGGCAGTCCACATCGACTACCTGTTTAGGCTATTTTAGCTATTACCTATTTAGGGCGCTTTCAAATTAAGAGGTCGATGTACCATCCATAAAAATAGTGCTTAATCATGGCAGAAAAAAACTCATAACAAGTTTAAATGTCATTCGCAGGATACTTAGCAAGGAATTCTACAAGACGCTTCCAGGCATTAGCAATGATACTGTGGCCCTTTCTGACTCCCTTTAAAAGTTCTATGTCCATATTAGCGGTCGCTGCATAAACAAGCTATCCCGCAGTCAGCTTTGGTTCCAGGTGGCTAGCCAGTGGTTCAACATGGAAGAGTGCAACCCGTCAGAGGTTGCAAGCAAAGCAAGAACGCGAGTGGCTTGACAAGCTGCGAAGTGCTACGTTGTCTTGACGAGAATTGTGCCCCTGAACAATTCTGCCAGTGTAGAAGACACGCCTTGTTGCTTTTCGGTGAGGCCTTGAAGCTCAGCGTCCGTCCACTAATGTGCGAAAATACTCGCTCTGTTATGTCACAGAAAGGCATCATAGTCTTGTACATTATAAGACGAGTGATCTGCTGGCACTTTCGAGAGTTACTGTCGGAGCCTTTTCATTCAAACGAGGAAATCGCGATGGCATAGAGCTCCAGTAGTCATAGGCTCCAGGCAGCAAGGTCGCCTACGTCAGGCCTTTTATGACGGTGTACCAGCGCGAAGTGCATGCGGGCCTTGATGATCATTTGAACAGCTTGCTGATGATAGTAAGGGCAGAATTCGAATAGACGTTTGTTGACAGCAGTGGAGCCTTTTACCGCCGTCGAATACCTCCCTACAGCCTTCAACAGCAAACGGCTTACGTATGCAGCGTCGCTTTCCTCTCGTTCTTTCCCGGAGACGATTATGCACCGTCCCCAATTCCGCTTGCATGAGTGATGATCCCAGCTCTGATGATGACGTCCAAAACTCCAAGGACGCGATGTGAATGCTGACCATGGTGAAATTCTTTGCATGGTTCGATTGACTCCATTCCGCATACGAGTGCCATGTCTGCTCTTTGAAGATGTCTGTGGTTTCATTATTCGTGCGAAGTGTATGAATTCTTTGCAGAAATGGTAGAGCAATTTCAGGAATCTGCGGTGGAACATGATAATATGAAGTGGAGACGACGGCGCCAAATATACGTACGAGTCAGATTTTCCACTTCTGTCACCGCGACATGAGGGCTAAACAACACTAGAACGTTTATGGTGTAAAAGTCAAATTCGAAATCGGGCTGAACTCGAAAATTCATGATTAAACTGCGCGAAAGAAACAGGGACAAAGACAAGAAACACGTACACATAAGGGAGCGCAGACTTCCAACTTTTGGAAGTCCAAAATGTTGGAAGTCTGCGCTTTGTGCGTGTACGTGTTTCTTGGCTTTGTCCCTGTTTCTTTCGTGCAGTTTAATAATGAACGAGAAGCACCAACTAGCCCGCCAGAAAACCTTTCTTGAAAACTCGAAAATGGTTTTCGAGCAGAGTCGAACCCGCCGCGGTGGCTCAGTGGTTACAGCGCTCTGCTACTGATCCAGAGTTCCCGGATTCGAACCCGACCGCGGCGGCAGCGTTTTTATTAAGGAAAAACGCTAAGGCGCCCATGTGTTGTGCGATGTCAGTGCACGTTAAAGATCCCCAGGTGATCGAAATTATTCCGGAGCCCTCCACTACGGCACCTCTTTCTTCCTTTCTTCTTTCACTCCCTCCTTTATCTCTTCCCTTACGGCGCGGTTCAGGTGTCCAACGATATATATGAGAGACATACTGCGGCATTTCCTTTCCCTAAAAAAATCAATTAGACTTAGAAATTAGAGCAGAGTCGAAAATACCGAGCGAGATTAAAGTCTATCTTCTTTCGATGTGCCTCAGAGACACTCATTTGGCAACACCAGTTCTTAATATCCGCCGACCACTTCTCGCAGTCGCTCCATGGTGTTGTCAATTTGTAGGAGAACAGACGGCCTTTTTTATTATGCCATCCGCGCGAATTCTTTCTCCTTCAATTAAAAACGACTGACAATGAGGGGCCGACAGAAAAAGTTCGCAAGATGTGTTTTCTTAGCAGAGAAATTACCCGAGCGCCGTCATTCGAAGCAATCGCCTGCACTGTTTGCAATAATGAGGAAGCATGTGTGCTTCCTCAGTCGCGGACCAGCGCTAAGTATATTTGTGCCGAAGCACACACATCCTGAAAACTTTTGCTGGCGGTTGCGTGTACAAGTGCTTTCTGCGCTTCTATGATCTCCTCAAAAAGTACTCACTGTACTTGCCTAGTTAAGAAACATGACAGAACCGGTCCCGAGATACGACAAAGAATTACAACAATTTTTTTCCCAAGTATTGCGAAGTTGTCTGTTGTAACGGAAGAACTAGCCCTGTCGTTACTGCAGGGGACTGCACAATGCTGGACCAAATACTGTTGCTAATACAAGGATTTCTGTTGTCAAGTCCCAAGATACTGCAGGAATATCTGTTTCGAAAACAGCAAATTTTTTGTGGTGTTTTTCAATAGGATAGTCTTCAGTGACGTCACGACACGTTCGTACACGAGAGTGGCTCCACCTGTCAGGATATCCGTATTCGTAGATGACGATCCGGTGCTTACCTGTCGCAGATTGTCTTTGCTTTAACAGGGAATAAAATCAGTCTCTTTGCCAAGATTATCATTTGGGCTAGGTGGTAGTATTCCACAGTGGCATACGCGCAAGAAATTAATTACATAGGGGTTAGCTTCATACTAAAGCGGAGAATAGGTGCTGATTGGCCAACATTGTGCTTTTGTAATTTTTGCATTTGCTTCGAATGCTGTTGCCGCAAGCGTAATTGTGTGATGATTGTTTCTTTCTAATTTTCGCAGGGGGTGGTTACCCACCAGGTTCAGCCTTAGAGCAGCTAACGTGGGTTGTGGGAATAACCAAAACTGAAGCCCCGAATAAATTTCAAACTTGATGGCAGGGAGAGGGGAATCAATTTTTATCCAGAAAATTTCTTGCTATTTTTGCTGCTACTTTTGTCTGAAAATGAGAGTCGAGAAATGTTTTTACACTGGCCGGAAGTCGCCGGAAGTTTGCTTACAGTGATGCAGAACATGGATCGAAAGTCCTTGCTGTTGAGAACATGCTAATATGAAATTTCATGTCTAAGCTGCATGTAGTAATGATCCTACGGCGTGAAAACGGTGTATCAAAAATTCTTGACTTTCATACCCAGAAATTCCAGACAACAATGTTTTTCGGCGGGAAATTTTTTATGAACGCAATTTTTTATATGTCGCAAGATTCCGCTCTAAGAATCCGCAAAACAAATTACATTTGTGCTATCGCCAAAAGCGTTTCGTATTGATTTTCGATGTCAGTCTTAACTACTCGATGGGAACGCTGGATAAACTCTAAAAAGAAAAAAAAACCTGCTACGTTTAGTCAGAATAAACCGTTGCCTTGAATATTTCCATAAAAGTACATTAAATTATTGCACACTTGCCACACGAATAAAATTAACCTTCAAGAATTCTGGATTAATTTCAGTAATGGGTTAAAAAAAGGAAGCAAGCTGTATGGAAACGCTCAAACAGCCCAGAAGCCATAAACTATGATGAAAACAAAAGCTAAATGCGAACATTCACTGTATGTAAAGTTCACTAACTGGCTCTATCGACAGAGGCTGTTCTATATCTCTAAAGATTTAATATTTAATAGCGCATGGCGCCGACAACAATGTGACGAATTTTCTGCTTTACAAAATTCGGTAAATCTTTTTGCATTACAAAAACATCGCTTTGCTCTGGCATTTGTTAGCGCTTGTTGTATCCTCCTGTGCACAAAATAAGACACCCACAGGCTCCTAGTATTGCCAGCACAATAGCTGCGTGGCTGGCACCTAGCTTTTCTTAGCGTTCTTGCTTTATTATTCGAAGTGCACTTAAGTTTTTCGTCGGGCGACCGATGACGCGCAAAGCTCCATTTCCAGCCTCGCAGTACTGTCACATTCAACCTTTCGACGCGGCAATGGCATTTGCTGCGAAGCTAGCAATCGCAGCTGGAAAAGACTCGTAACGAACCGCTCGGAATCGTTGCCCTTTCTTCTGCTGGCATTTGCAATTTCTCCTAAACTGGAAATAAAAAAAATACGCAACGTGCCTGCAACGCGTCTCTGACAATAGAAGCTAATATGCTAGAAGTCGAGTGAAGTTTGTCATGTTTTGAGCGAGTGTGCTTGCCACACGGCACTAGTTTTACATCGCGGCACTGTCACATAGAGGACTTCTTACTGCCATTGCGCATAAATGATGATGATGATGAATTTTTATGGCGCAAGGGGAGGATTGGCCAAAGAGTGCTATGGCACAAGGTAGTTTTTCATTGCACAAGTCGGGGTCAGAGACCCCTTTCCCAAGCTTTTCACCTTAAAGAAGCCGAGAACCAGGTAGGGGAAAGCTTGCACCCATTTTATCACCGGTGGGCACCCGGGATCGAACCCCGCACCTCCCGCATGCGAGGCGGATGCTCAAACCACTAGGCCACCGCTGCGGTACCCAATGCGAATAAAGATGCAACTGCACGGAGAGGCGCGTTAGCATCTAATGAAAACGAACGCATCCGTGTCTTTGCAAGCGTGCTATTGGAATATTATCCGATTGTTTGAGAGAGAAATATAATGCAGACTTTGTGCCTTTAAGGCGTCTACGAGTATTAATATCAAACAAAAATCTGATGTCATTTTGTATGAACGTAAGTCACATCTCTTATCCTTGAAGTACTGTTGATAATCACCGCACTCTGCAGCGTGTTTTCTAAAAAGACCATACAATTTTCTTGCCCTTTGTTTAACATGTTAAGCAACATTCTAATACCTCCGACTAAACACAGATTAGCTTGGTCGTTTGCAATTGATATCCTCCAAGCAGCTGCCAGGAAAGCTTAAATACTTGGCATTGCTGCAGTTTCTTGGTCTGTTGGCTCGGAAAGGGTCTAAATTGTAAGCACTGTTGTCTCAAAACCACGTGTGCGTTCGGTTATTTAGGTAAGACCTGAAGCCGCAGAAACCATTTCGTAACCTCTGTTGTAAATATTCAACTTTTCACTTCGGAATCCCGGACATGTTTTTATGAGGCCCGTAAAAGCGAAACAAAACTAATCTGAAGTAGATTGGGTGCTCATTTCTGGCTGTCTTTATTTTGCCGCTGTTTCGTTCTCAGTCCTGAATGGACAGTGCTCTTGCGAAGTCCACACTTGTCAAATGTTTCTTGCGAATCTGTTCTACATTAAAGTGTAAGTCCATGCCACCCCATGGAAAACTGTAGGACGTTCAGTATATGCTAGTCAATCAGTAGTGAGTTTCATAGTCAAAGGTATGTTGTTTTATGCAGAAAAAACGAAAGTCATAAAAGTGATCTCGCCTAACAGCCTCTTCTGCGAAGAATCTCACTTCCGCATTGCTCAAGGCGTGATAAAACTCTGCTTTGATGTGCCTGTTTCTTACTTCTTAGCAAGCACCAGTCTGTCTTTGGTTATGGAAGACCAATCATTTATCCTCTAGATTTTAAATGCGTAAGTTAGAAGCCTAACACCACCCGCTGGCTTTTGTTCCTTTATAGTGTCTGTCGCTCAGCCGCGCCTATTGGGCTCTGTGAAATGTTTTGATTAGAAAATGAACGCACGCTCATAACTTTTGTCTCATTGACGCACTGCACTTGCGAATTTAAGTAGCTGATTAATCGTCTAACATCACTTCTTGTCCGTTTTTTGCGTATACTTGTACCCTACACTTTGATTCTTTTAAAATGTTTTCTGCACACTGGAAAATCGCATGCCTGGGACGACTTCGGGTATCACTAAAAAAAATAAAAATGAAAATTGGTTTTTGGGCGAAGGACATGAAGCAGTAACTGTCTCATTTATCTCGGCGGGCACCTCAACCGCGCCGTAAGGAAAGGGACAGAGGAGGCACTTAGAGAAGGAAAGGAAGAAAGAGGTGCTGTAGCGGATGGCTCTGAAATAATTACGACCACCTGGAGATCTTTAACGTGCACTGACATCGCACAGCACACGGGAGCCTTTGCGTTTCGCCGCCATCGGAACGCAGCCGCCATGATGGGGTTCGAACCCGAGTACTCCGGCTCAGCCATCGCGGCGGGTAGATATTACAAAGCGCTGGGTAGACAAAACAGACAGTATGAAAAAAAAAGAAACGTAGGGGCGTGCATCTACTCTTTTGTAAAGCGTGTTTGGCGTGCTATGGCTGACAGCAGGGGCTTAAAAAGCTGCATAAAATCCGCACACTTATAGTGCGTACCTGTAGCATCAGATTGCGTCTTGTCGCAGCAGCAATGGTATCACCATTTTTTTCCCAGTCGAAACAGTGCAGCCTTTCCTTGGTCAGACCACCATAATTTCCAGATAATTTCGGAAATGATCACGAAAGCGATATATTTGACATTCCTTTACTCAGGGAGTGTTTAAACAAAGGACTTAAAACCTTACGGTTTTCACAAAGATCTAAATGGAGCGGCCGAATTTTAGGCCTTGAAAGACGCACTTATTGCTGCCGTTTAGACTTAGACTCGTTAGAGCACCCTGCGAGTTTTCTGGCGAAGGACTTGGAGCCAAGGAGTAATGTCTGTGCGGCGCTACTTTCTCTGAGAGTAGCGAACGCGCACTCTTCAGCACCGTTTAATAAATCAGAGTGGAAAGAGCACACATAGAAAGGAAACCTCATCAGATACTGCGCTTCAATATAGTATAGAAGAGAGCACTTATATTCTGCTACTAAGCGAGTGTCACTAAATTATCAAGTTTTCTTTGTCGTCCAACGCGCTTGTACTTATCGATTAGGAAGCGCAGTTGACCTCTTCGATTTCAGTATAGCTGTAAAGTCTGTAGTTCATGTATCCTGTACTAGTATATGGGCGTTAACGTCCCATAGCGATACGGGCTATGAGGGAGCCGTTGTGAAGGGCTGGTCCTGCTACTGTTGTTGACGGGAAGAATGAAAAGGAAAGTGCACGGACTTCCCACTGGCTCAAGCTGAGCCTCAATCGCTGCCTCGTGCTGAAAGGATGAGAGTTGAAAGATAGGAGTGCAAAGATAGAAAGGAAAGACGCGCGCGCGCTATTACAACCCGGGCCGATCCCGGAGGCAGTGCGATACCGAGCCAACCTGCGCCGGAGTGCTTCAAGCACTCTGCCCCAATCCAAAAATTAAGTTTAATATCTTGGGTCTCAATAGGACCCACTGGGTCCCAATAGGACCCTAGGGCTGCGGAATAATTTCGGCCAGCTGTGATTATTTTATGCACACTGGCATCACACATAACACTGGCGCCTTGTATTTCGCCTCCATCGAACTTCATCATCCACGGCCTGGATCGAACTAGCATCCTCGGGCTAAGCAGCCGAGTGCTTTAATCACTCAGCGCACTTCGGGTACAATCAGCAGGTAATCTCAGGAAAGGAATCGTCCCGCTGTGTGTCTCCGGGTCGGCAGCAGAATTCTACTATGACAAGAAAATAAAGCACCTCGAAAAGTAATCGCTGACAGCAGCGATCAAAATCCTACACTCGCAGAAGTATGGGCAGCAGTATATCGAACATCCGGCACTTGACCGAATATCGAACTGATTGGATCCTTGCTACCTACATCAACTTGCCTAATAAAAAACCTCCGTAAGAATGTTACGATAAGCACATAGACCCTTAATAGATTACGCTGGCGAGGGTTCTCTGCCTGAAAACGCACCATCTTTTCAAGGACAGGAAAAGAATGTTTCAAAAGCTTAAAGAATAAATTGCGCTGAAAACCACCCCGAAAAAAAAATAGCTGTGTCTTAGGCTCCGTCAAGTGTTTCCTAAAAGCTTCATATTTTTTGTGGCCTCCGTGAGGGGAAAGCGGCACCCTTTTATGTTTGGCTATATCATGTACACAGAGTGCACACTACGTAAAAAAGGGTTCATTGAAATGAGACAGCACCGCGCAGAAATTCCAAGACCGTCTCGCCCGCTCTCTCGTTCACGGAATCGAAGTAGTCTCCTTTGTCTGCACTTCACCGCACTGTTTATTGCAGGGACACCGGAAACAGTCATATCGACTCCATCACATTTCTGTGTCGATTGACTCCGCGGCGGCCAGCGCAAACATCTTGGAGGAAGGGAGTATTCTCTAAAAATTTTACGCATGTGCTGAGAGCGAACTTTTTATTAGAAAGACTTTACTCAAGGCTTCACGGTGGCCTAACATTTTACGACTGCCAAACCGAGTCCACGTTTTATTCCCAACAATATTTGAGCCAAGTAAGAAGCCTCGTGTTTCCGGCATGCTGGGCCTCTGCATGTTAGATGAAGTGTAGCGCCGCCACCTTTCCCTCTAAGTTAGAATAGGAACTCTATGTCTGTGGCGGCGAACGCAATGTAGTCACTGAAATGCGCGACATTTTGGAAGAGTTCGTCTTTAGCGCACTTTCATGGCTTTGCCGCTTCGTTGTTAACATCTGTTAAACACTTGTATTTACCCTTTCATCATAATTGGCTTTCCACACAGGACTCAAGATGAAGAAGCAGAAACGTGAGAGCGCATCGCTTCGAACAACGCTATCCATTAAACGTCGAGTGCAGAACGCCGGCCACGCTGTTGATGGCAGGGTTCTTAAGTGCACCAGACGGAGGAGCCATCGCGGCTATTAGCAGCACGGTGGCAATCAAACATGGCAGCTTGTAATACAAGGGAGGGGGGGGGGGGGGGGGAGGGATGTTAGCGAGAAAGCGGAGGGCGTGCTACCGTCATCTTCTCATTTAGAATGAAATTATTCGCTGAAAAATTGAATTGGTCCCAAATATTTCCAACAAAATGTTCATAAAAAACATCAAAAATAAGACCTCCAGACCCTCTCTCGCAACCTCTACCACAATCCTTTTCCCCCCCCCCATTACGCGCTGCTATATGTTTTCGGCAACAAAATGAAGTTGGAATGATTAGTGCCGGACGGCCAGCTCGTCTCTAAAAAAAGAAAAGACGGTGAGAGATTTTGGAAGCAAAGAGTAGCGACTTTCTTGTCGCTTTTTAACCGAGTTTAAAAATTAAAAGTTGGTGAAACATTTTCTCTCAGTAGGTCGAACTTAAATTTGCTGTCTCTACAATGGTTCTGGTTGTACTCGTTTACGTTCGCGAAATCGTACGTGCTTCTCGGAGTTCGTGCAGTTTCAAGAGCTTACTTGCCGTGCACGTGCTGCGTGCAACGCCTATGTCACATCTGTCGCCATCATCTGGGCAAGTCGATATTGAAGCAGTTACTAAAGTATGCCGCGTGGACAGGATTTTAGCCACTGTTTGCATGGCCACCAGGATTTCCAAGAAGCCACAGATCGATCGAATTCGGTATGATATTTTGAATATCTTTTGATCCTATATTTTCATCTTATTAGAAGGTATTGAAAGCATACACAACATTATTGCGAACTTTCATGTGTTCGTTGCTACTGCTTCAGTAAGGAAACAAGTATATAACTGAGTACTTCGTCTGTGATGTAGCTTTCGCAGTGCAGCGCTGCATATTAATTGTTGCGCTTCGAAATGCGTTTCAGAGACCGTGTTCTGTAACGATATATTCAATTTTGCATTTTGTTTGACCGTGACTTCAATATGACGAAATAAACAGCAAGTGGGGAAGCAAGCGGCCAACCGCACACACAGCCGGTAAACGGTCGCGGTGCCGTTGTTGCAGCAATCCTCCAGCCGCCACATTCTGAACGGCTGAGGCACGCGGACGGCGTTGTTTGACTAAACAGGATTATAGACTACAAGAATCGTCAAGTGTCTGAAACTCGTCATCGTTTTCCGTCATTCGCGGACATCATCAATGATGTAGAACAAATTGGTGTAAAAAAGAAATTATTTATGGTTTATAGGGGTTTAACGTCTCATAGCCACTCAGGCTTTGAGATAGCCGTAGAGAAGGCTCCGGAAATTTTGACAACCTGGGATTCTTTATCGTGTAGTGACATGGCACAATAGACGGACAACAAGAAAGGAAATGGGTAGTTACAGAAAATAGAAATGAAAATTGTTTTTGAGGAAAGGAAATGGCACCATTATTAGTTAGAATACTAGCGCATAAAACTGGGACACAGACAGAGAAGACAGGACGAGCGCTAAACATCAACTGAGGTTTTGCTGCGAGAGAAAAAGTACATAAATGCATTTGGGTGGTGCATGCGCACACTGGGTTCAAACAGTACAAGCGGGATCTAATCAAAATGGGGCCAACTATTCCTTAGATACATTTTTTTTCTTTTTTGGACAAGGCAAGTGATGTCGTGCTTACGCAGTTATCCCCTTCCTGTTAATGTGATTAGCCTCACAAATCTCACGCCCCAACCTTGTGCCTCCCCTACCAAGCACACACGTGGCATCAAACGCCGGCACGCACCCGCACTGCTTGCAATGCTTGGCCAAATCGCCGCCCCTCACCAATTAATCTACCAGCGTGCTGTGCTCTCGTAGCCGTTCGTTTAGGCAGCGGCCAGACTGCCCCCGTAGCATCTACCGCAGGAGAGAAGTATGCGGTATACGATACCAACAGTGCAAGGCACAAACTTGCATTCGTGTTTTGTGGTGCTGACCGGTTTTTTTCTCTTCATTTACTGCTTTGCACATAGCGCAGTATCTGTCTAGCATCTCGGCGGACACCTGAACAACGCCGTAAGAGAAGGGGTGAAGGAGGGACTGAGAGAAGAAAAGCAAGAAAGAAATGTTGTAGGGGAGGGCTCCGGAATTACTGCGACCACCTGGGGATCGTTGACGTGCACTGAGATCGCACTGCACACAGGCGCCTTCGCGTTTCGCCTTCATCGAAACGCGACCGCCGCGGTCTGGTTTGAACCCGGGTGCTGCGGATCAGTAGCCGAGCGCCCTAACCTCTGAGCCACCGCGGTGGCTCGGAGTAAGACCCCTGAGATCCGTTTGCAGAATTAGCGATTACAAGTGAAATGCGCTCGATGCGAGCATGCTTCCTTAGATGTATTTGATCCTCTGATCTCCTCTGAGATATTGTGCTCTCGCATTGTTCTCAGCGTTCAGCAATCTATGAATGCTTGAGCCAGATGAGTAGTTTACCGGATGTCATGCTCTCGTGCCGCCATATTTCATCCGCTAAGCCACTGTTCATATTGCCGCGAATCTTTGCAGGGTTTGTTCATTCTTCAAATGTGCCACCACGCCGCTTTATCACTTTGTTTGCGACGCAAGACGCGACTAGATTAATACCAATTGATCGCAGCCAGGCAGAGCTTATTCTACGATGTTGCATAATGTTCTAGTAACTTTGCACACTTTAACTAGAAAGTTCGCTATGAGCTTTAAATTGAGCACGGCCGACAGCAGCGGCCATTCTGTTCGACGACCGCCGAGCGCGCTTGTCGCTACGCCGCCGCCGAGTTATTCAGTCCATTGTGGGCGCAAGTCAGCCCAATAAACAGTTTTTGTTTAGAAGAACTTTTATCCGTCTTCATCGCTCCTTCGACTGCGGTCACCACTACGTGACATATGGTGGAAGTGCTGGGTGCCTTCCATGTTACGGACGCCCCCTTCAAGTCATGACTTCAGCCCTCAGCGCTTCGCACCCGAAGACGAGCCAGCAGCTCAGCGAGCCAGCCGACATCCTGAGGGAGAGAAGCCTGAGTTCGGGACCCTGCCGGACCGCACCAGACAGCCAAAAGACGCTAGTACGATCACCGCAACCTCGCCGAAGATGTCGACACCGATCATACTGCAGCAACCGCGGGTGCCGCCAACTTTCAATGGATCCCTAGGCGAAGATCCTGAAAAATGGTTGGACCAATTTGAGCGCGTGGCGTCATTCAACAAGTGGGATGATGGGGCAAAAATTGGAGACGTGTTCTCATTGCATGGCTCCGCACGCACGTGGTAGGAAAACTACGAGTCGTCCCTTACGTCATAGGGGCTATTCAAGAGAGAACTATTGAAGGTATTCACCAGTGCCGTGAGGAAAAAAAGAGCCGAACGACTCCTCGAGTCCAGGACCCAGCTTCCGAATGAGTTCGTCCGCGGTTACTACGAGGAGATGAAGCGCCTCTTTCGCCGCGCCGGCCCCGAATTTACCGAGGAAAAGGAAGTTCTGCGTTTAATGCGCGGCATAATCTACAACTGTTTGGCAGCCTCGTCCGCCAGCCGCCAAAAACAGTCGAGGAATTCATGCAAGAAGCCTGCACGATTGAGAAGACCCTCGACGTCCGAGTTCGGCAGTACAATCACCCTTCCTCTGCCTGTGTAATCCGTTCGGACACGACGGCCACCACCAGTGACAGCTTACGGGAAGTTATCCGCGAAATCGTCCGAGAGGAGCTACGCCGATTATTGTCATCCTCCCCACAGCCACAAGCAGCGACTCTGATAGATGTGGTACGGGAAGAAGTGCAACAGGCATTTGGCACCGCGACGTCCACAGAACCCCAGGCCATGACATACGCCGCTGCAGTAAAAACTCCTCAGCCCCAAAGACAACCCCTGCATCCTGTCCGACATGAACAACTTGTTCCCGGACTCTATTTCTCTGCCCCGCCCCCCAAGCCTACGTGCGACGCTCAAGCCCCAGGAAATGCGACTCCTGGAGTACTTCCGACAACCGGCCGTTGTGCTTCCATTGAGGTAAGGCCGGCCATATCCTTCGTCACTGCCCGTACCGACGTATCGGTCTTCGAGGATTTGCCATTAACCCCCCACGACCACGCTTCGGACAACGTCCGCAGGAAATCGACGAGTACCTGCGTCGAGAAGAGTACACGCCGAACCGCTTTTCGCGCTCACCATCGCCGTCAACCTCGCGCTTTGCGTCCCCACGCCGCAACTATGCAGCACGGTATGAGGAAGGTCTCCCAGCCCCAGTAGGGGAAACTAAAGGCAGCAACCTCTGGAGGTGAAGTTGCTCACGAGCGAAACGCCGAAGATCCTCCACCGATCACGTCCCATGAAGACGCTGCACCCGCGACGCCGCATGAAGAATTTACACTCGCTGCACCGACGCCGCGCAAAATGACAACCCCGACCACGACGCAAACTGCCTTCAAAACGACGACGCCACCCAGAAAAGCTTCGACGACACGCCCCACGCACGACTCGCATACGCGACGAAGCCGTTACCCAACGCCGAGGCCGAATTGCAATGCAAGAGCCAGGACATCCGACATAGAAGTGACTATTGACTGCCAAAAATTTACCGCCCTTGTCGACACAGGCGCCGATTACTCGGTGATAAATGGAACATTCGCTACGCAGCTGAGGAAAGTCACGAGCGCTTGGGACGTCTCAAAAATTCGCACCGCAGGGGGCCACTTCATTACGCCATCAGGGCGATGTACAGCGCGAGTGACTGTCGAAGGACATACCTACCCTGCGTCGTTTGTTGTGCTACCGCAATGCTCCCGTGAGGTGATCTTGGGCATGGATTTCCTTAATGAGCAACAGACGATCATCGACCTGCGATCCAAGCTGATCACGCTTTCGACGGACGAGTCCATCTCTTCTATGAAAACTCTGGAAAATCACGTTACCCTGGGTGTCCTGGAGGAAGAAGTGAGCGTCCCGCCTCGTTCAAGCGTTATCGTGACTGTAGGCGCCACGAAAGCCATTAACGCTGAATCTATCATCGAGGGATACATGCAGTTGCTTCTAGACCGAGGAATCAGCATCGCAAGAGGCATCGCACAATTCCGCAATGGCCAGGCCGAAGTACTGCTCAGTAACTTCAGCGAAGAATACCGGCACATTAACAGCATAACGACGATTGCTTTCTTCGACTAAATATCCGACGTACACGACTCCCTCGCCATCTCCGACCCATCCGCAGGAGATTCGCCTGACCAAAAGAACTCGCCCACTTGGACATCAACCCAGTCCTGCCCCGGAACAGACAAGACCAGATCCGCAATCTGCTTCGAAGCTACAGCGAGTGTTTTTCTTCATCGCCGAACGTTCAGCAAACGCCAATTGCCAAGCATGACATTATAACCGACCAACACGGCCAACCTCCCCGTCAAAGCCCGTAACGTGTGTAGCCGCTGAATGACAAGTCATCCGGGGCCAAGTCGAAGAAATGTTTCGCGACTACATCATACAGCCTTCAAACAGCCCATGGGCGGCACCGGTTGTTCCAGTTAGAAAGACGACGCGCTTCGATTCTGCGTTGATTACCGCTGCTTGAACAACATAACAAGGAAGGACGTCTACCCCCTCCCCCGCATCGACGACACAGTAGACCGGCTCTGCAACGCCAAGTATTTCTTATCGATGGACCTCAAGAGCGGCTACTGGCAAATTGATGTCGAAGAAAGAGATCGCGAGAAGACAGCATTCAGCACTCCTGATGGGCTGTTTTAGTTCAAGGTGATGCCCTTTGGTCTCTGTTACGCACCAGCGACGTTTCAGCGAGTAATGAATACAGTGCAGGCAGGTCTCAAGTGGCAGATTTGTCTGGTATATTTAGATGACGTCGTTGTCGTCACCAAGAACTTTCAAGAACACCTCAAAAGACTTCGGACAGTACTAGACGCCATCAAGTCGTCTGGCCTAACCTTGAAAGCAGAGAAGTGCCACTTTGCATATGAAGAGCTGCTGTTTCTAGGCCACATCGTTAGCAAGGAGACAGTACGCCCAGACCCGCAGAAAACACTAGCTACTGAACAGTTTCCACCGCCGGCCGATAAGAAAGCAATCCGCAGATTCCTCGGAATGTGCGCATATTACCGACAATTTGTGGAGAACTTTTCGCGCATCGCCGAGCCCCTGACCCAACTGACGAAGGCAGACGTGTCATTTATATGGGTAGAGCAGGAAGCAGAAGCCTTCAAAGAACTTCAGCGTCGTTGACAGCCGCCACTGATCCTCGCGCATCTTGATGAAAACGGCGAAACTAAGTGCATACCGACGCAAGCAGCGTGGGCCTAGACGCCGTCCTCGTTCAAAAGGCGACGGGCTGGAGAAAGCCATCATACGCTAGCCGTTCCCTTTTCAAGGCCGAGGCTAACTATTCGACGACTAAGGAGGAGTGCCTTGTCATCATCTGGGCTACGTCGAAAGTCTACCCCTACCTGTACGGACGACCGCTAAAGGTGGTCAGCGATCACCACGCGCTGTGCTGGCTTGCAAATTTGAAGGACCCCTCTGGCCGCCTCGCTCCATGGAGTCGGCGTCTCCAGGAGTTTGACATCACCGTCGTTTACCAGTCCGGACGTAAGCACTCTGACACCGATTGCCTCTCACGACCCCCTCTATATACACCGCCGCCACACGACGATGAGGACGCCTTCCTCGGACCCATCAGAGTCCTCTCAATTTATGAGCCGCTTGAGATAAACCTGGATGAGATTTCCTTGGTTTGAATCTGCACCAAACTCTGTCCAATCCCCCACCGTGGGTATGTGCCATCGTATTTGAGGAACAACAGGAACAACAACAACAACCCATTAGCTCCAGCTCGGTTGCTCAGCAGCAACGCTGGGACCTCGACCTAAAACGCCTCATCGAGTACCCAGAAGTTGTCCATGTCGTCCGTCTGAAGCCCTATTATGCGCGCTAAAGGACGCTGCATTTCCACACTGTATTTTCGCAAGGTCCGTTTTACTTGTTGCTAGTCGCAATATTTGTTTTAATGGATCGGGTCGATGCTTCTTTGAGAGGGGAGTAATGCCGCGAATCTTTGCAGTGTTTGTTCATTCTTCAAATCTGCTGCCACGACACTTTATCGCTTTGTTTGCGATGCAAGACGCGACAAAATCTATCTCGATCGATGGCAGTCAGGCAGAGCTGATTCTACGATGTTCCAGAATGTTCTAGGAACTTTGCACGCTTTATCTAGAAAGTTCGCTATCAGCTTTAAATTGAGCACGGCAGACAGCGGCGGGAATTCTTTTCGACGACCGCCGAGCACGCTTGTCTCTTCGCCGCCTCCGAGTGATTCAGTCCATTGTGGGCGCCAGTCAGCCCAATAAACAGTTTTCTTTTAGAAGAACTTCTGTCCGTCTTCATCGCTCCTTCGAACGTCACCACTACGTGACAATATGATGTGCATTGCTCCAGATTCGCGAGAGCGTTTTGTCGCGTAAAAAAGCGCATAGTGTCGAGAGCGTTTCTCGGCACAACGCATTCCAAGGGATTAGTTCTGAAATTTTCTTGAGAAAAACAACACGATGTTGTTCCTTGCAACGCTACAGCGCACGCAGTCAAGATTCGGCATGATGTGCACATTAAAGCCATTTGCATAGCAGCCCTGAAGTTAAAGCAATAAAATGAAACTAAGTGCTTGACAATAAAACGAATCGTGCACCCCAGCGCCGCTTTGTCCTGCTGTGCTCATCTCTGGAGGGCATTTTGTATTGGGAGGAGTGCGTTATCTCAGACGGGGAGCACGCTTGGGGGTGTATTTACATGTATGCCTTACCATAGCTCACTTGCTAATTAACACTTGTTTAGTATTTGCATAAGTGCATCTTTTCTCTGCCAAAATGCCGCGTCAGTCAACGCGCGACCTTTGATCGCAGAAACATAACGCCATAGCTAACTCGGTGTGCAGGCCGAACATCCTGTCAGCGCACGTGGTGTTTCAGCAGGAACTGCTGCTACGAATTCCTGCTGCCAAAGCACGAACACGTGCGCCGCCGTACGAAGCCGGTAACTTGAACCAAATCGTTTATCAGCTCTCACAGAATTTTTGGCAAGAATTTAGCCACTATAAACTTTAATTTCGCGGCAGGCTGAGCATGAAGCCATGAACAGAACTCTGCGCTCTGCATTTCTCTGCGCATTTATTGGTGTTTTTGAAACTTGCCTTTTAGTAGATGCACGCAATAGACAAGAGGTAATCGTGGAGGAAATTCTCATTGACGAACCTGAAGAGTCCCTGGTTGTTAGTGCAATCCCTCATCGATCTAAAGATATCTTGTGTTGTAGCTCTGGGCGGCGTGGAAAGCTTGTTTCTCACACTCTTGCTGCGCTCCCCGGATGCGTGGCAATTCAGATTTTTCGTTTCTTCGGTTTACCACAAACATAAGAAGATAAACACGGTAAAAAAATATTGATAGTGCAGGTGTTCACGAACTACTCTATTTGCAAGTCTTCTTACCGTAGTTTTAGTCGCGGTATAATTCCAATGCGGTTGTTTTTCATGTTTATGGCCTTATAGAGCTTAATGTCCCAAATCTACGAAGCATGCCGTAGTAGAGGGCTACGGATAATTTCGAACACTTTGGGTTCTTCAACGTGCACTGACATTGCACAGTACATAGGGCAAAACACATGTCGAGAACGACCGAAGTGTGTTCCGCAGCTCTAAAAGCCGCTGCGGCCAGAAAGGCAGAAACTGACAATGGAATCCTATGAGTTTAACTGCACATGCTTACATCCAGACGATTTGTAACGAAATGTTAACACTAGATATCTCATGTTCAGCCCCAAACACGCCCAGAACGTGTTCTAGACAAGTGTTTTGCCCTCTGTACACGGGCCTCTAGCATTTCGCCTTCATCATAATGCGACCGCCGCGGCCGCGGTTGTTTTTCATGTTTCGCCTAACTTAAAACAGCTGTGGACATATTTACATGCCTCCAATTCTCTGGAAACTAAGCTTTAAACCAGAAGCTCACGTTTTTAAGCGCATTCGTGGAGTTTATTGTTCTGCAATCTAGAGGAAAGCAAGGCAACATATGCACATCCGCCACCAGGCGCGCCTTTCTTCGCGCAGCTGCGGGCGTGGAAGGATGGATCGAGCGAGCAAACTGCAAAGAAATAAAGGGCGTGCTCATAGAATGGGCGAATCTCTTGTCGAAGGCGCGCTCTTTCAGGTGTCGTCGCGGCGCATGTGAGCAACCAATACCATGGCCTGTATAATAATGCGCGTCAAGGCACACATGTGAACAACAGACAGCTCCTGTCACTATTTGCTTCTTCCAGATGCTGGCGGAAGCAAGGTAAACGTTCTAAAGAAAGCCGATAACAAACACAGTGTGCGCACCCTGGTATACACGCCGCAAGTGGGCGTAACTGCAGCGTGTGCAACCTAGTTTTCTGAAAGAATTAGAAATGTGGCCCAATGCATACCCGGAGAATGTAAGATAAGTAATGCGGACTGTCCTTGCACGCACAGGTGCCCCTAGGAAACTTGTGCGAATCATACGTCCCCTGGAAAATGGCAGCTTTTAAATGACAGCACCGTATAGATTGAGCAAACAATGTTTGATCGGAGCAAAGGCATTTTTGTTGTCCTAAAAATATTCGTTTTCTTGTTTCCGTGCACGTCATTTGCTTGAATTCACCGGGAAGTGTCAGTTAAATGCAAGAGTAAGATGTGAACGGTCGCGAGCCGTTGCACTGCATATCCGGCATTTTTGGCGTTCTTTGTGAAGTTGTAGACCTTTTTGTTTTCCTTATGCAGGACTGGCAACTCTTGACGTCTCTGTTACTTCTGCCTGCTACGTGGCGCCGTGTGTAGAATGCTCATGTAACTCTCCACGGAGATTGGAGCAGTGGCATACGGCTTTGAGCATTTGCCTCGCATGCGGGAGGTGCGGGATTCAATCCCCAGTGCCGCCGGGTACCAACCGAGGGTGCAGTGCGTCCAAGCTTTGCCGATGGCCTGGTGCTCATCTTATATGGGGTGAAATGCCTGGAAAATTGGCCTTTGTCCCCACTGTCTACACTGCAGTTGCCATGCGCGATTAAATATTTATCATCATGATCTACAACTCTCCGCGGATGTATAATAGGGCCATAATGCACGCTTCCTATCACGTATTCTGAGTAAACAGCAGGAATTCTGTAACTCCCCGCGTACTCACCACTATCTCGCTCCTTGTTCTGAAAGCATATCTTCTTGAGACTGCATTAATTAAATCATAAGTAGGTTACCACATATCCACCAGAGGAGAACGCAATATCAAAGTCACTGCCATGACTGTTGCCTCAGTCAGAGCTATTCCATCTTCAGAGGTTTCTTTCCTTTGACGTGGAGGACACTGAGATATCAGATGCAAAGCAGGCTGCCCGATGCTCACATGAAAAATAGGCTCCCTAAAATTTATTAAAACTGAACATAGCAAAGTCACGAAAGATTTGTGCAACAGTTTTGTTTTTTCTGAGTCTGAACCTGTTCCATTTAAAATATTCAAGAGCATATATTTTAAATCCGTTCGCCGCGCTATTACATGTACCCTTGGCAGCGGTTGTTACAGCTTCAAACTGGAAAGAAAAGCTGATTAACTGCTGGATTTCAGGTTTTTAAAACGGTTTTTCGGAAAAGAATATTATCATGGCCACAGCAGTGAGGCATATTGTTATTTATCGTAGTGTGCATGCTACAGATGTTTTTGTGCTTATGAAGGAGCGAACTTTAGCGCCCTGATTCATAAATACCATCGGCCGAATGGGGAAGTACGAAAGATCCTGTCTTAAAACCTGATGGGAAGCCAGATGCCTCCTCGGTGCACGGTTGCCTGTGACCCGATGAAAGTTTTCTTCTTTATAACTCTTACCATAACCGCGAAACATCTGTAAAAAATGAACGTCATTGATCTGTCTTGGTCACCGCCCTTTAACTGAAATTTATAATTGGTTTTTGGGGGAAAAGAATGGCGCAGTATCTTTCTCATATATCGTTGGACACCTGAACCGCGCCGTAAGGGAAGGGATAAAGGAGGGAGTGAAAGAAGAAAGGAAGAAGAGGTGCCGTAGTGGAGGGCTCCGGAATAATTTCGACCACCTGGGGATCTTTAACGTGCACTGACCTCGCACAGCACACGGGCGCCTTAGCGTTTTTCCTCCATAAAAACGCAGCCGCCGCGGTCGTGTTCGAACCCGGGAACTCCGGATCAGTAGCCGAGCGCTCTAACCACTGAGCCACCGCGGCGGGGGCTCTGAAAATTTTTAATATAAGTTTTTCTGAAAGCAACAAAAATATCGCAACTGTCAGTAAAACGTGGCATTTCTTCGATACAGGAGAAGTTCAATTTGGTCCTCAGCATCCTCCTAAACGAAAGCATCAAGGCCGAGTAAGCTATGTTCAGCAAGTTTCTTTTTTGTTCGAGATGTTCGTCATTAGGCATAACGAGGAAGGGGGAGAAAATCAGAAAAAGGAGTGTAAAACATTGCTTAAAAAAGTGACAAAAGTTCACGATAAAACGATTATCAACAGTCTACTTGCTATAGTGGTCTTCAACGTCCCATGTTGACATGTGGTTGCTATTCATAACGCTGCCAGGACAGCGCACTCCGCTTCCGTGTTCCAATCGAACGTCGAATGTCTTCGTGGTCGCGCAACCGCGATTCACCGAGCACGTCTGCGGAAGCTCTGAGGCGCAAGCAGGCTCATTTAGAATTCACATTGACGCCCATAAAGCAAGCCCAGCCCAGCCTCCGCCTCATCGGGCAAATTCAACGAGGCTGCTTTATAATGGCTGGCGAGTTCATGCTTCAGTACCCAGGTGCGTGTCAGCGAAATGCAAACTTTGCGTGAGCAATAGTTGTCGATACTCCCTCTGCAAGCTGTCTATATTTTTTGACAACGTCCATGGCGACAGGGAATATGCGTACGCTCTGTTCACTGCGATATTGTTGAGGCGGCAGAGAAAAGAAAGCTATGCAACGACGCGTCCTGCTGCTGGGTGTTGCATTCTTCGTCGAATCGCCGAGCAGGCTGCGATTCTTCCTGCTCTGTTGGTATAGGCACAAAAACGTGGGAGTGTGAAAAACGTGAGGCATATCTGCCAAGAATTATTCATGAGGTTTGTTCCTTCAAACTGTTTTAAAATTTCGACTAATTTTTAATTATTTGGTTTCTCGCCGCGTAGTTGTCAACCTGGCTGAGAAAAGACGCCAAGCGTATGTGTTCGTGTGCGTGTTCTCTGGCGATGCCACAGATAGAAGGAAGAACATAGAGGACATGCACGATATTCGCAAATGCGTTATTACACCACACACGTTGTGTGCAGTTTCTGGGTTTGAATGGAGAAATTTTGTGGTTCAAATCTTAAAACAGCTACCTCTTCCGCAATGGCGTAAAAATTTGTGAAACCAAAGTCGGCCTTACAAAGAGCATGCATAACCGAACGCCTTCTCACGGCACTCACGGCTGAATGTTCGTGGCAATGGCGTTTCGCTTCGATGTCATTGGCTCCAAGAGGAATCTTGTTGCCGTCAGCGCTGGGCTTCTGTTTCGGCATCTTTGACAGTGTATCTTGACGGTACCGGTGCTGAGTTTCTTCGCGGGTGGTGTGTTTGGCTGCAGCTAGAGAGACTTCATGGCACGGTGTTAAATACCCTCGCGCTTTCTTATATACCTTTGGAGGCGACACCAGAAGTTCCGTCAACCAGTTAAAGGAATTATAGCGCGCACGTCAATCACGATGTCACAGTTCTGGTAACCAGCCATAAGCATTCACATTATCGGCAAGTGTTAACGTGATCTGACAGCGGTGAAGTGACCTGGTTACAGCACTGTTCACAACAGGGAAAAGAGGCCAATAACAGCTGCTGTTAAATAGTGAAAAGAGCCGAAGCACGCAGGAAATCATTCATGCGTTGCGTGCCTGTGACTCTTCCATCACTATCTGATTTGTGCAGCCCCTCATGTAAAATGCCCAATTTCTCGCTGACAACTTTCAGGAGGTGCGGAGTGCGCCACCTAAGCCCGCTACATGACCGAATATTATGAGTGGCTGGGACCGATCTATGGGCATTGCATTCAGGTGTTGGTTTGGGACGGAGGGTGAGTTTCATTTGCACAGTCCGTTTCTTGAGCGCTGTGTAAGAAAAAAGGAACCAGTGCGCTTTTCACACGGAATTGGATGGTTGTTCATGATGACTACTTGCAATCCCTTGAACATCCGAAGCGGTCGTCCGCTCCGCCAAATACGACACAAAGACAGGCAAAACACAAGAGCGGATGTGAGCCTTTGTGTTGTGGTCTGTATTTGGCGCTACAGAAGTAGATATAAGACCGAACAACTAGAGCGCGTAAGTGCAATGGGCTACTTCATCGTATGCGGCAGATGAATTTCGGAACTTTCAAGAAATGCACTGGGAAATGCTTGCTCTTCGCCAAAGTGGCCCGAACCACCCGGCTGCTGACAGCTACACGAATGACAGCCGGCCGTACTCGCTGACATTCACATTCGCAGAATCGCTAATTTGGAATAACTACGGCCGCCACGTTCAAGGGAACTCAAAATGGGAACTCACGCAGTTAACGACCGCAACTTCACTGCGCCGCCAGAGGGACGAGGCGTCGCATCGTCCCCGCTCGATTTGGCCAGCGCCGACAAGAGGCTCGCGCGGTCGTTACAAGTCAGGAGATTGTACGACCATTTCGTGAATTGCTATGCCTACGCTATGCCTCCCATTATAACGCGGAATTGCCTGTATGCTTTAACAGCGTTTAAGAACGTTTGCCTATGTGGAAAATGCTACCGCTGTCTGATAAGCCTTCCGCTCAAGGGTTGCCTCGGATAAGTTGTTTGCTTGATTTTGAATCGTGAATTTGAAGCGAAAAGCTTCACTACGCTAGATAAAGCAATAGTCGCACAGGCCGGCGAATGACATTGAACGAGCTTTAGGCCAGCCGCGTTAGTCGTGTATGACCATATGTGGTGCAGTTATGGTGTCGAACCCCTAACCCGTGCTCTTCACACATGATCTTTAGTGGACCCTTGACCTTGAGTTGACCTCTTACCTTTGATCTTTGACATTGTGTGACCTTTGGGTTGACCTTTGACCTTAAGAACATCCGATGGGGTGATGTGAAGCCACGTGATGACTTCCGATGGGGATGTCGAGAGACCATGCGCTACCACGTGATAGCCACGTGGTCGTGTGGGTATATATATAACGGCTGTCGCGAGCGTGTAGCGGAGCTGCCACGGACGAGCCTCAGACGCTTAGCAAGCGTCCTTTCTTTTCCCAGACTTCCAGGTTAGCCAAGTTAAGCCACAGCCAATTTTTTCGTCTAGGTTGTAGAAATAGATTGCGCCTGATGTTATCTGCTCTGCTTCGTGTCAGAGGCCATAGCTGGGAAAGCTTTACGACAGAGTTCGCCCAGCTGTCATGCGCGTACAGCGCGTCATTTTATTTTTGTAGTTATCTTTGCACGTGATTGCGGGGGGACAATAAACTGCGTGGCGGGCAAAATTTCTTTTGGCGCAGTATTCTCTTCACCTACGTGGAAAATTGTAACGAATGCAGCGATAAAATACTTTTTGCGACTAAAGTGTACGTCCATGAGCCACCACACAGTGCCAATTCCTATTAGCTGTTGACAATCGATCACCAATCCACAATGTGTTATTTGAACGAGGCTGCTGTAAGACATTGAAAACGAACATTTTGGTATTACATTCCTCGGTAAAGGTCCGGCTCTTGATGCGAGAAAATGACAGTAGAGGGAGCGTGCGGAACTTGTAAGCTTCTGAAGTAACTGCTCGCATCTCTTTCGCTCTTAAAGTTGCCATATATTTGGCGATTTCTCTGGAATTTCTGTTCGGTTTGTTACTGACTGTGTTCAAGAAAATTGAAACTCTGACTCCTCTACGTATTTCAACGTAAAAGATTCGCTCCCTAGACTGAGTAGCACACAGAGCAAATGCTTGCACTCTTCACAAAATTTCGTTGATTAGCAGGGCTCCCTTCGCTGCCCGCATTTTGCATGGGACGCCGACTACGCAATACATGCCTTACAGAAGCCGCATAAATAATCGTCTAGTAAGTTGCCTGCGCCTCTCATTGTAGTAAGACGGGTAGCTGATTGGCGCGTAGAATTGAATATCATGAGTTGAATACGGTAGCGAAATATACTCTAAACAAGAACACGCCTGGCGAAAATAACGAAGCGCCGACCAAAAGGTGTTGTCAAGATGGAAGGACGTTTCGACTTCCACACGGAAGTCTTGTTCACTGATGGAAAAATTTTCGCACACAAAGCTTAAGTACGTTGTGCTAATCGTCGCAGGCATCTAGCGTACGAGGGCGGTAGATTGCCGATGTTACGGTTGAGCGTCTGATCTGTTGTCTGGATAAACAGAGACTCCAGATATTGGCGTGACATCCAGTTTTTTTTCATGGCCGATAATTGCCGCTTCTTCCCAAGCGATATCATGCTTCGTGTTTTCAACGTGTTCAGCCACAACCGCAAACCTCACAATGGAAGCACTGGAAAGCCGCGCTTTGGCTTCGTTCGAGCCGCGCCCGAAGGTCTTCCTGCGGTACATTGATGACTGCTTTTGCATAATCAAAAAGAATGCCTTGGCTGCTTTCACGAACCATTTGAACAGCATGGAAGATTCCATCCAGTTTACCGTCGAGGAGGAGATTTCTGGCCGTCTTCGTTTTCTCGACGTCATGGTGGAGCGATGTGATGGCCGCCTATCATTCAAGGTGTACAGAAAGGACACGCACACAGGCCAATACCTTCACTTTAATTCAGTCCATCCTACGTGCCATAAGCGCTCCGTCGTTTCTACCCTCGTCCGTCGTGCGGAAAGAATATGCTCGAAACCCGAAGAAAAAGCCTCTGACATACGCCAAGTGCGACGCGAGCTCAACAATTGTGGCTACCCACAGCACTTCGTGAACGCTGTAATACAGCAGACAACGAGACCAGCTCAGCCCGTTCGCCTACCTTGCCGTGCCCGAGCTGCAATACCCTATGTGCCAGGCGTGAGCGAGTCATTGGCCCGCATTTTTCGCACCTACGATGTGCATATAGCTCACGTGCCTGCGTGCAAGCTTCGTCACGAGTTGGTGTCCGTAAAGGACAAGCTAAAAAAGGAAAAGTTTCCCGGAGTAATTTATAAAATCCCCTGCTCAGACTGCGATCACTCCTACATAGGTGAAAGCGGAAACTTTGAAAGACGGCTGAATGAGCACAAGAATGATGTCAAGAAAAAGAAGGCTTGTTCCAACGCACTGGCTGAACACGTTGAAAACACGAAGCATGATATCGCTTGGGAAGAAGCGGCAATTATCGGCCGTGAAAAAAACTGGATGTCACGCCAATATCTGGAGTCTGTGTTTATCCAGACAACAGATCAGACGCTCAACCGTAACATCGGCAATCTACCGCCCTCGTACGCTAGATGCCTGCGACGATTAGCACAACGTACTTAAGCTTTATGTGCGAAATTTTTCCATCAGTGAACAAGACTTCCGTGTGGAAGTCGAAACGTCCTTCCATCTTGACAACACCTTTTGGTCGGCGCTTCGTTATTTTCGCCAATGTATTCACCCGACCAGACGAGATTTCGTCGAACCTTAGATTTCAGGAACACGCCTATATGAGAGTAAGAAGGGAGCAACCTATCGTCATGTGCACTCCCTTTTATCAAAAAAAAGTGCGCTAGCGGACAGCTTACTCCTTTCTGTTTCGAGTGTAATGTGTCTTCCTCCCTGGCACTGATGTGTTAGTCTACAGGATACAATCTTCGCCACACTTGGTTGCTGCGGCTGGGATATGAACGAACGCAGTTCTTTTTTTTTTTTTTTGCTTTCCCCACAATATTCAAGCTGCCATTACGATGCCTTTCTTGTCCTCCCTATGTTAACTTGTGCCTCGTATTGCTGACCCGCTGTCTTCATTTGCAGTAATCGTAGTCTCAACGGTCCTTTTGTATATGCGGCCAAATGACATCTACCTAATTCCCATGCATCCTCGCTTAACGCCTAATGCAATCCTTTCATAAGACGGAAATGTGCCGCTTCGCAGTGGATGGGCTTTCAAATCTTGCCCAACGATTTTATTTTTGTTTTCATTGGCAGTTCCATCATTCGTTTCGCATTAAGGCCCCTTCCGAGGCTTCTGTTTGTTTCCTTGCCGTGACGTGGAACCCGTATTGCGGCACGGTGGCTGATGCCTTAGCGCTAATGGCGCACAACCATGTGAACAGTGGACGCTGCGGGCGAATATACATATAATATATAATTTTCACATCCCTGTTGAATCGATGTGGTGGCTAGTGCCACCCTGCCGGCTAAATAAACTGGTTTTTTTCATTTATTTCATTCTATTTTACACTCAATCCTATTATGGTTATTTTCTATCCTAATCTATTTTCAATATTATAAACTCCATTTTTTAACGTCTGTGACGTTTGGTCAATGTTTCTATTATCCTTCTATGCAACCTGTACTCTAGTCTTCACTTGCACTGCTCGGTTCTAGTTTTGACATGCTACTTTTGCTTTCATTATACATAAACTCGTAACTTCTGCGAAAGTGCTTAAATAAAGCGCCGCCTGGGGAAGAAAAATGAGACGTCAAATTCCTTGACCTAATTCTCTTCATCGAACCAAAGCGATTGTTAAAAAAGTTTGCCATAGCATAGGACTTGTTATATCGGGTTTTTTCAGTTTTATGACGCTCGCTGGATTTGCGTAGCAGGCAACAAGACCAGCATAAAGGAGATAGCAGGAAAGGGCAATGAAAGAGGGCTCTGTGTAATGAAAGTGAATCACTTGGCTGTCGTGGAATATGAACGAGCGCTGGTTTTGTCATTAATGCACAACGTTTTCTTTTCAGATCATAGTTTACGTCGTGTTGCAAAAGGGTTGCAAGCCCCAAGGGTAGCGTTGGCCTGGCGGCCTGGGGCAAAGCTGGAAACATCCGAAGGTCCCGGCAAAGGATGAGTCGACTGGAAACAGAACAACTTGTTTATTCTGGCATCGCAAAAGAGCAGCCGGTCAGGGCGACCACGTTACTCGAAGGACGAAATCGAAGTCTCTCGTTGGCGTCCGGGGCAGCTCGCTTTATACCCACGGAGTCGAGGGCAAGAAGGAACGGCTTGGGAAGAGGCGTCCGATACGGCGACGCTTGAACATGTCCAGACGTGACGGGCGCGTCCGCAAGGCCGGCGCCGGTCAGACCTCCTCGCCTCCCAGTTGGGGAGCTCCTCTCCCCGGCTGCCGCGCTTTGACAAGCGTGGGCACCAACATGCACACACACACACACACGACGACACGTGGCACTGAAACCTGCCTGGACGCGCTTGGCGGGAGGCGTTGCGGCCGCGATGAACGAAGCCGCGGCGTCCGTTGCATCCGCGCCGGCTATACCGCGCGTCGTAGGCGAGACGTAACAGACCGCCCCGCCGGGAGAAGGAGATCCCGATGGTCAGGGGACTGCATCCGCTGTCCAGAGGGATGTCGCTCGATGATGCTCGTAATCGAAACCGATCGTCCCTCGACGTTGCTTGAGCGCAGCGCACAGAGAAGGCCTCGTTCTCGGGTTCAGGATCACATAGGACACTGCAAAGTCACTTCGGGAGAGTTGCCATTTTTGTGCTCGTTCCCAGCAAGCGTTAGAACTACGCCGAAACGCAACCGCTCAGTCAGCAAGCACGAGACAACCCTCACTAAGCTCTGCCAGGCTCTTTCCCCTTTTATATTACTGCCTAGTTCCTTACAGTTGTCAAGCAGCACTCAGAACGCGTCCACAAATTGGAAAATTGCACTAGAAAGCACATAATCACTTTGAAACACTAAACAAAAGCAATATGTTAAAAATCCTGCCTCAGGAAGAAAACATCAGTAACCAACAACTTTGAGGCGGATTCCTACGTTAGGGGCTTCGACTTAAGCCATCGGCGTTACCGTTGAGACTCCCCTTTTTGTAGCGCACCTCAAAGGAATATTGTTGCAAAGCGAGGCTCCAGCGCAGGAGGCGGCCATTTTTGGGAGATATGGTCTGCAGCCATTGGAGAGGGCAGTGATCCGTCTCAATGATAAACCTCGAGCCGGCTATGTAGCATGACAATTTTTGAACGGCCCACACGAGACACGCACACTCTTTCTCGGTGGCGCTGTACGCCTGCTCACGACAGGTCAGCTTACGACTAGCATACAGGACGGGGTGTTCCACTTCTCCATTGTCCCTTTGGCACAGTACAACGCCCATGCCTCGCTCACTAGCATCGCACTGAACAACGAACCCTTTTGTATAGTCTGGCGATCGTAGCACAGGCTGGCTTGTTAAGGCGCTCTTTAGGGCGCTAAAAGCTCTTTCCTTTGTCTCGCTCCAGACGACTGTTTGGGGCTCTGTTTTTCTTAGAGCATCCGTCAGGGGAGCCGCGATATCGGAGTACCTGGGGATGTACCTCTGATAGTAGCCGGCGACACCTAAGAACGACCGAATATCGGTCTTCGTGCGCGGTTGCGGGAAGTCTCGCACAGCGGCCACCTTTATTTCAGAGGGGCGGCGACGACCCTGTCCAATCACGTGACCGAGGTAGACAACCTCGGCCTGTGCTAATTGGCACTTGGGAGCCTTGACTGTCAAGCCCGCTTCGCGCAGGCGGGTTAGCACTGCCCGCAAGTGTGCCATATGCTCAGACCAGGAGGCGGAGAATATCGCTACGTCGTCTAAATACGGTAAAGCGAATTCTTCCTGTCCCCGCAACACTTTGTCCATGAGGCTTGAAAAGCAGTATGGCGCGTTCTTCAAACCAAAACTCAAAACTTTAGGACGGAATGTTCCCATTGGTGAAATGAACGCCGCATACCTACTAGCCTCTTCTGTAAGTGGAACCTGCCAATAACCCCTGACAAGATCTAGGGTGGAAATAAACTGAGCGCTACTAACTTTCTCAAGGCGCTCCTCGATGTTAGGGATCGGATAAATTTGACCCTTAGTGATGGAATTAAGCCTGCGGTAGTCGACGCAAGGACGAGGTTCCTTGCCCGGTACCTCAACTAAAATCAAAGGGGAGGTATAATCACTCTCACCCGCCTCAATAACACCGAGCTGTAGCATTTTCTTTACCTCAGCCTCCATAATATCGCGCTGGCGGGGTGACACCCGGTACGCCTTGGATCGTACTGGCTCTGGGGAGGTAAGTTCTATATCATGAGTAAGGACAGAAGTCCTACCAGGCCTCTCAGAGAACTGACCTTGAAACTCTTGTAAGAGTTGGTGTAGTTCGGTTTTCTGCTCAGCCGACAGCGGTGCTTTAATGATTAAGTCACTAATGACCTGATCAGTGTCTTCCCTGTTCGTCACTGAGCCTAGTCCCGGAAGCTCGACCGGAAGCTCTTTTAACTTTCCCGTGTTGGGCATTTCCTCTCCAGTACCTGGTGCCTTCAACGCTACAGGCTCAATTTTATTCAGTTCGGACGTGCTCTGAATATCAGCTTGCTGCGCCTCCGACCCTTTCTCATTGTTCGACAACGTCGGCCCCGCAACTACCGCCTTTGCAGCGAGCTCCCGAACTCTTGATTTGGTTAAGGCCTGAACGCTAGCCTCACCAAACAAAAGCCCCTTCTCGCGCAGGAGTTGATCGGACCTGTTCGAAAATAGGTACGGGTACTGGGGGGGCAGCATAGATGACACTACGTCCTCCGTCTCAAGTGCTCCGAAAGGTCCTTCAATAAGCACTTTTGCTACGGGCAGACACACGCTATGAGCTTCCACGGCTTGCTTGATCCATGCGCACTCGCCCGTGAACATATCGGGTTCTACGTAAGAGGGGTGAACTACATCCATTGTAGCTGCGGAATCACGAAGCACTCGGCACTCTTTCCCATTCACGAGGAAGTCTCGCATGTAAGGCTCGAGAAGCTTCATGTTCTCGTCAGTGCTACATAATGACAAACACACGACTTCTCTTTTTGTTTCTGGACACTGCGCCGAAAAGTGACCCGGCTTCTGGCACGTATAACACACGCGCGCTTGCCTCGCCTCGAACCGCTTTCTGCGTTCGGCTTCGGCTGCCGCCGTCTCCTTACGTTCGGTCGGACTGCTTTCACTCGCATCCGCACTACGCGTGTCCCCCCTTGCTCTCATGGGTGTGAACTTCGGCCTCTCAGACTTGGAGCCAAATTCACCCTTTTGACCGTCCTTAGCTCCGCGAGCCCGACGCGTCACAAACTCCTCGGCTAGCTCGGCGGCTTTGGCCACTGTACTAACGTCTGGCCTATCCAAGACCCAGTACCGCACGTTCTCAGGTAACCGACTATAAAACTGTTCCAGCCCGAAACACTGCAGAATTTTCTCGTGGTCACCAAACGCTTTCTCTTCTTTGAGCCACTCCTGCATGTTTGACATAAGCCTGTAGGCAAACTCTGTATATGACTCGCTTCTGCCTTTTTCATTTTCCCGAAACTTCCGACGGAACGCCTCCGCTGACAGCCTGTACTTTTTTAGCAGACTCGATTTCACTTGGTCGAAATCCTCTGCCTCCTCTCTCTTCAAGCGAGCGACTACGTCGGCCGCCTCGCCGGGTAACAAAGTGAGCAAGCGCTGTGGCCACGTTTCCCGAGAGAACCCCTGCTTCTCGCACGTTCGCTCAAAGTTAACCAGGGACAAACCAATGTCCTCTCCAAGCTTAAACGGCCGCATCAGGTCAGTCATTTTGAACGATACCCGTTCTCCTGCACCGTGTGCCTGACTTCCATTACGAGCGCGTTCCATCTCTACCTCGAGACGCTTCATTTCTAAAGCGCGCTCTTCTTTCTCTTTTTGCTCTTTACGTTCGCGCTCGTCTTTCTCTTTTTGCTCCCTCTCCTCAATGGTCTCAAGGCATTCCGACAGCTCGTCATCCTCAGCCTCAAACTCAAGAATAGCCCTTAGCAGTTCTGGTTTTCTGAGTTTGTCTGAGACATCCAGACCCAACTCTCTTGCAAGCTCCAGCAATTTCGGTTTGCGCAACGACTTCAAATCCATGGCTGCTCCGAATGCTGCTTTCTCTACTTCCTACTATTGTCTTGCCGCAAACTAACCCGGCAGCAACGACAACCACAATTACCAGCTCTGTTTCTGACACTAACAAAAGCCTGGCAAAACTCAGAAGAAGAAAGTCCCGCACTCACCAAACCTCGCAGCCAAGAATTCAGCGCAGTCGTTCCGCTGCAGGCAACCAGTCATCACACAGGGCTCGTTGCACTGCTCCCGAATGGTCGTTGTGCTGCTCAGCATACAGTTGACCGCATATCTTCGCTGCTGGCCTCCGTTGTCGCGATCCCACCGCTGGCAACCAGTTGTTGCAAAAGGGTTGCAAGCCCCAAGGGTAGCGTTGGCCTGGCGGCCTGGGGCAAAGCTGGAAACATCCGAAGGTCCCGGCAAAGGATGAGTCGACTGGAAACAGAACAACTTGTTTATTCTGGCATCGCAAAAGAGCAGCCGGTCAGGGCGACCACGTTACTCGAAGGACGAAATCGAAGTCTCTCGTTGGCGTCCGGGGCAGCTCGCTTTATACCCACGGAGTCGAGGGCAAGAAGGAACGGCTTGGGAAGAGGCGTCCGATACGGCGACGCTTGAACATGTCCAGACGTGACGGGCGCGTCCGCCAGGCCGGCGCCGGTCAGACCTCCTCGCCTCCCAGTTGGGGAGCTCCTCTCCCCGGCTGCCGCGCTTTGACAAGCGTGGGCACCAACATGCACACACACACACACGACGACACGTGGCACTGAAACCTGCCTGGACGCGCTTGGCGGGAGGCGTTGCGGCCGCGATGAACGAAGCCGCGGCGTCCGTTGCATCCGCGCCGGCTATACCGCGCGTCGTAGGCGAGACGTAACAGTCGATGTAATTACGCCACGACCTGTGGAAGGTAACAAATCTCGTACGTACCTACTAAAAACAATGTGGAGCAAGCTGGTGCACAGCTGCGTGTAGACTAGTAACAGTACTTGACGCGGTTCCTTATCATCATGATGCTGCAATAACTGAACCTGTTTGTGGCAATCACTAAACGTACTTCCATGAAATGATGATTTCTGTGCGGCTTTCATTTGTGGATGTTTTAAATAGTGGGCTGAAGAGCACTTATTTCTGGGTGCATTTAACACCGTGGAAGAAGACGAACGGGAGACTTTAAAATTTATTTGCAACTGGGAACACGTTCAGGGCTCCATTCTATGAAGCTAGGTTTGCCCACTGCTTCCTTCCTCGACTAATCAAGACCCGTAATTTTACTCGCCGCGGTGGTTCTTCGGCTCTTACTACGCCAAGCTTGTTGTTTTCGAAAAGCTGTTTTCATTACTAGCACTCATTTAGCTGCATGGAAATTTTACACGCCTTGCGGGCTAGCAACAAGATATTTTATTAGTGTATATACACACTCCGATCGATGTCTCCGGCACAGCATTTGCTAAGCCCACACTTAATGTTTCTTTGCATGTGACAGTTTTTGCCTTTGAATATGCGCGAAGAGGGACAGGGGGCTGTAAATGAATAGCAATTTTTAATCAACAAATTTATCCATGGCACCCTTACCAGCGAAATGGCAGCCTTCAAATGCGGATGTTTACAAACCCATGCGTGAAGCTCACTGCACGTTTTTTTCAATGTTCAAAGCGCATTATTCGTTTTCATATATGAGCAACCCAAATCCTTTTGCCAAAACTGAGTTTCAGTGTAACTTTCTCGCATCTGTTTTCCCATGTACTTCAAACCGAGGAAACCTCATATCATACTTGGTTTCTTTTTCAATTTGCTTTTGATGAAAAAAGCAACGACCGACCCCGGCGTTCACTGTCTCTTTCCAAATTACGTTTATTTATTTCTCTTTACAAGTATATGGAGGTCATGAGTGCTCTATATATTCCTTTACCTGTGCAAATATAAGACGCATAAACCGGTTTTGGAAAACAGTGCACTCAATTTACGTAGGTGCGGACCTTTTTCCTTATACGCCCGTTACCTTCAGAACGATTTGAGAAAATTCTGACTTACATATTGCCATATAAAATTAACCGTCGCCTCTGCGTGTAATTAGTTTTGAAGGTTTCAGAAATCAATCCGATCAAAATTAAATACAAAAAACAGCACGTCAAATAATGAAATTTAACTTTGCCTCTAGCTTTTAGCCCACTGCACACAATTGTCGGAGTTAGCCGGATTCTGAGATTTCATTCACACCATGAGAGATTGGGAACGCATAAGAGTAAGATACTGCATCCGGGAAACAACTTAGGCACCCCCCGA